>NC_139957.1:2950471-3397971 GCF_963454915.1 Gymnoscopelus microlampas
CTCGCCTTCCTCCTGCCTGCGCTCCTACCTCCAGAGGGGGGGCCTGGACCTCAGCGCCGTGCCCAGCTCCACCATCCAGCAGCTCCTCACCAACAGACTCTCCCTGAACCACTACAGGGAAATGGTCAGAGAGAGGGACACGGGGGCATCTCAGGGCTACTGCCAAAGGGACCGCAAGGGCGGCTCGGTGGGCCGAGCGTCGCCGCCCGCGCACATCACCGCCGGGGGCGTGGGCGCCCGCGCCGAAGGGCTGGCGGCGTCCAAACCCGCCTCCTGCGAAGGCTTCTCCAAGCAGGAAGCGGAGCTCGACCGGCGCAGCGTCATTTTCTCCTCGGCGGCCGGCGAGCAACACGGCGCGCCGGCCCACAGCTACGCCGAGCGGAAATTTCTAGAAAGGGACCCGCTGGAGGGCCAGAAAGGGTCTCTCCCCGGCAGTCAGAGCTTCTCGCTGTCTCCCGTTTCCTCCTCCGCCTCGTCCCTGCTGGCGCACGGGGACCTGCCCCTTTCCGGACGCTCGCGCCCCACCACCAGCTGCCCCGTCCCCATCAAGATGTCAGCCCGCTCCCCTCCTCCTCCTCCTACCCCCCTGGAGCCCAGGACCCGCACCTCCAGCTCCTGCTCCTCCTTCTCCTACCTGGAGGACGGGGGCAGCGGCAGCTCGCCCTCCAGTCTGCCCCAGTTTGACTTCTCCTCTTCGCCGCGCTCTTCCGGCTCCGTCTCCGGGCTAGCCCACTGCCTGGCCGGGGCGGGGGGCGAACAGAGGAAGGCCGGCGGCGGCGGCGCGGAGGTCATCTTTTCTCAGGGTCGCGCCAAGATCAAGTGCGAGCGAGGGTACGGGGCCAACGGGGCCAATTCTAGTGATGATTCGGGCTCCTTCTCGGAGGGAGACAGCGAGAGTGGCGTCGCCAGAGACTCGAGTTGCCCCGAGGTTAGTATGGTGGTTCTGCCCACAGCAGTGCCATGGTCCTGTTCTTGTTTTGTTTGTCAGATCAGTGTTTCCCCGAAAATGGGTCGGGACCCATATGTCGCAAGTACAAATATTTGTTTTTAAATTATTATTTTAAAAGATTTTCAAAAAATATATATTTATATACATTTATTTTCTCCAGATTTTTTTTGTATAATTTTGGATTTTTTTCCAAAATCATTTCATTCATTTAAAGATAACTAAGAAATTCCATAAAAAGAAAAAAGAAATACGTTTAAGAAGTAGTGAAAATAGCTTGTAGATGTGTTATTTTCATTAGTTTGGGTCCCGGGGAGACATTTCTCTTTTGGGTCTCAAGCTAAAAAGTTTGGGAACCACACTGTGTTGGATAACTTGAGAAAGGATCGACAGATTCTCATTAAACTTGGTGGGAATGATCAGTAGATCATTCCCACCAAGGTCACAACTGAGCGATGTAGAACAAGAGATGTTGGTGTGGGCCAGTTGCCTTTGTTTAATTAGTGGTCAGCTTAATTTATGACCAGTGGCACGATGGTGACGCCTGCTGAAAATAGCAGACCAAGGTCACAACGCATCGCATCCACAAGGCGGTGTGAGCTTGTACGTTGGCTATTTTACACCACCGTGTGATGTATCAATCAGGCATTAGTTTAGCCCCCTGTTTTAGTCACAGATTCTTAGGGCTTAGTCTGGAAATGTATTTGACATCTGGATTAACCCTGGAGCAGGGGTCTTCAACGTTTTTCATCCCAAGGTCCCCTTAGCGGAGAAAGAGATGAAGCAGGGACCACGTCCCTTCATAGCTTAAAAAAAAAAAAAAAAACACAATACTTAGTAGACTTCACCTTTAGCTCTGTACTTGGTCTGCTTTTACCCCCTCTGCGTCGAATCTCTTTGCCGAAGATAGCCTATCTACAAGCTCATAGCAGAAGTGGTTAATGTAAAATCCCGGACACCCTGTTGAAGACCCATGCCCTGGATGTTATCCTGCTACTTCTTCGTCTGATGGCCAGGTCCTCGGTTAATAGGAGACTCCGCCGATCATCAAATTATTGGCTTAAGAATGCGCCAAAAAACGAAAACAATCTCCATGAATTCAGGGCTTCATGGGATGTGTAATTGATAGACAATAAGTATTTTTTTTATGCGAACTACTTCTTTAAGTGTCACGTCCTGCTAACTTACTTTTATGGCAAATACAGTAGCTCCTTTGTGACGATTTTATACACAAGAATGTGTTTTGGACTTAATTTATTCCATCCACCCTCACCTAGAATCTCCGTGTGAATCAAAACGTTTTTGATGCTCTAGACCTAAAATTAGATGTAGATGAAATTCTCACAAAGCTTGAAATATCCAAACAACTTTGGCTTATTTGCTTGTTCCTTGTCCACAATCCCATTCAAGCGGCGAGTGCTAGCGGCATGAATGCTAAATGCGTATCCCCCGCTTACTGCCAGGTCCCAGTGGGCTTTAAACTTCAGGATTTCTTAGTGATTGCAACTGGTATATCTGGCCGTCTCCACCTGCACCGAAGACCCATTACTCACCCTGACTTTGAAGAAAAACAGGCTAATGATGGTTATTTTTGTATGACAGCATGTGAGGGTTTCCTACAAATGGCTTCCGTGTGAGATTCAGCGAGAGGTTCGGTGTTGTTTGCGCTAAAAGTTTCCTCTAATCTCTTGTTAGGATGTGATGCTTTTATTTGAACTTCACAAACACGTTGAGTTAGATCCCCTCATTTTCGATGCTGGCAAATGAGATTGAAAATTAACTTCTGAAATTGCCTCAGTGAGTCTATTTCAAAAAGAACAAAAGCAAGCTGTCCTAGATAGAACAGAGAGAGTTCATTTTGGGAGCCTGGAGTACATGACAGTCCTTGGAGCATTTGTGACAAGACGTGCTTTTGTGATAATTGATGCTAATGTTCTTGCTCCGCCAGAAGTTAAACGGCAGCTTATTCAGCAGGGCTTTGCAGATAAAATGCTGATCATATCCAGAGCCACTTACAAAGTGTGAGATTGGAGTAAGATGGCATGAACCCTAATCAACAAACAACAGCGTAAATGTTCACATAAACACTGTAGTGTAGAGCACTGTTTCCCAAACAGTGGGTCGGGACTCGGGACCCATCTTTGGGTGGCGGAACTACTTTTTATGGGTCGCGAGTAAATATCTCCTTTTTTTCAGTTTACATTAAAACAAATATTATTTCAAAATATTTCAAAAAGTGTAAACAAAAATACTTTTCATCAAATAAAAACAATTCTAACATTTTTCAAAAGTATTTCATAAATCAAATGAAAAAATCTAATCATTTCCATATACATTTTTTTAAAGATTAGGAATCTTTTAAAAAATGTATATGGAAATGACAACGCGGCGTGAAGCCGCGTTGTGAGCTAAAGAGTTTGTTTGAGCTTTGAGTTGGTTTTTGAGCTAAAGTGTTTGGGAACCAATGCTGTAGAGTGCAAAGAAAAACATTTAAGTCCTACAAAGTACTTAGGATATCAAGAAAGAATACCTAAGAAATGTAAATACATTGTTAGGCAGTCATGTTGTAACTTTAATATAGTGGTACTGTATATTATAGTGGTCAGGTTCAATATTGGTTCAAGTAGGGGGAGGCCTGCAGGTGTTTCAGTCTCTTTTACTGTAAATAAGCTTTAGAGAGCGGTTTAGAAGATATTTATGAATGGGAATTCTCTCATTAAAGAGCACCATTTAATGGAAGAAAATACAGTCAGTAGGAGTCAGACAGTAGGAATTACAGTCATCAATAGTATTCTTCACTCTGGAAAATGTGCAGACACATTGAACTGATTATATTTTTCAATTTTCTTCTCAATGTGTACTGTGGTCCCTGCAGTGATGGAAGAAGTACTCACATGTTTTACTTAAAGGAGTAGTTCACCCAAAAAATTACTTATTTTCTATCAATTACACACCCCATGAAGCATTGAATTCATGGATTTTTTTTGTGTTTGTCGCATTACTAAGCCAATAATTTAATTACCGGCTAATGTATCCGGTAGGAGACTCAAAGTAGTCTCTTTGAGTCTCCTACCGGAAATACACCCAGTCATCAAATTATTGGCCCAGGAATGTGTCACAAACAAAAAAATCTCCATGAATTCAAGGCTTCATGAGAAAATAGGTCATTTTTTGGGTGAACCTCCTTTAAAAGTATCAATACTGCAATGTAGATTTACTCTGTTAAAAGTAAAAGTCCTGTATTAAAAATGTACTTGAGTCAAGGTACAAAAGTATCGGCATCAAAATATACTAAAAGTACCAAATACCAAAGTAAAAGTAAAAGTACTCATAATGCAGAAATGTCTCATTTCCGTATAAAAATCTAGCAGGAAAAAGATAGCAGATCTACTAGCTCACAATGCGTCCCATCGCGACACATTGGGAGCTTAGTAGATCTGCTATTTTCAAATAGCCAGAATATATATAGGGCTGAAGTGGTTAATGTATGTTTTGAAA
Source organism: Gymnoscopelus microlampas (assembly GCF_963454915.1). Lineage (NCBI taxonomy): Eukaryota > Metazoa > Chordata > Actinopteri > Myctophiformes > Myctophidae > Gymnoscopelus > Gymnoscopelus microlampas. Next base: position 2,954,916 of record NC_139957.1, read on the forward strand.
TAATAATCTAAATCTACTAAATAGTAACTAAAGTTGTCAAATACTTGTTGTGAAGTAAAAAGTACATTTGCCTCTGAGATGTAGTGGAGTAGAAGTAAAAGTCCTGAAAATTGAAAATACTCCAATAGAGTAAAAAATCCTCAAAAGTGTGCTTAAGTACAGCACTTGAGTAAATGTACTTAGTTACTTTACACCACTGGGTCCCTGTCATTACAAAAACCCACTGTCGGCCTGGGGAGGATAGCTATTAGCTACACATGGGCCGCGTTCCAAATGGCTCACTAGTTCACTACTCACTAGACAGCAGAGTGTTTCCAGTTCACTGTGTAAGGAACGAGTCAGCAAAACAACTAAAAGGTGTTTGAAGCACGCTTAGATAGGCTATCCCACAGTCCCTTGTGTGTGTCTCCATGCTCTGCTGCCAAGCAATATTATGGACCCTTTTCACAGCAGACATTTTGATGGGGTAAACGCAGCTGAAGGTAATAATGGCTGGGTGTCTCACAAACAGAAGGCAACTGCCAGCTGCTTCCCTGCTCGATAGGCTCTATTCACAGCAGCCATATTATGAAGACATTCACAGGTGTTACCAATGATACTAATGAAGGCTCTGTCCCATTCTGGTCAAACAGAGTCAGGGTGCTGATATTGTGCATGTTGGCCCACTGGAAACACTCTGTTACACCAGTGGGTCTACAGTTGGGGTCCAGGGACCCTCATGGGCTTCCAAATGGCCCCTTACAGGTGTCAGAGTTATGGGGGTCGTGGAAACCACTGTGCTACACTAAATGGAACAGAGCCTTCATTAGTATCATTGGTAACACTTGTGAAGGAAGTGATAATATGGCCGCTGTGCATAGAGCCTATTAGCCACTGTCCTTCGAAGACAACGTTTACGCGTGTGCGTGGAGGTACCTGGAATTGAATGTGATTGGAGACAGGCTTCCAAGCAGAGTTGGAAATTAACTAAGTACATTTATACAAGCGCTGTACTTGAAGTGTAATGTTGAGATACTTTTACTTAAAGGACGACTTCACCCATTTTCAATGTATCTTCGTATAATTGGTCCTCAGTAATGCTCATTATAATGTGGCCCCATTTCTGTCTACTCAGTCTGTGTCTCAGAGGAGTGCTGTGGACAGTTCAGAAAACCGCCTACCAGTGACATCATCTATGGGGGAATCCAAACTAATAGAAACGACAGGCTTTCTATTCCTGGAAAGTTAGCATGCTATAATGAAAGCCATTGCTCTCACGTTAATACAAATCTAAATAAATTTCAACAAGAAAACAACAAAGAAAAAAAAAACACTAAGAAAAGGCTAAGACTAAGGAATGGAAGAAGAAAAAAACAGTGGACTGGTGAGAAAGGGGGTGGTGGAGTTACAGTAGCTGTACAGTAGCATATTGAAGAGGTGGGTTTTGAGAGCGGTTTTGAGAGCGGTTTTGAGAGCGGTTTTACTTGAGTGTTTCCATTTTTCAATACTGTATAATTTTACTCCACCACATCAGAGGCAAATATTGCACACTTTGCACTACAATTATTTGAAAACCTTAGTTACTTTTCAGATTTCGATTATTATTAGCACTTAAGCACTTAAGCTCTAGTTCATACTTGAGCTATTCGAAAATAGCAGATCGCAACGGTGTGGAATACCCTTCAATCACTCCCTATAACTAGCCTACTGAACAAGTGAGCAGTGTTGCCATGTTCGCTTATTATAAGCGAGTTTGGGCTTATTTTTCTGTAAAGTTGCTTGTAAATAGAACCAGTTTTACCAACCAACATTATCATTTCAAGGACATGAACATTTGACCGCAGACCCCCCCTTCTGAAAATATTTTGTGCCAGAGACCCCCATACAAGATTTGTGTGGATTTGAAAATATTCTACAATTTTCTCGTGAGAATAGCAGATCTACAAGCTCACAACGCGTCGTTGTAGATCGGCTGTTTTCAAATGTCCAATCATGCTCGTGTGGCCTATAGTGGCTTCTATTGGGCTTGTTTTCATAGACGTGGTTGCTTATTTCTCACGCAAACAATGGCCATGGGGTGTCCATTCACTCCTTTTCACTGGACAAGGAATTTCACGCATGGAGGTGAACTGAGGCAGGCTAAAACAAGTGGCACGTCAGTAATGACAGGAAGGTCTGTGTTCTCAGTGGGGTTAGCATCTTTATGATCTGATAATAAGCAATGTTCACAGCTAATAGCGCTGAGGAAGTTGCTGTTGCTATTTTTGGTTACCTCCCTAAATGTATCCTAGGTTGCTTAAAGCAGCAGCACTAAGTAACTTTCCTCTTCTACCCCGGATTTGAACCCGGTTTCCTGCGCAAGTGCTGAAATGCTTACCACTGAGACAATAGAGCCTGCCTGCTTGCTCAGGGGATAAATTGAATCTTGACCATGAGCTCAACATTTGTGTCAAATCCTGTGTCTAAGTGAGGCATGACCTTTGACACTATCTAAATGTCTCAATAGAAGTGCAGGGAGACAAAATACAACAAAAAATCTAAAATGACACACAGATGCCTTCCGGTTTAAATGGGTTTCTTAAAAATGTTTTTTTAAGAATCGCTCTTAAAAACAGTTTTTAAAAAAAAACATTTTTCAAAAATAGCAGATCTACAAGCTCATAGCGCGGCACCGAGTGCCGCGCTATGAGCTTGTAGATCTGCTATTTTTGAACAGCCAAAGAAATCTAAAGTGACACAGATGCGTTCCAGGTCTTAACGGGTTAACCATACAGATTGGACAAAATTACATTTTATTCATAAAATAAAGTGACGTAGTGCTGCTTTAATTGAATTTTTAATTAGTTGGGTTCTAAGTTATAGTGCGGTATGTGTTGCTTGTGTCATCATCAACAAGTGGCTCATGGTTTTCAGTGTGAACAGAATGAATGAATCAGTGATATTCTTTCAAAGGGCCTCGTAGGTGTGATTTACAGCTCCGACTATTCTTAGACAGCTTTGTCTCCTTGGAGAAATCGCACACACACACAAACACACATAAACACACATGCACTCGCACAACCACACTCTGTGGAATTGGAAGAGTGCTATGTCGTTGCCATGGCGATGGCTAAGCACATTCCATATCTGGTGGAGATATGAGATGTGTTCTTCACTGATGCAAACACACACGCGCGCGCGCGCGCGCACACACACACACACACACACACACACACACACACTGACATATGCAGTATTAGCTATATCGGATTTTGTTTCAGCTCTGAAAGTGAGTCAGTATGTGGATGAGTAAGTACTGAAACGTGTGAGAGATGGTGAATTTATTCTAACATGCTATTTTTAGTACATATAGTCATGCAACTTCAAGGCAAACTTTAGATGGGGGAAAATGTGTCAGTTCTCGCAATGGAAACCCATAAGAGAATTGCCACTGATGTATGTATGACACTTTGGTCATTTTGTGGTTCATAATTGAGCACACAAGCTCATTCTTATACCGCTTTGTTCTTCCTAATTTAGTCGTTGTGCCATTTTTTTCCTCCCCACACACATTTCTGTGTTGTCACTGCTGTCGTATTCTATACTGACTCACCTGCAGTGAGGAGCCCCCACCAGGAGGACGTAGACAGAGACTTTGTCCTACTCCTCCCGCCAAAACTCTCCCTGCTGACAGGTGCAGCCCCAGCCCGTAGGAACACGTGCAGTGACTAATGTCAGCCTCCCCGCCCGGCTTCCCTCCCCCGAACACGGGTCGATAAGCTCTATTCACAGCAGCCATATTGTGAAGACATTCACAGGTGTTACCAATGATACTAATGAAGGCTCTGTTCCATTCTGGTCAAACAGAATCAGGGTGCTGATATTGTGCATATTGGTCCACTGGAAGAGGCAACACCAGTGGGTCTAAAATGTGGGTCCAGGGACCCTGATGGTTCCTTAAGGGGTTTCCAAATGGCCCCTTACGGGTGTGTTACGGGTCCATTTGGTTCCATTTGTACACTCTCAGAGTTATGGGGGTCGTGGAAATTGAAAAATCTGAGAACCACTGTGCTAGACTAAATGGAACAGAGCCTTCATTAGTGTCATTGGTAACACCTGTGAAGGAAGTGATAATGTGGCTGCTGTGCATAGAGCCTATTGTATTCGTATAGACACTCGACAAAGCAGGATGCTTCGTCGATGCTTTGCCCAGGGTGGATTCGAACTCACAACCTCCGCGGTGGGCAGGCAACTTTACCACTGCGCCACCCAAGCACCTCAAAGAATTCAAAGTTTTACATCATTTACACAGAACCATACGTATAGGCTCTGTGCATAACTGTATTCCCAGGTTAGCCAAAGTTGACATACCCATTTCTAGTTCTGGTTGAGTTTCGCTTCTCTTGATTGGTGCGGCAGCAAATTTCCGTCATAATGTGCACAGCTAGTAACTTCATAAATTATTATAAATACGAATATGGTGAGTTAATTACTGTGGGTTAATGGCAAGAACGCTTCATAAATAATAATGCTCTTAATTTGTCAAAAAAAAAAAAAAATGGTCCAGTTTTTGAGCTGCACTTCAGTCTTTGATAAATCCTTCCGTAGTTTAGATCGCAGCATGCGTGTTTATAGGTGTGTGTGTGTGTGTGGTCTAAAGGTGTGTACGTGGGAGAGCGGGTTACCTGCATGCGTGTGTGTGTGTGTGTGTGTGTGTGTGTGTGTGTGCACGTGTTCCATATTACTCCACTGTGTGTGTGTGTGTGTGTGTGTGTGTGTGTGTGTGTGTGTGTGTGTGTGTGTGTGTGTGTGTGTGTGTGTGTGTGTGTGTGTGTGTGGTCTTGTCCTAGTTCCGTGCCCTGACCCAGTTGTCTTACCTAGAGAGCGGACAGGCTCGCCACAGGACGCCCCGTAGCCAGGTGGAAGGTGTCCTCCTGTCCCCCCCCCCAGCCCCTCCACCATCTGCTCCTCTCACCAACAACCCCCACACCCCCCCCCCCCCCCCCCACCTCAAACTGGGACACTCTGTCCAGGCCAAAAGACCCCCCCCCCTCCCTCCCCCCCAACTTCTCATTGGCCCACTGGGGGCCGTTCCAGGAGCCCTCCGCAGCACGCAGCGTTTATACTCACTTTAGGGCTGGGCAATTAATCCATTTAGACCGGGAACGCATCTGTGTGTCGTTTTTAGATTTCTTTGGCTATTTTTTGGAAAAGAATCGTGAAAAATGTGTGCAAATCTTTGAATATATATATATACATTTTTGACTCAAATCTTTGAATCTGGGGGGGTTCCCTGGAACAAAATATTTGAGATGGGGGTCCGCAGCCAATTACATGGCATTTTGGGGGTCCTTGACATGCAAAAAGTTTGAGAATCACTGATATTATAGCAACATAGGTTTTTTCAAAAAACTGTTAGTATTTAGTAGACATTTGTAGAATTCCCAGAAGCAAAGATTTGAGTTAAAAATGTTCACTTTAAAAAAAGATATATTCAAAAGATTTGCACACATTTTTCAAACATAGCAGATCTACAAGCTCATAGCGCAGCACTCGGTGCCGCGCTATGAGCTTGTAGATCGGCTATTTTTTAATAGCCCAAAGAAATCTTAAAATGACAGTATGCGTTCCCGGTCTTAATGGGTTAAACAAAAATATATTGAAATTAATTCATCTAATATTTGAAAAGCAGGGTTTTTAAAATATTTTGGGGGGAAATTTATAGATGTCAACGAATTGACACAATGGAATTCTAATGTATAATTTTTACAATCGACTAACCACTTAAGTAGAAGTATTACTACATAAATTACTTTGTCCAAGGGTGGTTTGCAAATAAACTAATATAATGCGTTGTGAACTTGTAGATCTGCTATTTGGAGTACATATATGTTTACCTAGATGTATGTTTGAAGTCCTATCCCCTGGCCTACTACTACCTCACACTAATTCACAGCCGCGCGTGCAGCAGAGTACAGAAGTGTAACCGACTTGACACCAGCTCCTCCACACTCCGAGAAAGAGAGAGAGAGAGAGAGAGAGACAAAGAGAAAATGTAGAGAGAGAGAGAGAGGAGGGCATACAGGAAACGAGAGAGAGGGAGGTAGAGAGAGAGGCAGGGATTACAAAAGGAGAAATGGGGTGGAGGGAACAACGTGAGAGAGAAAGAGAGAGAGAGAAGAGACATGGGGGATTTACGACTGTCTGAGAGCTCACTCTGTTATTCTAACCTTATTATGTGACGGGTAGGAGTCACTACGCTAAATATAGAAATATATCGAGGAGAGAGAGAGAGAGAGAGAGAGGGAGGGAGGGGGGGGAGAGAGACAAACGGTGTGTGTGAGAGAGAGAGACACACAAAGAGGAGACGGAGGAAGAGACAAATGAATGGAGCCACATGCAGAGAGAGGTGGAAAGATGGAGGGATGAGGGAGAGAGATAGGAAGTCATACAGGGGAGAAAGAGAGCGCTCCTCTCCTCTCCCCTCTCCTCTCCTCTCCTTGTCAGAGTGAATGACTTCACTTCCTGTATAGAGACAACAAAGTGCCATTCACCCTGATAGGTAGAGTTCATTAACTGATGTAAGGAAAACATTTAGCAGTGGCCTCTTCTGAAGACACATGGAGCATAGTAGAATAGGATAGATTTAGAATGAAGACCTGAGGCTGATACTACAAATGTCTTAGGCTCTATGCACAGCAGCCATATTATCACTTCCTTCACAGGTGTTACCAGTGATACTAATGAAGGCTCTGTTCCATTTAGTGTAGCACAGTAGTTCAGAATTTCAGATTTCCACGACCCCCATAACTCTCAGAGTTACACACCCGTAAAGGGCCATTTGGGAGTGTTTCCAGTGAGCCAACATGCACAAAATCAGCACCCTGACTCCGTCTGACCAGAATGGAACAGAGCCTTCATTAGAATCATTGATAACACCTGTGAATGTCTTACAATATGGCTGCTGTGCATAGGGCCTACTCACACACTTTCAAGATTTTTCAAAAATGTTCAAAAATAGCAGATGTACAAGCCCGCAGAGCAGCACGAAGTGACGCGCTGTGAGCTTGTGTATCTGCAATTTTTTTTGATAACCAAGGCAAAAATCTAAAATGACACAGGTGCTTTCTCGGCAGTGTTTTTGTTGACTAAAACTAAAAGACTAAGACTAAATCAGAATTTGCTGCAGTGTTCATTTTGTCGACTAAGACCAAGAGTAAAAGACTAAGATTTTGATATTTAGTCGACTAAGACTAGACTAAGACTAAACAATTTCAGAAGACTAAAATAGCGATTATGCAAATATACGCAAAATTCTGACTCGTCCCGAATAATTAAAGGGTCTACACCATGAATTTGAACTTTTTCTTCATTTTTGTGTGTTTTTGGTCTCCCCCACCTCTCTTCTGTTCCAACAAATACCCGACTTCGAGCATGCAGGCTTTCATAGGCTATCTGTGGTTTTCATGTAAATTGGTCTGAAAACAGTCCGTCAGATTTGTTCCCCCACCCTACGTCACGTCTGGGAACAATTCCTCCCGTTTTTCAGTTCTAACCCAAAAAAAAAATCCCCCAAAAAAATAAACATTTTTTTTTTCATTTTTTTTTTTTTTTTCATTTTTTCTTATTTTTTTTTTTTACTTTTTCCACACAGAACCAGGACATGACATGCATACAAACTGGCTCAATAGCGCCCCGTGCCAAACAGGACAATGTGGTATTGCAGGTGAAAGTGCTTTATAAGCCAGAGAGAAGTTAGTTGGAATGAGTATATCTGAGGCTTGATTTAGGCTCAAACCTTTTGAAAAACGTTTGAGGGACATAAACAATATGATATCAAATATTATTATTATTTTTTAAATTCATGGTGTAGCTCCTTTAAAAGACGCTTTTTCGCTTCGCTTTTTCGCTCCATGGAAGCTTGCATTGACTTTATAAGGTTTTAAAAAAAAAGGTTTGCTGTCAAAATTAACTCTGTTTCTCGGTTTTAATGGGCTAAGACAGATACAAATTACAATACATGACGCAATACACAACATGTTTCAAGTTAGTGTTCATTTTCATCATTTGGTGTTGTACTGTATATGAGGATTTGTTTTTATGAACCTGAAAAGTGGTAGCCACTAATTGATTAATGTCAACTTTCATTGACTTAACAGAGACATCACATTACCGCTGTGATGTCAGTATGTCAACTCAGCATCAATTATTTACCTCGTCCAACCCCTGATTGCAGTGTCACGCGTGTTAGCATAGTGAATAACAAATCAGCCTTATTATGCCTGTTTGGAATGAATGAAGGCTGCCTTTCACATTTTACTGTAAACTAAGCCATGTGTTGCGGCTGGTGAATTTGATAGACTGGTTTGTAGTGACACCTAGTGGGTGTAGGGGCACATTGTCCTTTAGTCAGTAACATTAGTAGGTCTGCATACCAGGTCTATTAACCCATTAAGACCTGGAACGCATCTGTGTCACTTTAGATTTCTTTGGCTATTCAAAAATAGCAGATATACAAGCTCATAGCGCGGCACCGAGTGCCGCGCTATGAGCTTGTAGATCTGTTTTTTTTTTTTTTATCGTGAACAAAATATTGTTTTATTTTTTTCAAAAAACTGTTTGGATTTAGATAACATTTTAAGACAGCCTAATGGAAAAGAAGAAGTAGTATACTATTATTTGCATTCCTGTCACTAAGTCATTCAACATGTTTGATTTAATGCAGTCTCTAAAACATACTTCTTGTGATTTATTTCCTTGTCTCATGTTTTGTTATTATATATATTTTTTATTTATTTGAAACACTTCATTTAAGCATTTTAGATGTATCGATGTGTTTTTTTCTGGTTTTGTGGTTTCGGTTCATACTTTGGCTGCAGAAATGACATAAACTATTGTATCTGATCAATCTATCGAATTATCTTATCTTGTCTTATGTTATCTTATATCGTTAGGTGAATTCATACAGTAAAATACAATAGATTGTAGTGTTGAACAGTGTTAATATTGTCAGCAATTTTTGAATAAAATTCCATTTCGTTTTTGAAATTTAATGTTTTACTTTTGGTCTAGTTTTAGTCGACTAAATATGATGCGATTTTAGTCAACTAATCCTACAGTTGATTTAGTCGACTAAAAAATATTTTGGCAGGCCTCGTAATGCCTGATTTATACTTAGCTGTGTGCCGAAAATAGCCGATCTACAAGCTCACAACGTGTCTTTGTGAGCTTGTAGGTCGGCCATTTTCGGAGCGCGACACCTGTGCGCAGCCAAGCATAAAATGACTTAGTTCTACTGGATCTATTCTCCTCCAGTCTCCAGTCTAGTTTTTATTTGTTGACGAAATTGTCAATATATTTCGTCATCGTTTTTTTATTTCGTTTTTTTTACGTTTTCGTCAGTGAAAAAAGGTAGCCGGCAATTTTTTTTGTCATAGTTTGAAGTCGACAAAATTAACCCATTAAAACCGGGAAAGCATTTAGATTTTTAGCGTTGGCTATTCAAATATAGCAGATATACAAGCTCACAGCGCGTCACTTCGTGCCACACTGCGAGCTTGTACATCTGCTATTTTTATTATAATTTTTTTTAATCGTGAATAATTCTGAATTACTAAATAGCTTGAGAACCACTGATTCAGAGGGCATTTGAAGGATCGGCCTCGGGTTATTTAACGCTGGTGTTGAACCATGTTGCCAACCGGCCGTCTCTCTCTCCCCAGGTGAAGCTGCCCTTCCCGGTGGATCAGATCACCAACCTGCCGCGCAACGACTTCCAGATCCTCATCAAGATGCACAAGCTGACCTCAGAGCAGCTGGAGTTCATCCACGACATACGCCGCCGCAGCAAGAACCGCATCGCCGCCCAGCGCTGCCGCAAGCGGAAGCTCGACTGCATCCAGAACCTGGAGGTCGAGATCCGCAAACTGGTAGGGTGACACAGCCACACCATTTTTTATGACGAAAACTAAATAAAAACTAAGCTATGATGACTAAAACTAAGACTAAATATTGACAATTTCGTCAACAAATAAAAACTAGACTAAAATGTTAGTGAGGGACTAGTGGAGAAGAGATCCAGTAGAACTAAAAGTAATTTTATGCTTGGTTGCGCTCGGGTGTTGCGCTCTGAAAATAACATATCTACAAGCTCACAACGTGCCGCGCTGCGACGCGTTGTGAGCTTGTAGATCGGCTATTTTCAGCATGCAAACAAGTGTAAAATTAGGCATTATGACGCCATCAAGGCACCGCCAACATACATTATAGTCGACTAAATGAACTGTAGATTTAGTTGACTATAAGCTTATGATATTTAGTCGACTAAAACTAGACAAATCTAAAACATTTCAGATGACTAAAATATGACTAAAACTAAATGGAATGTTATTCAAAAGACTATGACTAACACTAAATCAAAATGTGTCAAAATCAACACTGGCACGCATGAACGTGAAACAAAACAATCTTTTTTTAACCCATTAAGACAGTGGTTCTCAACCTGTGGGTCGGGACCCCCAAGGTGGTCGCCACATTATCTTAGGGGGGTCGCCAGATGACAATGAAGTGACAATTTAAGGACTTTTAAGACCTTTTTAATAAAAATTGAAAAAAAGTTCATTGCTGCATCAAAAGTAACCAACAAACTGTACTATAAAAAATGGTCAAACATTGGCCAAATTGTCAAATAATATAAGAAAGAGGCAAAAATTGTGAAAATCAGTAGATGTTTCATGAATGTTGCTCATAAAAGTGACGCGCTGTGATCTTGTATATCTGCTATTTTTTTATATCTAACGCAAAAATCGAAAATAGGGTTGCTGTGATTTTTGTCAATCTAAAATGACAAAAATCTAAAATGCTTTCCTGTTTTTAATGGGTTAAAGTTGTTACTTGAAATGTATCTACTTCAAATCTGCACTGTAATATATTCCATGTTTTATGGCCTTTGCGTGCGCGCGCACGCATGTGTGTGTGTGTGTGTGTGTGTGCGTGCACTGCACACGTATGCCCAATTCATGTGCATATGTGTGCATGTGTGCTGGAGCTGTTTATATCCTTTAAAAAAATAAAACTTTCAACACGTTCAAATCGTTATTTCATATGATAATTATTAGACCTATTTGATTCGACTAGGGAAACTCAGTTTACAGATTCACAGAGCTGATTGCTGCCTAGGTGGTCAGACTTGAGCGTGGGGGGGAGCAGCAGTTAGGGGTTAAGAGTCTTGCTCGGGGACACCTCGACACATTGCCGGGCCCGGGAATCAAACCTGCGACCTTCTGCTTCCCAATTGTGTGCTTATGGATCCCACCGCAGTTCTAGGAAGAACCGCTGTGATTGGCCAGTAGTTGCTGCGATTGACGGTTCTTCCTGCCTAGCGTTCCTTCCCTAACCCTAACCCTGTAACTATGCCTAACCCTAACCGTAACCTCAGTAAAACTATGCCTAACCCTAACCTAAACCCTAACCCTAACCTTAACCTCAGTAAAACTATGCCTAACCCTAACCTAAACCCTAACCCTAACCTAAACCCTAACCTTAACCTCAGTAAAACTATGCCTAACCCTAATCTAAACCCTAACCGTAACCTCAGTAAAACTATGCCTAACCTAAACCCTAACCTTAACCTGGGTAAAACTATGCCTAACCCTAACCTAAACCCTAACCTTAACCTGGGTAAAACTATGCCTAACCCTAACCCTAACCTAAACCCTAACCGTAACCTAAACCTCAGTAAAACTATGCCTGCCAGGAAGCCAATCAGACACAGGTAGGGCGGGTCTATGGGTGGATCTTCTCATAACGTTGGCGGAATCCATAATTCAGCTTCCCAGGCGGCCTCTCTACCCACTCAGCGATGGCCGCCACGAGGTGCGAAGTAGGCTTACACATATCCACCATTGATACTCAGCATCCCGTGTCCCAACAGGTGTGTGAGAAGGAGAAGCTGCTGAGCGAGCGCAACCAGCTGAAGGTGTGCATGAGCGAGCTGTGGCAGAACCTGTCCTACCTCTCCCAGGAGGTGTGCAGGGAGGTGCAGGGCAGCCAGGACAAGAGCGCCGCCCTCGCCGCCCAGCACCACCCGGCCCTCCATCACGGCCCGCGCCCGGCGGCGGCGGGCGCCGTCGTCGTCTCCGCCAGCATCGACCTCACATCCAACCCGGGGTCGCCCGCAGAGTCCGGCGAGGAGGGTTCCGCCGGGGGCTCCGCGTCGCCCGGACGCGACCCGTGTCCCGTGGACGCGGGTCGCGGCCAGGGGCAGGAGGACCCGTGCGGGGTAGAGGCGCCCGGTCACGGTCAGAGGAACGGAGCGTCTCCCCCGGAGAGCGGGTCGAACGTGGATACATGTAGCCCCACTGTAACGGTGGACTTCTGCCAGGAGATGACTGAGAAATGCACAACGGACGAACAGAAGATGGGAGACTGCACTTAATGGTTCAAAAGGTGGCTTGTCCTAGAAACACATAACTTCCTCTACCTTGATATTTGAAGTACATTTGTAGTTGTGGTTTTGTTTTCTTGTTTTGTAAAGGATGACACTAGAGTTGTCTTATCAGCAATACTGTTCAACAGGTATTTTTTGGACTGGTTACAATAATAGCACTGGCAGCTTTCTCTCTCTCTCTCTCTCTCTCTCTCTCTCTCTCTCTCTGTCTGTCTGTCTGTCACTCTCTCTCTCTGTCTCTCTCTCTCTCTCTCTTGTTGTCTCTTTCTATCTTTCTCTTCTCTGCTTCCCTCCCACTTTCGCGCATCACGGGAGGTTAAACTCAGGAATTCTCAGAATGTTCACCAATGTCCATGTTAAAAATGTACATGCACTTTACTTTAGAGTCCTGTTGGTACTCGATAATTACATTTTTTTTTTCCAAATGATATATATATACACATGGGGCCAATTTAATCTAATTTAATCTCATGGCACTTCGTTCAGGTGTACAAATTCAAAGTACAAGTAACGTAGATTAAAAGCCTATCAAATAGGTTCTTGTTGTTTCATTTGAATTAAGGTTTTTTCAGTAAAGCGGTAATTGTCCAGTGACACAGGACTTTAAGGTAAAATGTTACCAAAGGTAATGTATTTGTAAAATTGTACATTAAGAAGAAATCATCGGACGAGCTCTCATTATGCAACGTTTCCTTTGTCAGACTTTCACTCCCCCCCCCCGTGCAAAGACGGCGGCTAGTTACACATTCCTCTTCTGCCTTTTTTCACGTCTGTGCTCGGAGAAAGAGCGACACATGGGATGGATACTGTAAAACCAGAGAAGAAGGACACATGCATGTAATGTTGTTCTTTGCTAGAACCTTCTACAGCTACCTGGCCATGATATACGTACGTTTTATATTTTTTTCCCTCTCTGTCGGGTGGGAAAAAAGCTACTTTTCAGGATTCAAATTTGTGGCGCCTGCGTACAGTATATACAGTACATCGCAGACATTACAGAGTCTGATGGGTCAAAGATTTTGGTGCAACACCGGATCTTCTTTCAAATTCAAACAGTAATGCAACCTGAATAATAGAGTCATTTCACTTTCCCAAAGCTAACAGGACTCAGGTTTTTAAAAAGCAGTGGTGGAAAAAGTACTCACATTTTTTACTTAAGTAAAAGTATCAATACTGCAATGTAGAAATACTCTGTTACAAGTAAAAGTTCGGAATTCAAAAATGCACTTGAGTAAAAGTACAAAAGTATTGGCATCAAAATGTACTTAAAGTACCAAAAGTAATTTCAAGTTTTCAAATGTATAAAATATTTTGAATCGTGATGCGTCGCATTGTGACGCATTGTGAGCTTGTAGATCAGCTATTTTCCAATGGCCGAAATGTATATAGGGCCGAAGTGGTTCATGTATATTTTGTAATAATAAACTAAATATACAAATATACAATATTTTGATCCAAGATGTAGTGGAGTAGAAGTAAAATGACTGGAAATTGGAAATACTCAAGTAAAGTACAAATACCTAAACATTTTACCTAAGTAGAGTACTTGTTAAATGTACTTAGTTACTTTCCACCACTGCTTAAAAGTGTGATTTTGATACCTGTTTCCACAGTGAATGGGTAGAGAAAAAACAAGCGATAATTTAAATTCCTCGTTCTCCAGTCACAGAGCACAGGCACAAGTGATCAAGTGCGGTTGACACATGTTTGGCCTTATATCCTCACCAGGTAGCTGTACGACCCACGGTTCTGCCAAAGTTCATCATCACTTTAAAAGGTGACAGCACTGCCCTGAATCCTCCAAGAGGGTAAGGTATAGCAATGACAAATATTGACATTGGCACTTAAAAACAAAACTCCCAAGTACAGTACTTTGTGAATCAACCCAGGTCTCCAGATATTGTTGTCGAGATCTACTTAATGATTACTTCTGCAAATCTCGAGTGCTCATTTTGTGAGCCACTAATTTATTGTCTTTAATGTAGTAAGAATCTAGTGTTTGTACTTAGCTAGGTATTTCGCCACTACTGTTGTATTGTACATAAGCCAAATAATCCTATTTAAAGTATTTGGTATATGGGGGTGTAAGACGCCTAAATATTACATCTTATGAGATTGTCGATTGTGTAAATTTATGCACACAAAAAGGAAACGAGAGAAAAAGAAAATACAATTTCCTATTCGCAACTCAGTATTTGTGATGGTTCCATGGTCTGAAATTCAGAGCTGTAAACGAAACGAAAACAAAATCAACAGTGGTGAGATATTGATCGAGGGAGATGCCAAATCTGTCTGCTGACCCGAGAGTCGATTGGAAAGCACGTGTCACGGTTCCCGGTCTAGGGCAGTGGATCTCAACCTGTGGGTCGGGACCCCCAGGGGGGTCCCCAGATGACAGTGAAGTGACAATAGGCTCTATGCACAGCAGCCATATTGGGAATGAATTGGGGCCCCTTCCTTACTTCCTTCAAAGGTGTTACCAATTATTCCAAATAAGGCTCTGTTCCATTTAGTGTGGCATAGTGGTTGTCTTATCTTCAAGGACCCCCATAACTCTGAGAGTGCACAAATGGAACCAAACATTTGGTTCCATTTGTACACTCTCAGAGTTACACACCCACCATAAGGGGCAATTTGGGAACCAAAATGGAGTGTTTCTAGTGAGCCAATGTGCACGATATCAGCACCCTGACCAGAATGGAACAGAGCCCTTCATTAGTATCATTAGTAACACCTGTGAAGGAAGTAAGGAAGGGGCCCAATTCCTTACCAATATGGCTGCTGTGCATAGAGCCTATTTAAGGACTTTTAAGACCTTTTTAATACCTAGGAAAGAAAGAAAGAAAAGAAATGTGACCATTACTGCATCAAAAGTAATCAACAAACTATACTATAAAAAACGGGTCAAACATTGGCCAAATTGTCAAAAATGATAAGCAAGAGGCAAACATTGTGAAATAGCCGATGTACAACGTGAGGTGTTGTGAGCTTGTAGATCTGCTATTTTCCACAAGATGTATCTGTGGGAACTGAGTCAAACTAAATGTAATGCCTCGACTCCTACAATTCGAAGTGCTTGTCAGGGTGGGGGGTCTCCAGCTCAAATAGGATTTTTTTGGGGGGTCGTGACCTTAAAAGGCTGAGAACCACTGGTCTAGTTTGATGATCAAATTCATTCTGGGGCATTGTTTTGGTCGACCCTGGCGGCATTTTTGGCTTATTTTAAACCATCAGTCTCAAAGGAGGGTTGGGGTCAAGCTCATTTTCAGTTTTCATGTCAAGTGGTGGAATTTCAAAAGAATTGATATAATCATTTGGACACCGGATACATACATTTTGTTGTTGTCAAACAATTGTATCCAGAATATATTATGGACCACTTACCACATTTACAGCCCTGTTTTACACTGTATTACTGTGTTGTGTGGTGAAAATAGCCGATCTACAAGCTCACAAACTGTCGTGATGTGATGCTTTGTAAGCTAGTAGATGGGCAAATCTTTTTTTGGAAGATTCTTGCCTATAATGGCATGTCCAAAATAGGGACGCAAGGTTGAAAGTGGTTAACCACTCAAACATTTATAGCACTTGGTTTTTTAAAGAAATTAGTTTGGAAAACAGATTTGACATTTTTTATGGAAAACAATCTGAGTTCCCACAAAAGTCTGACTTTAGTCCATTGAACTTGAAGCATGTTGACCCTAACCCTGCCCTTAACGTGGCTGAACTCTCAGCATATAGCCAGTGGTGGACAGTTAAGTACATCCTTTGAGTATCTGTACTTTACTTGAGTATTTGTATTATTTGTATACTTATGACTTTCACTGCACTACATTTAAAAGACAAATGTTGTGCTTTTGACTCGCTACGTTTCTTGGAGGGGGAAAAGTA
Source organism: Gymnoscopelus microlampas (assembly GCF_963454915.1). Classification (NCBI taxonomy): domain Eukaryota; kingdom Metazoa; phylum Chordata; class Actinopteri; order Myctophiformes; family Myctophidae; genus Gymnoscopelus; species Gymnoscopelus microlampas. The sequence continues at coordinate 2,971,213 of NC_139957.1, forward strand.
TAATATGAATTCACCACTTAAGTCCAATTCCAAATATAGTGAAAATAGCAGATCTACAAGATCACAACATCGCATCGTGACACGTTGTGAGCTTGTATATCGGCTATTTTCACTATTAATGATAGTTTTGGAACATTTCTCAAAAATCTTTGATTCTTTTGGAAAATGACGAAATTTCAATACAGCAGCAGATTGATATTAAAAAGAAAATGTACTTTGTAATTTGCACTTTTTAATACTCAAGTATTTTTAAATACTTGAGTATTTTTTTAAAGCAATTATTCCAGTACTTTAACAAGCACATATCTGAGTGGGCAACTTTCACTTGTAGTTGAGTCATATTTGACCAGGAGTATCTATACTTTGTCTCAAGTACTGGGGTTGAGTACTTTGTCCACCACTGAGCATAGCATACCGATATACCAATGACTAAGCTCCACCGAATGTACTGAAGGCTCAGAGTACACTGAAGAACATTCATCAGCTGATCTTTTATTAATATGAACATTTTAACTTATTTATTTTCACTTTGTTGTTGGGGGTTGGGGCTTTGGTTCAGGGAAGGGGTATAGATTCAAAATGTAGGCTTCTGCCCATTCCTAGCATCGATTCTTGTGTTCGGTAATGGTTGTTTTTGTTTTATTATTATTATTATTATTGACAGTTGATTGAAAGATGACATGTCTTAATGTGTTACAAGTCACAAATGTCCTTATTGACTATAACTTATGCGAGGGTTTAAACGTAAAAGGGGCGTGAGTATGTTTACAACAATTGTATGCAACGTGTTTTTGTTTTGTAAAGATATTCATATGACCAGAGACTTCATTTGAATAGAAACGCTGATACGTTTTTTTTCCCTTCTTTTTCTACTTAACTTAAAACTGTAGGTGACAATTTGTGACAAATTTAAACATATTGACAAGTGCAGCTCCAATTCTTGCCTTAGAGGTTTCAGAGGCCAAACTATTCAGTAAGGGAATGGAATGGAGGGATTGCATTCAATCAAATGTACACTGCAGCTCCGAACCCATGTAAACATGGACAACTGAAGGGCCACAAAGCAAGTAGTGCTGGGCGGTATGACTTCATATCAATAGCAAGATTATTTCAAACGTTTGCCTCAATCACGGTTAATGAACGATTATTCAAAAGAAATGTATACGTATATAGTGAAAATAGCAGATTGTGAGCTTGTAGATCAGCATTTCTTTAGGCATAATACAGGGCTTAAGTGGTTAATGAGACAAAATGGATTTAGTCAATTATAAAAACAAAATCGATTCACATTTCTTTGGTGTCCATTTGTTGATATATACGAAAAATATATATGTATGAAAAACTGCACCTCGATTATTCGATTCACTTACATGAGCTATAGATTAAGTGGGTTATTGGTTCTAAATGTCTGTTTCGATATCTTTGGGGTTAATTGCCCAGCCCTACTAACACGTGTGTCAGCCTGAAATCAAGTGTCATTTTGTGTAGCTAGCTACAAACAGTTTGTCACATCGCACAAACTTTAAACTATCCGGTCTCATTCAAAAATGACTTAACCATTTGGAACGAGAATAACTCATCACTTAATATACGTTGTTTAACCACTTAAGCCCTATGTACTTCGTCGTGTGACAAATAGAGAAAATAGCCAATGTGCAAGCTCACAATGCATTTGTAGATTGGCTGTTTTCGCAATTGAGGAAACATTTTGGAAACATGTGAAACGTTTGGAAATATGCCTAAAATAGGGACACCAGGGTTAAAGCGGTTAAGTTAATAACTATTAAATTATGAGTTACCCACCCTCTCTAATTAAAGGCATTAGCTCATGAAAAAGAAACATTGAAATGGTTTAATTATTTTAAATGTTAAATATTGAGGGATAAACTTCAGGTAACAAAATGTAATGTTGAAATGGATGCCCCTAGTATTGTATAATACTTACAGTATAGTATTGTGCAAATTTCCAATAGAATCCTGTAGGATTTTTTGACTAGTAGGGGCATAGCGTTTCAGAATAAAACTCCTCATTTAGTAATACAATTATATGACCACTGAAATTATCTTTTATCTCAGTGGTTCCCAAACGTAGGATCGAGACCCAGTTTTGTATCACAGACCCTTTTTTTATGGGTCACAAGTAAATATCCCAGCTTTTTTCCTTTTTTTCCAGAAATGTTCAAATGAGGAAACAAAAAATCTGAAATATGAATCTGAAATTTAAGGGGGGAAAATGAAAACATTTTCAGAATCTTTATAAAAAATAAAATCTACAATAGCGAAAATATCTAGTCTACAAGCTTCTAGATCAGCAATTTTCACTATTTAAAAAAAAGTGATTAATGATTTATGTAAAAAAAACATTTTGTACGTTTGGGTCCCGGGGGAGACGCCTTAATGTCTCCATTGGGTCTCGAGACGAAAACGTTTGGGAACCACTGTTTCAAACGGCTGAGGTTTCATTGTTCTGTTTACATTGTCGGGGGGGTGGAGGGGAATGGGGGTGGGGGGGGGGGGTGCTGCACTCCACAGCTGAGACCCCAGTGCAGCTTTTGGTTGAATCCCAGGTCATGTGTATCCACACATCAGGGTTTGTTAAACCGCCGGTTCTCAACATCGGGGGTCCAAAATGGAGCCTGTAAACTGGAACATTTGGCAGTGGTGTAACGTAATAAAGTACATTTACTCAAGTACTGTACTTAAGTACCATTTTGAGGTATTTCTTTACTTTATTGGAGTATTTTCAATTTTCAGTACTTTTACTTCTACTCCACCATATCTCAGAGGCAAATATTGTACTTTTACTCCACTATAATTATTTCAAAACTTTAGTTACTAGTTACTTTGCGGATATAAATGATTACATTATAAAACATGCACCTCAGCCCTATTTTGTACCTCGGCTATTTGAAAATAGCCGATCTACAAGCTCACAACGCGTCGCATCGCAACCCGTTGTAAGCTTGTTGATTTGCTATTTTCTAACATTTTACTTTTGGTACTTTAAATATATTTTGATGCCGATACTTTTGTACTTTTACTCAAGTAACATTTTGAACGCAGGCCTTTTACTTGTAACAGAGTACTTCTACATTGTGGTATTGATACTTTTACTTAAGTAAAAAATGTCAGTACTTTTTTGCAACACTGCCATTTGGTTCCATTTGTACGCTCTCATTGAACTCTGAGGATTTTACAGTGTAGATGATGAAAACTTCAAATAGGAGGGGGGTCTGTGGCCTAATGCATATCAAACTAGGGGTCCTTGAAATAAAATAAAAAAGCTTGAGAAATCACTGAACTAAACACTGGAACTCCAACCTACACTGTCAAATCCTCAGTGCTTATTTAACTCAGAGAGTGTACGGCTCCATTTGGCTCCATTTACAGTATATACTGTACACTCTCAGAGTTACAGACCCATAGAGGTCGATTTGGAACCCCGTGGTGGTCCCCGGACCCCAGCGTTGAGAAACGGCGCGTTAAACCACATTTTGAAAGGAGAGCAGACTCTTTTTTAACACATATCTACCTGGACAATTCAGCATACCTCTTCTTTTTTGGGTAAGGACTGTATTATAGACATGTTGACATTTTACCAGTGGTGTCGTTTATAACTTTTTACATGGACAAGTGGTTATTATTATCATTGTATTTGTAGATTTTTCTGGTGAGCCATTTTTTTACGTGTCCTTCTTTGGAGTTCCTACATGACTGTTATCGGCAGGTTCAACTCTTTTTTTTAATTTTATTTTATTTTTTACCTTTTTGAATGTTCGAATTGCCTGTTTTTATTATTTTGTACATATTGTGCAACATGTTGTGTTTTCGTTCATTTGATATGCAAATGATTTGAAAGAAAAGAGAAAAAAATCAACACTTTGTCTAGGCAAAATTCTGTTAAAATAAAAACAAAAAGCATGAGACAATTCTACAGTAAGTGTTTTTTTCATCCATTTACAAAATGTTTGAAGCATTTAATTTGAATATAATAGAAATTAAACATAGCTCCACCAAATCTATTTTTATATAAATTACTACGAATACAGAATTTCTATACAAGTCTTCACCTTAGAAAAATAAATGTTGAACCACTTAAACCCCAGCATCTCTATTCTGGGAAAACCTTTGCTGAAAATAACCGATCTACAAGCTCACACGACGCGTCGCAGCGCAACGCGTTGTGAGCTTGTCGATCGGCTATTTTCAGTGAGGATATTTAATGTAGGGCAAAAACAGAAAAGACACTAGTATAGAGCCGTGATAGACTCCGCTCAGCATGGGGTTTAAGTGGTCCATGCGCATCTCGGACTTCGTGTGGCCAGTCGTCTATGACGTATGACTCCGAATTTGGGCGAGGTTTCTGCCCGATCCAAGCACCATTGTCATCCATTATAAAATTGAATTCAGTTAGTTCAAAACGTATAAAACATATGTGAAAAAAGAAATGACGGAGCTACTAAGTTATCTTACATTTTGCGGTTTGCCTCTCCGTCTCTGCACAAACACGTACACGCGCGCGCCTGACCATCGTATAGAGGGCTAGCCTCCTGCAGAGCCACGGCGTACAAATTCTATTTCTAAGGCTCCAAGAGTTCATGCCGTGGCAGCATCTACTACGGGTTTCATTTCGTAATCCATGGTATTTGTTCGGCAAAAGTTCCAGCGTTCATCCAAAACCTTTGGTTGTTCTCCAAATTAAGCAACTCCTCGTGTTCCAGACATTATCCACAAAATGTCCCTTTTTATTTTAAAACGTTTTGGCCGTTTTAAGGTGCTTGTGAATCCAAAACGTATTGACATTGAGGATTGACAGTTTGTGTCTGCCCGATCAATGGCCCTGCCATGTGATGTTGCGGGCAGATCAATGTTGTTGGCTGTATCATTGATATCTACTACAGCACTGGTTCTGAAACGGTTTCATATCAAGGACCTCCATGCCTCAGAGAGTGCGCCAATGGAACCAAACGGTAAGGGTTTCCGTTTGGTTGCGTTTGTACACTCTCTGAGATACAGACCTGTAAGCGTCCATGTGGAACACCCCCCCCAAGGAGCCCTGAGGATCACTGGACCCCACTTTGTGCTCATTCAGGAGGTCCTGGTCTGCAGCTGGACCCTGTAGCTTTGCCATGCTGGTCTTGAAGTCCTCTTCTCATCACTTCTTCATTATGGAGGAGATGTCCAGGAAAACACTCTGAAATCAACAACGAAAAGTAATGCTCAGTTGAGAAGAATGCTGTTCACTCATGAATCCCTCATGTGTTGAGATCATAATACAGCACCCCCATAACGGTGCACACATGTGCACTCTCAGGGTAACAGACCTGTAAGGGTCCATTTGGAACCCTGGGGGTCCTTGGACCCCACTTTGAGAACCGCACAATAAACTGTGAGTAGCGCTGAAGAATGTGCGACATTTAAGCATCATCAAGCTATCCTATGTGAAGTTGTAAAGTGCCATCATTTTACTGATGTGCAAAATGACATTTAACTGTTTAAACGTATAAAATATGTGATGTATACAATTTTCATCTGATAATCCTTGTAGAGTCAGCAGGTGAGCAGAGTCAGCAATAGGCTTTATGCACAGCAGCCATATTATCACTTCCTTCACAGGTGTTACCAATGATACTAATGAAGGCTCTGTTCCATTTAGTCTAGCACAGTGGTTTCCACGACCCCCATAACTCTGAGAGTGTACAAATGGAACCAAATGGACCCTAACGGGTCCATTTGGTTCCATTTGTACACTCTCAGAGTTACACACCTGTAAGGGGCCATTTGGAAGCCCATGAGGGTCCCTGGACCCCAACTGTAGACCCACTGGTGTAGCAGAGTGTTTCCAGTGAGCCAACATGCACAATATCAGCACCCTGACTCTGTTTGACCAGAATGGAACAGAGCCTTCATTAGTATCATTGGTAACACCTGTGAATGTCTTCATAATATGGCTGCTGTGAATAGAGCCTATTACTGATGACTCTGCTCACCAGACAGAGTAGAAGGCGCTTGTTGTGTAAGAGAACACACTGACCCCTCTGAGAGGAGTAAACACTGTGCAGTACAACAAAGGTTGGAGTTACTGACTGTGAACCGTAAACTGCTTACTATGCTTTGAGTGTGTTTCCCTCTCGGTACGGAACGACGGACAAAGACCAAGTGAACCCCCAGTGAGTGGACTGCCCGCGGTAGAACATTGGACCTCGGATTTGGATCATGGACCAACGGACTTGTAAGATTAACATTCCCTTGCTGCCCACATTGTTCTCACACCTGCTTGCTGTGTCTCCCCCCACATCAACTCACCCTCCAAGGCCAAATGACGGTGCCCCCCCCCATCTCAACACCCTGAAGCAAATATCATTTAAATATTGCTATTGCTTTTCCAGACAATTACTTACTGTACTTATCTGCATTCAATAGGATATTGCTCATAGATTATTTGGGGAACAGCATTGTCTATTTATTTATTTTACCGGGGAGTGAGAGTAAAAGTCTTAGCATGGTTTCCCCGCAATCATTTTTCACACCACTGTTAATTTGTTTGCGGTCACTTGTGAACTGAAGGGCGTTGCAACATCATCAGCAATTAATTAGTTTCTTCTCATTAATTCTAGTGAGGACATTTGCTGGACAGGTCACAGTCAATGCTGCCAACTCATCCTTTTTGGATCCATCTCTCTCTCTCTCTCTCTCTCTCTCTCCCTCAACCTCTCTTCTCTCCCACTAATTGTATCCCCCCCCCCCCCCCCCCCTACATTTGTGTTAATTTCAAGTAATATATGTAACAATGTTCCTTCTTCAGGTCTGGATGTTAAAGGAGAAATTTGCCTACTGAATATTTAACTTGAATCCTACTGTATCATTCTATTGTCAGAGGTCATATGAAAACCCTTCCTAGTCTGTCAGAATGTTAGTCAAAAGGAATATATATACTTTTTGTACCAACCAGGTAATTTAGGAAACGATTATTTGCTTGCAACTTTGCCTTGACCTCAAAGCAAAAACATTTCTGCTGTATTCATGGTCAGACAGTCTAGAGAGTGAGCACAGTAAGTGGGACAACATACAACATGTCCCCATTCTGGAATAAAACCAGGGATATTCTCTGTTACTGTATATGGGCAAAGCTCCAACTGGTTTGCAAATGAGTAAAACATGTTTGAATGCTACAACAAGTGAGGAAACAAATCAGAGATTTGAAAGCGGCCATCTTTGGCATTTATTCACCATGGACATCCTGCGACCTCCGGCTGGTGACATCATGGACATGTCCCCGTGCAGAGAGCCCAGTTCATCGGACTCCTCGGAGCTATGGACGGAGTTGCTGGAGCCGCTGATGTTGGACATGCTATCGGACGGCGGTCGGGCCATGAAGCTGGTCTTCCTGGGGTTGGGGAACAGGAGACCACTCCCCAGTGAGCCCCTCCAGGCTTTAACCTCCTCTCTTACCACGACGCTGGGCCTGTGGACCACGGTGCTGCTGGACACCAGAGCCTCCATGGAGCGGGGCTGGAGATGATTTCCGCTATGCGGATCATCGCGAGGAGCCCGGTTCTTGGGATCCGCTTTCCCGCCGGATGGAGCAGTTCTACAGGTTGGCAGAATGTGCTGTTCTGCTGGGCTGCTGAGAAGCTCCTGACTTTCACGGCACTGAGGGCCTTCAACGGCGGGCGCAGACAACGGCGGGCTGATTCGCTGTAGGGACTCGATCGGCTGGGTTCCGGTGGAATGAGCCGAGCTGTTGTGACTCGATGACTCGTGGTCGGGTTTGACCTCTGTGTTATAATGAGGAGGCCTCGTGTTCACCTCCGGAGTCAGTTTGGGGACGGTTTGAGTCGAGAGCCCGCTCTGCCGTGACACGTGGCTCATCACGCAAAGGTGCTGCGCGAACGGCTTGTTCAGAGGCTCGCTTGTCAAGCTGTCATCGTCCGAATACTTCTCCCCGTTGAGCGTCTGTTTGATCTTCCTCGCGCCCAGGTGCGATATCTCCAGCACGTTGAGGAAAAGCGACACGCTGGCGATGGCGACCATGAACACCATGAAGATGGTCTTCTCCGTGGGCCGCGAGACGTAGCAGTCCACGACGTTGGGACACGGCAGCCTGCTGCACCGGTACAGCGGGTCCACCCGGACGCCGTACAGGACCCACTGCCCCAGGATGAAGCACACCTCCACCACGGAGCGCGTCAGGATGTGGATGATGTACGTCCTGAGCAGGGAGCCCCTCAGCGGCACCGTCTTCACCCTCCTCCGCTCGTGGAGCCTCCGCAGCTCGCGCTCCATTCGCTTGTGCTCCTCCTTCGGCGCCGCCTCCGCCTCGTCCATCTCGTCCATCTCCTCGCGGAGCCGCACGCGCCGCCGGTGGCGCCCCTTCTCCAGGTTGCGGATGCGGTAGAGGGTGTGGCCCATGAAGAAGAGCGAGGGCGCCGACACGAACACGACCTGGAGCATCCAGAAGCGGACGAGGGAGATGGGGAAGGCGCGGTCGTAGCACACGGCCTTGCAGCCCGGCTGGTGGGTGTTGCACACGAACTCGGCCTGCTCGTCCTCCCACACCTCCTCGGCGGCGACCCCCAGGACCAGCATGCGGAAGACGAAGAGGACGGTGAGCCAGATCTTGCCCACGATGGTGGAGTGGGCGTGGACGTCCTCTAGGATGCTGCCCAGCAGCTTCCAGTCACCCATGGTCAGCTGCCGAACTCTTCACTGCCACATGCCTTCTGTCTGCGAAGAGACAAGCATGCAGTGGTGGGAAAAGTACTCAAATGTTTTACTTAGTAAAAGTATCAATAGTGCAATGTAGAAGCACTCTGTTACAAGTACAGTAAAAGTCCGGAATTCTAAATTTACTTGAGTAAAAGTAGAAAAGCATTGGTATTAAAATGTACTTAAAGTATCAAAAGTAAAAGTACTAAAATGTTTGAAAATAGCCGATCTACAAGATGTGACGTGTTGTGAGCTTGTAGATCTACTATTTTCAAATAGCCTAGATATATAATAGGGCTGAAGTGGTTAATATATGTTTTATAACTTAATGATTTTATATGCAAAGTAACTAGTAATATAAAGTTTAAAATAATTGTAGTGGAGTAAAAGTACAATATTTCCCTCTGAGATGTAGTGGAGTAGAAGTAAAAGTACTGAAAACTGGAAATAATCCAGTAAAGTAAAAGTACCTCAAAATTGTACTTAAGTAAGTAACTAAGTACAATGTACTTAGTTACTTTACACCACTGGAAACAAGCAATGCAATATACACACACACACACACACACACACACACACACACACACACACACACACACACACACACACACACACACACACACACACACACACACACACACACACACACACACACACACACACACACACACACACACAGGTGACTGAATAGGTTCCCAGATTGACCATCCCCAAACCCCTGCCAGTGCAGCCCCCTGGGATTTTTCACAAACAAAAGTGAAACCGACCAAATTTTTTTCTTTATCTTCTCTTTTCTAAGAAACTTTAATAGACAAAGTTCTGACTATAACAAATAACTGCGTTAGTGACAAAAATGAATGCATGTATTGTTTGATTCGATTTTCAATTCAGGAGTCTCAAGTTGTTGTCGACTACTAGTCCACACTCTTGCATAGCAATTCAATGATTTATGTTTTATTGATTTATTTATTGTAAACAACATGCAAACAAAGGCAGTAAAATGTTGCACAGTATGTTGTCCTACAGCACCATCAAATGACCTAAATATTACAAATAATGAAAATGTCTTTCCCCTTTTCTGCCAATTTAGTCATAATGCCAATTCTTCTCATTTTCTCACACAAAGTCACTGCTAACCCCTATATAGTTGGTCATGTGGGAGGGTGTAAATAACCACGTGTCTCTTCCGATGCACGCAATACATATAGAGCAGGGGTCTTCAGCGTTTTTCAGGTCAAGGACCCCTTAGCTGAGAGAGAGATAAAGCAGAGACCCCCACTACACACAAGTTGTGTTGCATATTAAACCTTTAAACCCTCCCAAATCTACGCCTAGATCCGTTCAACTCACAAATACACAACATCCTCAATCTTACGGTTGGTGGTAATCAACATCTGATAGCTGCAATGCACTTTATATAGTCTGTCACCCAAGGTTACAGTTGCAGATTCAAGCTATTGAATTCAAGTGAATCATCAGTTTCAGTGATGTTATGGAGCGGATAATTTGAGCATTGTTTTTTAAGGTTACAGTATTACTGCATCAACCAGCAAGAGAAGACCAGAGTTTGAAAAGTGCAATTCGCCTAATTCCACTTCCAATCAATCAATACGCCTGTCACTGTGCATTACACAAGTTGTTTCAATGTCACACTTTTCCGTATGAGTCGAAAGGAAAAAATAAAACTCAATCGGACTACGTTGGCAAAAATTGTATAGCTACCGCAACAAAAACAGACCACTTACATATCAATGGTATGGGTTCCCTGTGTCGTTGTTGATGCCGTTTATCATGTTTAAATGGACTAGGAGCAACCAGAGAGTCACTGGCGCCGTGTGATTACCCCATGGAGAGATCTGGCGGTTGAAGTCCCATTGCACCGGTCAAAAACACCAATCCCCATCCCTGTCATCGCGGGTTGTTCGTCCAGTGTGCCTGTTTGAGCGAGGGGGTCTGCTCTCCCGTGTTGTTGCATGCAGGATGTGGACATTGATTCTCCCACTGATAGGACAATGCCCCATGGCACATCTTGCCAGGCAATTGGTCCACCCCCCCCCCTCCTATATCCCTGTTGTTTGCACCATGCAGTGCCATGCACGCAGCCCAAACCAGGGCCCTCTAACTCGGTCAATAACATGACAACTGGACGCTGGCTAAACATAGATGTAACCAGGGACGTGCTGGGCCCCTAATTCAGCCTGGGAATCTCAGAGGCCCGTAAATTGCGGCACCGGATTTTTTACTTAATTTAGGCCGTTTTCCACTTAATTTCGGACGTTTTTTTTTTAACGGCGGGCCTGGTTGGCCTGGAATGGAGAGGCCTTTCTGGAATTGTCCCACATTTCCCAGTGGCCAGCATGTCCCTGGATGTAACTGAAATACTATTCTGGGGGACTTTGGTTTTGAAAGTAGAAACGTATTTAAACAGCCGTGCCTCCTCCTGTCTGCTTAATCGCAACGTCCCGTCCCAGCTCGTGATTTTCTTTTGGAGTCGTGTTGGGAGGGAAGCGGCTCGGGAGGTAGAGCAGGGAACCGGAAGCAGTGGTGTAAAGTAACTAAGTACATTTACTCAAGTACCGTACTTAGGTACCATTTTGAGGTACTTTTTTACTTATCTGGAGTATTTCCAATTATCAGTACTTTTACTTCTACTCCACTATATCTCAGAGGCAAATATTGTACTTTTACTCCACTACAATTATTTGAAAACTTTAGTTACTATACATTGCAGATATAAATGATTACATTATAAAACATAGATTTACCACTTTGGCCCTATTTTATACATAGGCTATTTGAAAATAGCCGATCTACAATCTCACAACGCGTCGCGTCGCATCGCGACACGTTGTGAGCTTGTAGACCTGCTATTTTCCAACATTTTAGTACTTTTACTGTTGGTAGTAAGTACATTTTGATACCGATACTTTTGTACTTTTACTCAAGTACATTTTTCATTCCGGACTTTTACTTGTAACAGAGTACTAGTTTGAGCAAGACACTGCACTCCTAACTGCTCCCGACGGGCAGGTTGCTGGTGCCTTGCAATGGATGCATGGGTGGCCTGCTCTACTGTCAGTGTGATTGGTAAGCGTAAGCGTGCCACGGAGGGCGTAACAAGGGCGTAACACACTATCCCTCCAGTTCCGCTCCCTGCTGAACAGGTGTAGGAGTCACTAGTGCAGAAACAAAGAACGCCCTTACTGTGTTGACCCAAACACGGCCAATGAAGTTTGTTGGTGCGCCCGGCCAAGCCGGATGCACCATGATCTGAACACCAGTCTCCACTGTGGTGACGACGGCTGCACGTCCCGGAAACCCACTTTTTAATAATTCAAACATGTTGGCCCTGTCAAGTCTGCCACTGGCAGCAGGTGACGGGTAACCCCACGTCAATGTCAATTGGTCAGCGTTTCTGTTGATTCTGGTGATTGTTCCCACTCGTTCCCTACCTGTGAGAGGTTTGGAAAAACCTCACAGAAGCGATTCTTTTATAGGTTTAAAAACATTCAAATAATGATCTCTTCGTAACAATTTTCACATTTCAACGCATGAGTTGAAATGTGAATAAATGTTTTCGCATTTGAATTATCTGTAAAGAGTTGACAACAATTGTGAGTGTGCGGGGGAATGTGAAAAAAAGAGCGGAGCACTCACATTCTCCAATTAATTTTAACGACAGCGTTCGGCGCCCGCAGGCTCTTCGCCGCGTCAAACGAGTTTGATCTGACGAGGAGCCTTAGGCTTGAAATCAATCTGATTCACAGGCAGATTACTGAGAATCGGTATTGCGAATTTTCACATGAAACACAACAGGATCAACAGCCTATACTTATACGCTGTGCCACTTATTTGAATGTACTGTATGTAGCCCACTGAGAAAAAAAAAAAAAAAAGAAGAAGCTTGCTCAACTGAATGTTACCCCATGAACCCAGCCACACTACGCGGTAAAGGGCAATAATGCAGGGTTGATTTGAGAGCAGAGGTGATTGGCTGCACCGGTCGTGCCCGCGGGCGCTTTAATTAGCTTTCCATCGCGTGCTGGCAGAGTCGATGCCATTGATTTGATTTTCCCTTCTGAAGCCACTGTTGGCAGTTGCTGCCACCGTGGCAGAGGCCAGATGTCACAGCATGATCGTGATTGGGGTGGGGTTGGGGGGGACGTTACGCAATGAACGGCTGGTTCATCAAGTGCTCAGCAGCCGATGCTGTCCATTTGACCTGTGCCATGCGATCGAATGCTGTGTAAAGTCAGCCGAGCGCAAGCATTTCACTTCCGGTATAGACTTTCAATATAAAATTTGGGTCGACAGATCATTTTTACAAGTTATATACTGAAAATATATCGTCGCTGTCGGGCAGAAACCTCTTATCTCCATTTTAAATGTCTGTGTATTTTTGTAAAGTAACGCCAGAGTCACACAAAATCATTAAAAGTAGCAGATCTGCAAGCTCAAAACGCAGTGCAAAGCGACACGTTTCAAGCTTGTCGATCTGCTACTTTTGCTATTTTTGTGGCCATATTTGATTAAACTTTTATTGGCGACATATTCTTTGCAGGTACTTCTTTCTTGTCTTGTAGAACACGTGTTATTAATCACGATGGGGTCTCATAATGGCATGGCTTACCTCTACCTCTGATGTCATAAAGATGACGTGATATTGATTAAATCCTTCGCCCAAATATGGAGGTGGATCTGAGATTTCCAATAAAATGTTGTTTTTTTTTAATTTTCACACAAAGAAATATTCACAATATGAAACATATTCTGGGATTTCATTCCTTAGCCTACTGGCAAGACATTTGGCACTGATCGTTCCAGTGTTTTGCAAGATTAGCCTTGGACAGACAGACAGACAGACAGACAGACAGACAGACAGACAGACAGACCCTCTTCTAGATGTATCACCCTCTAGCAGTGGTGGAAAAAGTACTCACATTTCTTACTTAAGTAAATGTATCAATTTCCTTGAGTAAAAGTACAAAAGTATTGGTATCAAAATGTAGCCTACTTAAAGTACCAAAAGTAAAAGTACTAAAATGTTTGAAAATAGCAGATCTACAAGCTCACAACGCGTCACATTGCGACGCGTTGTGAGCTTATAGATCGACTATTTTCAAATAGCCTATGTATAAAATAGGGCTGAAGTGGTTAATGTATGTTTTATAATATAATACTTTATATCTGAATAGTAACTAGTAGCTAAAGTTTTCAAATAATTGTAGTGGAGTAAAAGTACAATATTTGCCTCCAAGATGTAGTGGAGTAGAAGTAGAAGTATTGAAAATAGGAAATACTCCAGTAAAGTAAAAGTACCTCACAATTTGACTTAAGTACAGTACTTGAGTACATGTACTTAGTTACTTTGCACTACTGCCCTCTAGCAACCATACCCGTGCCTTTTTTTTGAAATCCACAGACTGGAAGTAAAATGCTCATGATGGTCTGCCTTGACACTGGTTTTGTGGTTTATTTTAAGTGGGTTGACTGTTTGCTGACAACCCCATCGACCTACATATAATTTAGATCAACAACCAACGCGTAAAACCCTCGGTCAGTGCTCTATCTAGTGATGTGTTGTAGTCCTCCATGACCGTGGGTGGTGTTTATTTGTCGGTAACTCCTTAATTGAATCATTAGAGACACTCTGGCAAGACAGAGATGGCAGATTCAACACCTACCTGCTTGCAATAACAATATGCAATGTACCTATTCAATATTTGCCACTACCAAATTGCCTTCAGAACGACTGCATTCACATACAGTAGCATAATATATGAGACATGTATTGTGTCAGTAAATTAAGTTTAAAGTATAAGATCTAAAGGATTTTGCCTGTAATCTCATATCACATGTAGGTATTTTACTTTATAGGCCTATGGCAAAATATTTTACATGCCAAATTAATAAAGCCAGAGTAACCTGTTACTGAATTTAGGTGATGCACTGCTACACCGAACGGAATGAACAGAACATTACAATACAGTATATGCACGCACGCACGCAGACAGACAGACAGACACGTGCTGTGAGAAGGGCCTTATGTGACAGGGCCTGACATCCATTCTCCAATTCTACTTAATAATCAGGCTTTTTCTTTCTCTCCCTGGGAAGTAGGCTAGTAATGACATAATAATGACAAACTAACAGTCCAGTTTAATGTAAAATAAGATATTTGGAAATCAATGACACGTTTTCTAAATGATATAAGCAACACAATACACAATAAAAAGCTTACATTTTAATTGTGGGTGTGTGTGTGTGGGGGGGGGAGCCCGTATATTGGATAGGGGGTACTGGCTCAAAAAAGGTTGAGAAACGTATACAGTGTCACACAAAAGTATCTGCTTTTTTGTATCCTATTTTTTTGTTGTGTCTGTAGGTTTTATAAGATGAAAAGTCTGAACAACATATTGTGACTAAATAATAACTACATCCTTCGAAACACAGGTTATTTTTTCCACCCATTTTCCCATTTCTGTTTTTTGGACAGAAGAGGTATCCCCACCGACAGTGATGATATCCTCTCTGTCGTGTGGAAACCTCATATGTCCAACTGTTGCTTTTCAGGATTCAAATTCAAAAATAGCAAAAGTAGCCGATCTACAAGCTGAAACAGCGGCGTTTCGAGCTTGCTGATCTGTGTGATTTGTGTGACGCTGCAGTATGATCAAGTAGGGCGTTCATTTACTGAAAAAAACGCCACAAAAACTTAAAATCTGTCTCTGTTCCCCACGTGTCTTCAATTTGCTGCAGCTGTGGGTCATGTTCCTCTAAGTGGTCATCAGTTTCGGTGTCCGCAGCTCTCTGCGTCGCCATTGGTCCTGAGCTGCCGTAGCTCCTCCTCCAGGCTGACGATGCGCTGCAGCAGCTGCTCTCGGTCCTCTCGCGCCACGCCCTCCGTCTGCTGCCGCGCCTCCAGCACCTTCCTCTCGTACCAGCGCTCCAGCTGAGTCGACACCGTCTCGAAAAAACGCTGAGTCACCTGACGGCACAGTGGTGGAAAAAGTACTCAAATGTTTTACTTAAGTGAAAGTATCGATAGTGCGATTTAGAAGTACTCTGTTACAAGTAAAAGTCTGGAATTCAAAATTTACTTGAGTAAAAGTACAAAAGCATTGGTATCCAAATGTACTTAAAGTACCAAAAGTAAAAGTACTAAAATATTTGGAAAATAGCAGATCTTCAAGCTCACAACGCATCACGATGCGACGCGTTGTGACCTTGTAGATCGGCTATTTTCAAATAGCCTATGTATAGAATGGGGCTGAAGTGGTTAATGTATGTTTTATAATGTAATACTTTATATCTGCAAAGTAACTAGTAACTAAAGTTTTCAAATAATTGTAGTGGAGTAAAAGTACAATATTTTCCTCTGAGATGTAGTGGAGTAGAAGCGCTGCGCGCGCGTGCATGTGTGCCTTGTTGGGCACCCGCTAGAGCTTATAAATATCGGCGCCCCTGACTCAAGTGGTTAAGACACACAAGATGGTGTGTGTGTGTTTGTGAGTGTGCACGCACGTGCGTGTGTGTGTGTGTGTGTGTGTGTGTGTGTGTGTGTGTGTGTGTGTGTGTGTGTGTGTGTGTGTGTGTGTGTGTGTGTGTGTGTGTGTGTGTGTGTGCATGTGTGTGGAACAGGCCTGGCATCACGGGGGGCATGAGGGGGCAACGTCCCCCCCCAACGGCACCATCTTGACCCCCTAAGTCAAGCCAGTTAAAAAAACAAACCTTTTGGTACTTTTTATGTAATAGATTTTTGGCATCAAGCCTTCCTCAAAGTGTTAAGAAAGTGATCAGTGGTGTTGTGTGTACCTAGCCTGGTTCCAGACCCTAGACCCCACCCACTCTCTGAGTGAACTTCAGTCTGATAATAGGCTCTATGCACAGCAGCCATATTATCACTTCTTTCACAGGTGTTACCAATGATACCAATGAAGGCTCTGTTCCATTTAGTCTAGCACAGTGGTTTCCACGACCCCCATAACTCTGAGAGTGTACGGGTCCATTTGGTTGCACACCTGTAAGGGGCCATTTGGAAGCCCATGAGGGTCCCTGGACCCCAACTGTAGACCCACTGGTGTAACCGAGTGTTTCCAGTGTGCCAATATGCACAATATCAGCACCCTAGCCTCGATTTCCAGGCTTTTATTGTTTAGTTTTGCTAAAAAAGAAAAGCCTGGAGGAACGCGTCGGTGTACCCGGTATGGGAAGTGTTTCGTTCCCCCAACCAACCAGAGTGCAGTGGGCGTCGCTCGTAATGTTGTGTTAACGGGGCGGGGGTTGACGGACAGATCGGTGAACCAATGGGATCAGGCACAATCTCTCCGCGCCTCTATACCCGCCCCTCTATACCCAAAAACAGGAGCGCTGGTGCAGCCTATCAGCACCCTGACTCTGACCAGAATGGAACAGAGCCTTCATTAGTATCATTGGTAACACCTGTGAATGTCTTCACAATATGGCTGCTGTGAATAGAGCCTATCAGGCTAGTGTGTACCTAGAATAAAAAAGAAGGATGGATTACAGGGGCGTGTCCTAGCGTAGTACCGGGGTATTGCACATGCGCAGTGTTATCAGGAAGTGCACGACGGAGTGTTCCAGCAGAGGCGCTACATAAAAACCCCCAGGATCCCTTCTCAGTCGGTCGATGTGTGTGTTTGTTGTTCTCTCCACTCAGCACCTAAACAGCTGGAGGTTTGTAATTCTAAAACACAAGTGGACTAAATGACTTACATAGTTATAAAGAACAACAACAAAGTGACATAAACCCCCATATCCAAGTTTGGGCTAATATTCATTCAGTGACATGCCACACAATTTAACATTTAACATTTAATTTCAGCAAATAAAGATCTTCAGCAGGTCTCCGTGGCTACTGAAGTGACACAAAACAAACACTACCGTTTAAGGGTCACACGCTGCCATCTACTGAGCCTTTTTGTATGTTCAGGCAGGATTTTACTGCGCATGTGCAATACCCCGGTACTACGCTGGGACACGCCCCTGTAATCCATCCTTCTTTTTTATTCTAGGTGTGTACCAGGAGGGACTGATAGACAGACAGACATGACAAGGACTTCAGCTGCTGCCGGTAAAAAAAATAATAGAAAAAGAAAACGGGCAACACCGTAGTCGGCAAGAGGGTCTCAGCATGTGTCAAATGTAAGAAGGAGGGACTCCAAGGAAAAAAGGTATAGCGAACTACTGTAGAACACCTATATTTCAACCCTAGAGACACTAAGGCGCTCACTTCCATGGCGTGCAGGTTGTTTCTCTCCTGGATGAAGGTAGGCTCTGAGGGCCGGTCGATGAAGAACTCCAGGGTTCCGGTGTGGTCTCTGGGCCTCCCCGCTCCGTGTCTGTGGGCCAGGATCCGCTCTCGCAGACGCTTCCTTTGGCTCCAGTCATAGCCGCGGCGCTGGTACGTGGGCCCCCAGTCGCTGCTCGCTGACTGGCTGCTGCTGGCACTGCTGGGGTGGCCCTCTCCCACCAGGCCCACCACGGCCGTCGTCGTTGTAACTGGGCGGTCTTGCCGTTTTGGAGGCTGCCAAAAGGGGTCAGCAGAGCTCAGCAAGGGCAGAGGAAAGATGGCTGTGTTCTCGTAGTCATCTGGCAAGAGGGACAGGGAATGTTGAAACATTTTGTAAAAGCAAAAGTAAAAAAGTGAAAATGAACTGAACACCTAGCTAGAGTGAGCCATTGTTTTTCCCTTCTGTTTATGTTTCCCTTTGTCTTGCTCTCATCAGATTACTTTTCATTATAAACAAAAAAGTCCAACATTTATGAATCTTCTGTTCAGTGTTATGTCAACTAACTTATCCCATTCTGATTTCAAAATCTTGCAGTAGAACCAACCAACACTTAATATTCTTCTATGAATTAATATAATACGATCATTCTAATACGCAATATTATTGCAGGATTTCTTTTCAGGAGACTTGAAATAGT
Source organism: Gymnoscopelus microlampas (assembly GCF_963454915.1). Lineage (NCBI taxonomy): Eukaryota > Metazoa > Chordata > Actinopteri > Myctophiformes > Myctophidae > Gymnoscopelus > Gymnoscopelus microlampas. The sequence continues at coordinate 2,989,873 of NC_139957.1, forward strand.
ACAAACCAGGCTCCTGCCTGCATGCACTGTGTTCCTCTGCTTCTCCACCAGATGTCCTCAGCGTGTCATCTTCATTTGTGTTCATTACCCTCACCTGTGTTGATTGTGTATCGTGCTCACCTGTGCCCCTGTTCCCCTCATGTATTTAAACCCCACCCTATTCAATGTGTTTTTAGTTGCTCTCTGAGTTTGAGTTGCAGTTTTGGCCGCTACTCTCTTAGTAGCATGTTTTCTGTGCCTGTCAACCTGTTTTAGAGTTTTCCTGCCTGCGTTATTTGTGTGCCTGCACACCCATACCTGTCTACTTGTACATCGTTTGTCTGCCTTCTGCCTGTGTGTTCTCCATATTGGTACTCTTTCTATTCACCTCGACAACAAACATAGTTCCCAACTTCAGGGATTTCTCTGGAGTCTGGGGAAATCCCTGCACTGTAGGCTGCTCATATTATATACTGTATGGGAGTATTTGTCAAAAAGCATGACAAAGTTGACAATTAATTGTCACTCAAATAATTGCGATTTAATTGTGTGCTTGGCCATTGAACATTGGAACATATGAAGCCTTTAAGGCTTCGTAATCAAAAATTGCACATGGCAGATATGACAAATAACTGAAATTATTGACATATAGAAAAATATAAAGAAATTATTGACATATTTAATCATTTTTATTCATGTAAAAATAGCAGAAATAGCTGATCTACAAGCTTACAACGCACCACTTTGTGACGCGTTGTAAGCTTGTATATCTGTTATTTTTTCTTTTTTTTTATATTAGAAGATGTACGAAAGTCTTTCAACATAAAAAAAACGATTATGACGATTATGCAAAAAAATTCGATTATTTCAAATAATTGCTATTAGACGATTATGTAATAATTGTGACAGGCCTGCCAGAAGCCCGTAGTCCTTCACTCACCCGACGACCTGTCTACCTTGACCTCAAAGTACTTCCCGCTGGCCGTGTACTCGTGCTCGGCGCCCACCAGGTTGTAAGCGCCGTGGCGCGTCGGGACGTTGACGTACGTGGCCAATGAGCTGCTGCTCTCCTCGGACACAACGGACAACAGGGGGAGGGACTCCAGGTCGCCGTCTGACTGCACAGAGGGCGAGGGGAGGAGTTTGTAGTACTGGGGGTTGGCAGCGAGGTCGACGTCCTGAGACATGCACAACGTCTTCAGCTCGCGGCTTAACACCGCCTGCTTTTGACAAACGAAAAAGAGGCTATTTTGGTAATTTATAGACGGAAAATAGGGGTCTTGTCAATGCCTTAACACCCTTTAAGACCGGGAACGCATCTGTGTGTCATTTTAAGATTTCTTTGGCTATTCAAAAATCGCAGATATACAAGCTCATAGCGTTCCATTTGTTCACTCTGAGAGTGAACAAATGGAACCAAATGGACCCTAACGGGTCCATTTGGTTCCATTGGTACACTCTTAGAGTTACAGACCCATAAGGGTCCATTTGGTTCCTTACTATCCATCATTTAGCTGGGGACCTCCTGGAACTCCCTCAAGGACCCCTGGGGGTCCCCGGACCCCACTTTGAGAACCAAGGGCCTATACTGTACTGAGGGTCAATGGGGAATACTGACTATATGGCAGTGGTTCTCAAAGAAAGCATCACAATTATTTTAATCAATTCATCCATTCATACGTTTGGTTATTCAAAATACACAAGCTCACAGCGCATCACTTCGCGCCGCGCTGCAAGCTGTTTCGTTTTGAAGAATATCGAAAATGTTTGGAAACTTCTGAATGTGTATTTTGATTATTTTCTTACATAAATCTTCTCTTCTGCGGGTCCCTGGCTCAAAACATTTTCAGAAGTGGGGGGGGGGGGGGGGGGGGGGGTTCCGCGGGCCAAAAACATATCAATTTGGGGGTCCATGGCACAAAATTGTTTGAGAAACAGTTCTCTGTGGAACTCTCAAGTAATGACGTCCATCACACACCTGTCTCCTGTCAGCGTCCTCTCTGCTCCGAGCAGCCATGTGGTCTATTCTGTACAGCATGTCCTGTTTCTCTGCAGACACTCTCTCCTGGTTCAGCAGGTCCAACACCTGGATCTACAACACAACACAGTTTAATGTTTGGAATGTTTTCAAGGCGTGGGATGAGCTCCGTGCGGATGCAAATATGTCATCATTTTCCAAAACCTTTCAAACATTTTCAAAAAGTGTGAAAATAGCCAACCTAGATACACACTTACAACTGTACTGTTGTGGGCTCGTACAGTGGTAAGTGGGGTCTGGGGACCCCCAGGGGTCCTTGAGGGGGTTCCAGGGGGTCCCCAGCTAAATGAGAGCTAGTTGGGAACCAAATGTACACTCTCTGAGTTAAATGAACACTGATTTTACAGTGTAGTTCAGGCTCCCAGAGAAGGAAAACAAGCCAAAAATGTATGCATATCAAATGGTGGGTCCTTGAAATTAAGAATCACTGCTATAGCAATGGTGGACCCTGGCATTATCTTTTCAAATGGGGGCTGCGCGGGCTAGTATGTGCCAATCAGGAGGGGAGGTAAACTCATTTTTCCCATGAAAAGGAGGTTCACTGCCGACATGTTGTACTTTGTACATAAGAGTGTTTTATATTTGTTGATGATATGTATGTTGGTGTTATTTTAAAGCCAAGTTGAGGAATTGAATACACAGGACCACAATGAAAACAAGTCCCCAGGACTTTTTTTGTGTTATCCTTTTAGCCTAAATGTTCTGACTGACTGTACCTCGTGCTGTTTACATTTATGACTAATAATATTCAATCAATCGATCAAATTTGAAATCAAACCGGACCTGGTGTCTGTTCCTGCGGTCCATTTTGCCCAGCCTGCAGCTGACCTGATCCTGGACTCGCAGGACATGCAGCTTCATCTCCTCCTGGGTGGCTCTGAGCTGGCCCTCCAACTTGCTGACCAGCGGCTTACACTGGCAGCCATTTGCCGGTCGCTGGGGGAACAAAACATCAGACAACCAAAATCAGGTCGGATTTTTACAAATCCTACCTGAGCCACATTCAGAAGTAGTTTCAAATCTGACTCATATCTGATTTCTAAAGATTTGTCTCAGTCTGAATGCAGTAACCTGATCTAACCACCCATGTCGCATATCAAACTGTCCAAAACGTCACTTGCAGCGCGACGAGCACCACTGACCTTATTACAGAGTGTGAGAATTGATTTAGATTTACGAGAGCGCAAGGGGTGTAATGAAAACCAAAGAATAGTGCAGCATAAGTTTTACAGAAGAAATGGCAAGCAGCATTCAGTGGACAGACGGAGATATTCAATGTCTCCTATAGCACTTTGGGGGGATGCCTCAGTACAAGCGAAACTTGTTGGAATGTACAGGAAGTCAGGAACAAGGCAATATATGAAGACATATCTCGCGGCACGACAGAAAATGGGTTCACAAGGTCCTATATGCAGCGCCAGAGGAAAATAAATAATTTTAACAACACGTATAAAGAGAAAAAAGTCATGACGTCAGGGCGCCTATGTCCTTACCATATGAAAAATAAATTGCATTATACTGAACTAGAGTTTCGGGGGGCTACGCCCCCCTCAACCCCAGCCGCGCACGGGGCCCAGCGTGGGTGCGTGTATATTGGGGTACCCAAATCGCCGGAGTAAAAGTGTCCAAAAAAAAAAAAAAAAAAAAAAAAAATTGGAAAAAATGTTAATAGTGATTGTTACTTTGGTGGTCCGCGGACCCCCTGGTGGTCCGCCGACCCCTGTGAGTGTTGGGACCCCCGGGGACCCCCCTGGAACATGGCGGACCCCTTCGGCAGTTTTTTTTTTTTTCATGCACGGTTTGCTTGTTTCTGTCGCTTGTTTTTTAAAACCTGGCAGCAAACTTGGCAACCCGACTGACATCACTGACCTATCCTTGGTATTTGTACTTCCGGGTTGCATAATGATGACATCACTGTCGAGTCCTGTGGTGTCATGAACCTAGGCAGGTTTGTTTACCAGATGACCCTGGGCAGCGTGCTGTGCTGTGGCGGTGGCTGTTTGTTTTTGTGTTTGGGATGAACATGGCACGTGAAGGACGGACATATTGTGATCGAGACATGAGTGAAGTGAAAGTAACGGCCTGGGTGGAACAAAGGAGGTACGTAAGAAGGGGGGGGGGTTGAAGCAAAGGAGCTGTGTGTGTGCTGTTGTGGAGGACATGGGCAGAGTGCAATGGCGGCCGCTCGTGTTGTTTCGGCGAAACCCGTCGCCGTGCGGTGTCGGTGGTGTGCACGGTAAACGGTACGAAGCTGCCTCCCCTTCCGTTTTGTCCGACATTTGGTGAGTAGAATTAATTATGTTGCGCGGTGGAAAAGGTGTAGTGAGCAATGAGAGGTCCCCTACGCGACGCGTAAATTCAGCGCCGCCGCCGTGGCGAGTCAGTTGGCGACATGTGGTCTGGCGGTGCGTTGTTTATTCGATAACAGAGCTGTGGGGTGTCGCACCTAGGGTGCGGAAGTCGCTCGCCATTTATATAGTTAGATGTGACTGCAGTCTAAACGGGGCCTAATCGTACTCCTCGGAGGCATAAATGCATGCTACGTAATGACAAAATATGGCATGAACATGGATACGGTAAAAAGAAAAAATCACATGGAATTCTGTACAAATCAGGGAATAGAAGTGCTGGACTTACAGCAACACAATTAGGGCCAATACTGGATTCACCTTTTACTGTACCTGTACTTATCCAGGGATTTGTTGCTCTATATACACACTTGTTCTAAGCTACACTGTGTGTGCTTGATATAATAATAATAATAATACAAATAATATTAATAATACATCAGACTTATATAGCGCTTTTCTTAGTACCCAAAGTCGCTTTACAAAACAGCTTAAAAATAATTTTATTAGGAGCAAATGAAAAAAAGAAGTTAAAATGCTAAAAACATTAAGCTAAGACTAAGGAGCAGAAAGGGAGATTTGGTTTGAGTTAGGTGGGGAAAGCAAGTCTGAAAAGGTGGGTTTTGAGGGAGGCTTTGAAAACGGCAAGAGTGGGGGCAGCTTTGGACACTTACAGTATACAGACAGGACGGATAGGACACTTATACAGACAGGAGGGATAGGACACTTACACAGACAGGAGGGATAGGACACTTACATAGACAGGACGGATAGGACACTTATACAGACAAGACGGATAGGACACTTATACAGACGGATAGGACACTTATACAGACAGGACGGATCGGACACTTATACAGACAGGATGGATAGGACAGTTAGAACATAGGAATTAGAACATTCCCAACATTCCCAACACAAGTCTGGTAAGAGTGAGGTAAGACAGGAACAATCACGAAATGGTTGAGAAATGGCGGATACTGTAACAATTGGATAGGACACTTACACAGACAGGACGGATAGGACACTTACACAGACAGGACGGATAGGACACTTACATAGACAGGAGGGATAGGACACTTATACAGACAGGACGGATAGGACACTTATACAGATAGAACATTCCCAACATTCCCAACAGCGGAGAGTTGTGCTCCGAGGAGCACTTTTTCTAGTTGATATTGAAATGCCAGGCACCCAAGGGCAGCTGCTAAAGTCAGCAGTAAACATTTGTGTGAGGAACAACATTTGGGCTTTTGCATCTATTATGTAAAATTGTGAGTCACTCATTCACCTGTCTAATGTCACCGTCCTTGTCCCGGTAGAGTGTGTAGAGTTGATAGGCTTTCCCCTCCAGCGGAGACGGTATTTCTCCATTGTAGGAAGACAGCTCGTTCTTCCCAGGGTACTCTGAGACATCATTCTCACCTCTTCTGAAAGTGTCTTCTTCCAAAACCTGGCATTTAAGAGGTCTCGTCAAAGTAATAACTGTTACATGAATATATTTAAATTTAAGTATGAGTCATTAACCGAGAATATATTGAAACATTTAGAACCAACAACCGACTTAGTTCTTCTATCAATGAATTGACACAGAAAACACAGAAGAAACCTTGGGTCTCCCCTTAGCATTGTGGTCTGGAGGACGCCCTTCTGTACTCCTACCCACCAGTTCCCTGAGCCTGTGTCTCTGGCGCTGCCGGTGAGGGCTGCCGCCGGCGGCATTCAGGGCCTTGCGGCGGTGGTGCCGGTGGCGGCTGTGGAGGCCCGTCCTGATGAAAGCCGTTCTGCTCACCAGCTGGTCGCTACTCAGAGTGTCCTCCTCCGCCAGAGAGCTATCCTCCTGCTCCTGCTCAGGACAGACAACCAAGAGGGGGAAGGGGTTAGCATCCATGCACAAGTTTAGGAACTAACTGGGAACTTGTTCAACTGTAACTGAAAAAAAAAAGAAGAAAAAAAGAACAACATTATAAATACTTTTTAACAATAGGGTTTCAGCTACCAGAGGTATGTTAAATGAGAGTTAAAGGATGACTTCACCCATTTTCAACCTATCTTCATATAATTGGTCCTCACTATGCAAGGGCTAATGTACGGCGAGGTGGTCATGAAAATTAAAGCCCGACAGGGTGATTATTCACCGACACGGAGCGGAGGTGCATAATCACCCTGAAGGGCTTTAATTTTCACTAATGACCACCTCCCCGTACATTATATTAACAAAACTAAGTATTTCCTTGCTTACTCACTCATTTCTCACTTCAAATGTTTTCAAAAACATTCTTGAGAGCAACGTTTAGTTGTAAATTACATTGTTTGTGTGTTTACATGGCTGTCACGTTGGATTACAGCATAAAACCAAGCAGCGCAGGTTGACATGAGCAGGCGCTCTGAGTCTTTGATTAGACAGCGGTCTGTTATAGAGCTCATCGGCCATTATACACTGATAACATGCCCAATCAGAATCAAGCATTCAACCAAGCCGTGTAATAGTTAAGCAATATTGTACGAGAGGGTGTGCTTTACCGTCATTATTGGCACGCCAGTGATGCGGTCAGGAACGAGGCGGAGCCGAGTTCCGCAAGCATCACTGAAGTGCCAATAATGTAGGTAAAGCGCACCCTTGAGTGTAATATTGCGATTATACAACAGTTACCAGCAAAACACATCCAAGTGTATTCATATTGTGGGGCAATTCATAATAAAAATGTTTCGCTATTATCCGTTTCCCTGTAAAGAGAAGAGTTTATTTGACTGAGACATTAAATAGTCCCTGTAACAGCGCTCTGAGGCACCGTCTCATAAACACATCTGATTCCAGTAGGCTATATGCTCTGTCGTACGACCGTGTCACGTGGCCAAAATAACTGATCTACAAGCTGACAACGCGTGGCGATGGCGTCGCGTTGTGAACTTGTAGATCGGCTATTTTCGCCGTGCGACCAAATAAGTCAAAATTAACAACATAGTCCATTTTGCATAGCTGTTTGTTCTCCGGTGGCGGCGGTGGGTCAGGCTACTGTCTGTTTGTTTTCCTACCGTGGGACAGCGTGATGTCACAGCACAGCTGTGCCATATATGGTCTAATCAGGTGCGGACTGCAGTGCGGAGTGATTTATTAATGTGATTAGGCCCGTGCTATCATGCTGGTTTGAAGCACGGCTAGATAGCTATTTCAACCAATCAGATTGCTTGGTCGGAACTACTGTTGTATAATGTTCATTATAATATGGTACCATTTTTGTCTACTCAGTCTGTGTCTCAGAGGAGGGCTATGGACAGTTCGGAAACCCGCCTACCGGTCACGTCATCGATGGGGAATCCGAAACCGCAGGCTTTCCTATTCCTGGAAAGCTAGCTATGAAAGTTAGTTATGCTAAAATGGAAGCCATTGTTCTAGCGTTAATAATACAAAAATGTTGAAATCGTGTCGGTGTCCACAGCCCTCCTATGAGACACAGACCGAGTAGAATAGGCTCTATTCACAGCAGCCATACTGCCCTGCCAAGCCAAAGTGCAGTAACTACGTTTTTGGACACACCGACTTATTTGTGTATCCCAAAGGTCAAATTAGCCTTTGTGATTTTGGGGGATAAACAATTACCTCAAGAACAGATGTACAATTAGTGTAATATCACTTGTATGCCGATATCTCATTTGGCTGACCAGTTGAATCACTTTTAAACCCATTTTTCAGTGTTTTTTGTTTTCGTAGTTACTGCTCTTTAGCTTGGCAGGGCAGCATAGTATGAAGACATTCACAGGTGTTACCAATGATACTAATGAAGGCTCTGTTCCATTCTGGTCAAACAGAGTCAGGGTGCTGATATATTGTGCATGTTGGCCACTTCATTTATACAGTCTATGGTTGGCCCACTGGAAACACTCTGTTACACCAGTGGGTCTACAGTTGGGGTCATGGGCTTACAAATGTCCCCTTACAGGTGTGTAACTCTGAGAGTGTACAAATGGAACCAAATGGACCCGTAAGGGTCCACTCTCAGAGTTATGGGGGTCGTGGAAACCACTGTGCTACACTAAATGGAACAGAGCCTTCATTAGTATCATTGGTAACACCTGTGAAGGAAGTGATAATATGGCTGCTGTGCATAGAGCCTATTTATCATGAGCATTAGTGAGGACCAATTATATGAAGATAGGTTGAAAATGGGTGAAGTTGTCCTTTGACACCATTTAGGCTTTCTTTGCTACAACATGAAGTTATTAGTAGGCTATACAGCTAAAACCCTGCTCCGTGCTGCAAGGTTTTTTATTTTTCTGGCAAGCTACTCACTTTCTGTGGCAGTATTTCTACTCTGGTGACGGACTGGGTCCTGCGTTCGGCCTTCAGTTCCTCTCTCCGTTTCCGCACCGTTCGTCCTCGCAAGAAGCGATGTACCTGCACAACACGTGCGCAAGTTAACCCTATTGCCAAGATATACTGTATATATGCCATTGCTAATGCATACACCACAGAGTCACTGAGGTTGTTATGGGTAACAGCAGTGGTGGAAAAAGTACTCAAATGTTTTACTTAAGTAAAAGTATCGATACTGCAATGTAGAAGTACTCTGTTACAAGCGAAAGTCTGGAATTCCAAATTTACTTGAGTAAAAGTACAAAGTATTGGTATCAAAATGAACTTAAAGTACCAAAAGTAAAAGTACTAAAATGTTTGAAAATAGCAGATCTACAAGCTCACAACGCGCGTTGTGAGCTTGTAAATCGGCTATTTTCAAATAGCCTAGGAATAAAATAGGGCTAAAGTGGTTGACGTATGTTTTATAATGTAATAATGTATACCTGCAAAGTAACTGGTAGCTAAAGTTTTCAAATAATTGTAGTGGAGTAAAAGTACAATAATTTGCCTCTGAGATGTAGTCGAGTCAAAGTAAAAGTATTGGAAATAGCTACTCAAGTAAAGTACAAATACCTCAAAATTGTACTCAAGTAATTGTAATGCGTGTGAATACAACCACCAACCTGTGGGGCTCTGGCCAGGAGAAGGGCCACATCTCTGTGGTTGTTATCCCTGGCTTTGTCTAGGGCTGTCTTTCCTGCCTGGAGGTAACAGAATGCAGGCACATTTACACCATTATTAGAATGATTTCCTTCCTTTTCATGTTTTGTCATAGGCTTACAGCACTGTTCCCCAAAACACTGGGTCGGAACCCATTTGTGGGTCACGGACACATTTTTATGGGTCACAAGTGAATGTCCCTTCATTTTTTGTTTTCCTACATTTTGTTTTTATTTACTGTTATTTCAAAACATTTTCAAAAAACATTCCAAAAACCGCAAAATTTGTCATGAATTAAAAACAAATTCAATGGTTTTTCAAAAATAATTTCATGAATAAATCAAAATAAAATCAAAGAAATTCCATAAATTAGAAAACAAATGTTTAAGAAGTAGTGAAAATCTACAAGTTGTGAGCTTGTAGATCTGCTATTTTCACTAGTTTGGGTCCTGGGGAGACATCAAATGTCATGTACAACATGTAGCGTTGTGTTTAGCTTTGTAACGTGTTGTATGGAAATAAGAGAGGTTTAACAGTTCACTGAACTAAATCAACTTAATCAATGGGGAAGGTGTGTTGAACTAATCAATATTAAAATACATGCTCATAAGTTGACAAATGGCCGGAGCTAGATGAATTCTGTTACTATTCTTCACTGAAAAGAACACTTAGGTCTTAGCAATGGCATGTTCATTTCATAGTTCACATTCAAAGGGGAACGTACACAGTTTTTGACGTTGCCGTCAGTCCCAGCCTCTAGTAAAAGCTGAACCGTCTTCTTATGGTTGAGGAAAGCCGCAACATGGAGGGCAGTGTCCCCTGCCTGGAGAGTCAAAAACATAGAAAGTGCACCGTAATCAGAATTTACAGTGTTGTGTTGTTGTCAGTGGTGTAAAGTAACCAAGTACATTTACTCAAGTAGCCTACTGTACCAATTTTGAGGTAGTTTTACTTTACTGCAGTATTTCCAATTGTTAGTACTTTTACTTCTACTCCACTACATCTCAGAGGCAAATATTATACTTTTACTCCACTACAATTATTTGAAAACTTTAGTTACTAGTTACTTTGTAGATTAGATTATTACGAAACATACATTAACCACTTTAGCCCTATATACATTTCGGCCATTTGAAAATAAACGATCTACAAGCTCACAATGCGTCACGATGCGACGCATTGTGAGCTTCTAGATCTGATATTTTCAAAATATTTTAATACATTTTATACATTTGAATACTTGTGAAATGGGACATTCTGCATAATGAGTACTTTCTACTTTTGGTATTTTAAATACATTGTATACCAATACTTTTGAACTTTTACTCAAGTAAATGTTGAATTCCAGACTTTTACTTGTAACAGAGTATTTCTACATTGCAGTATTGATACTTTTATTTAAGTAAGAAATCTGAGTACTTTTACCACTTTTTTTTTTTTTGGTTGTTACATATTTGTGTTTTGTTCTGTTTCATGTAGTGTCATTTGTATGCACAATGGTACGTATTGTATGCATAAGTGTTAATCCCTGAATGAAAATAATAAGCTACTGTATATAAGCCATGAGTAAAATGCCCTACGTAATCATCAATTATACTTTCATGTGCTTTAACGCACTGTTTCTCAATGTCGGTTCCGGGGACCACTAGGGGCCCAAATGGACCCTTACAATAATGTAACTTGTAAGGGTCCCTTATGACCCCTATGGTTACATTTGGTTCCATTTGTACACTATCAGAGTCATAAATGACACTGAGGATTTTACAGCGTAGATTGTGGTCCCAGAGATAAAATAATAATGATAACAATAAAACAAAACTGTATCAAACTGGGAGTCCTTGAAATGAAACAGGTTGAGAATCACTGGTTTAGCCTGCAGATATACAGCACCTGGTTTTTCTTGGACACGGAGCACAACGCTCCGAGGAGAGTCTTCACTATGGTCAGATTGTTGTAGCGAGCCGCCACATGCAAACATGTATCACCCACCTGAAACAATCAATTCAATCAAGTCAATTCATACTCACTTTACTTGTCTAATAGACTTGTCACAGCAGCCATATTGGAAAGAAATTGGGCCTCTTCTTACTTCCTTCACAGGTTTTACCAATGATACTAATGAAGGCTCTGTTCCATTCTGGTCAGGGTGCTGATATTGTGCATGTTGGCTCACTAGAAACACTCCATTTTGTTTCCCAAATGGCCCCTTAAGGTGGGTGTGTAACTCTGAGAGTATACAAATGGAACCAAATGGACCCGTCAGGGTCCATTTGGTTCCATTTGATTTGTACACTCTCAGAGTTATGGGGGTCCTTGAAAATAAGACAACCACCGTGCCATGCTAAATGGAACAGAGCCTTAATTAGTATTATTGGTAACACCTGTGAAGGAAGTAAGGAAGGGGCTCAATTCATTCCCAATATGGCTGCTCTGCATAGAGCCTATTCCCTGTGTACTTGCATACGTACAGAAAATGAAATACTGCTCCCCCTTAGACACTCACAGTGCAACATTAAAGACATCAACCATCCAACAAATCATAAAAAAACAAGATCTAAGAACAAGTCATTTGTACATTTCTGGGGTGGCTATTTACGGAATAACTAGCTTTACGGAATAACTTCCTTATCAACAGTGACCTGTTCACCAAAACCAGCCTGTCTCAGGACTGCATCCTGCCAGTATGCAGTGGATTCATTCCCAGTTTCCAGGTTTTCTTCACAATAGCGAACCAATTTAACCCTGACATCGTAATGTTGGCAATGCGATTATATGAAAAAAAAAGTCAAAAGAAAATAGCTGATCTACAAGCTCACACCAGACACGTTGTGATGTGTTGTGAGCTTGTAGAAATAGTTTTTTTTGTGGTTAATGCAGAAATACTATCGTTTTAAAATGTGTAGCACAGTGGAATAGACACTATGGCACATTAGGAGTCCATTATTATACATTTAGGGCTAGGCCTATGTGGTTCAGGAAAAAAATATTGACCACTTATTTTGCATGTCCGTGGCAAAAATAAAATATTGAGGAAAATGTCCATCACATGGCATGGTGATGACCCAACAACAACAGGCACATCATGCAAAAATGTTTTTAATTTTTTTTGTATAATTTCTTTTTTTTTGTTTGTTTGTTTGTTTTTCTTAATTTTTCTTAATTTTTCATATATTATTTTTAGGGGGTGCTGCAGCCCCCTCAGCACCCCTACTTCCCACGGCTATGCGCTACACGTCCTACCGGGGAAACTCCCCCCCTGTCAGGTGATAAGAAGCGGCTTGCTAGCTCCTCATGCATTGAAGGAGGCATGAGCTCAGTTCGGGGCTCTCCCCGGGCTGGCAGAGGGAGAGTAGCGCCCAGGATTACATAGGCAATAGGCACTGGGTGAAATAAATGGGTTTACACAATCGTGGGATAAAACATTTAGAAAAAATAAAAAATAAACAGTGAAATACAATTATCATTATTTAAAAAAAAAAAAAAAAAGGTTTCCCCAAGAGTCACACACTGTGACTGTAATGTTGTTGACGTGGCATAACGGGATGGACTCACTCACATTGTTCTTGGCGTCGGGCCTGGAGCCTCCCAGGAGAAGGACCCGAGTCGACTGAGAGTGAGCGTTCTGACAGGCCAGGTGTAGGGCCGTGTTTCCTGCCTGAGAGAGGGGGGAAAAAAACATATAACTGTTACACAGGTGTTGTGTTAATCCCAGAGTACATTTATGAATGCTGGAATACAAAAAAATGCAATCTACTGCTATATGACATTGGTTCTCAAAGTGAGAAGGGGTCCTGGGGGGGGATACCAGGGGGTCCCCCAGCAAAATGTGTTAATATAGCTTCATAATAATTTTAAGGTCCTTGAGATGAAAAGGTTTGAGAACCACTGCTACAGTACATGACTCTGAGCAGTATGACTCAATATGGGCTGTGTGTGTGGGGGGGGAAACAACACATTCTCGCTCAATACCTGATGAATGCTTGGTCAGGTATCTTCTTATGCTGAGGCAGAGGACTCCCTGCACTCACTCCTCAGTGGCTCTTAAACTTAATTTCAAAGACCCCCCCCCCATAACTCTTTCTGAGAGTGTAGAAATGGAACCAAATGGACCCTTCCATTTGCACACTGCTCATTCCATTTGCACACTCCCCATAATAACCACTCTCATAACTTACCTTGTTCTTGATGAGGACGTCAGCCCCCGCCTTCACCAGCAGCTTCACACACTGACAGAAGCCATGCCACGCCACCTCATGGAGCGCAGTGTTACCATCCTGGTGGAGTCACGCACGCACCCACACACCCCACACACCCACACACACACACACGCACGCACGCACACACCCCCACGCACCCACACACCCCCACACCCCCACACACGCACGCACGCACGCACGCACGCACGGTCGCACGCACGCACGCACGCACGCACGCACGCACGCACGCACGCACGCACGCACGCACGCACGCACGCACGCACGCACGCACACACACACACACACACACACACACACACACACACACACACACACACACACGACACACACACACACACACACACACACACACACACACACACACACACACACATATGCTTTAAAAAAATGTTTGAAGATTTTTGTAAATCTTAAGTCCCTGTCAAACTGGCTCAATAAACGTTTTAATTGAATTTGAATTGAAAATATTTTTTTAAATATTTTTTATGACTCCCCCCCCCTCCTTCTTTTCCTTTTTCGCCTTTTCCTCTCCGTTCCATCGGGCCCCCTGGCTCCCACTTAGAAAAAATCTGTCCAATTGAAACAGAGCAAATAATCAATGGCTTAACTCATTGTTTCATGTCAGTATTGACTCTCTCTTCCATTCAACACAAACAACTAAATACCACAGAGTTCTCTGATGGTAAGTCACGTCACGTGTCCATGCTTGTTACATGTGAGGGTTCTTTCTTTATTTCTATTATTGTATGTATTACTATATGGATGGCAGTTATATGGCAGTCCCACTGGACTCCTGCTTATCCAGCTCAGGGCCTACGTGGGAGGAGACCTGGTTGAGGAGGAGACCGTTCATCTGACCAGTGGACCAATCAGGAGGACGCCTGGCCATTATAAAAGCTGTCACCAGCTGTGCACTTTGACAGTGTAACATGCGATCAGTGCGGTTACATGCTGTCCTACTGAATGTATCAAAAGTCAATACACGTACTTGTATATATGAATTCTGTGTTACTTTCTGTCAGCATTAAAAAAAAAGGGTCAGAACCAATAAAGCTCATTTCACTCACGAACTTTATGTCACAGTCCTTCACTCCTAGACTTAAGGATCGTAACAATGCATCACTCACATACACCAGAGGATAGCTAAAATCCTCATTTCCAAAATCTTAGTTCTATTCTTTTAGCTACAGTGACATCATGCCCTATAGTATGCAAACAGGGGAAGGGACTCGGCGTATGTACATTGCACTCATGTTTAGGCTACTTATACTGTCTACTTTTTTACTTTTTATGAGCGGTTGTATTCCTGAATTTTGCACTCCTTGGTTTTAACCCATTCAATCCGGGAACTCATCTCTGTCATTTTAGATGTCTTTGGCTATTAAAAAAATAGCAGATCTACAAGCTCAAAGCGCGGCACTATGAGCTTGTAAATCAGCATTTTTTGGGGAAAAACCGTGAAAATGTGTGCCGACATTTTATTTTTATTTATTTTTTTACTCAAATCTTTGCTTCTGGGGGGTCCCTATTACAAAATATTTTGTGATGGGGGTCCACGGTCAAATGCATATGATTTTGGGTGGTCCTTGACATGAAAAAGTTTGAGAACCACTGATATAGAAACATACGTTTTTCAAAAAACAGTAGGATTTAGAAGACCTTTGTAGAATCGCCAGAATCAAAGATTTGAGTTGAATGCTTTAAGATATATATATATATAATATTCAAAGATTTTCACAAACTTTCACGATTTTTCAAAAATAGCAAAAAAAAATCTAAAAATGACACAGATTCTTTCCCGGTCTAAATGGGTTTATGTGCAGCCCTTTGGGACATAATTTGTGATATTGGGCTATAATAACGTTTGACTTGACTTGCTGGTGGTGCATGTGGGCCAAAGCACTGAGAATGTCTTTAGACAAAGGTGCTTCTTTCGTAGATTTGGCTCAGGAACTTGAAGGAGAAATAGTTGGATGCACCATCTTCATTTTTCATCAGATCGGTGGTTGTTTGACTTCCCTGCACTACGATACATAACCATAGTTTTGTGCTCGGACAGAAACACATACGGTATCACTGTATAAGATCTGTCTCACAAACTCAATGCTTATACCTGTGTTGTTTGTACCTCCATGGCCCCAAATACCCTTTTGTGTGTGTGTCTCCAATAATCACATAAAAGACTACATGTATGTACCAAGTATGCCTCTTTGATAAACGATACTCTCCTTCAGCAGGGTGAATAGGCTCTATTCACAGCAGCCATATTATGAAGACATTCACAGGTGTTACCAATGATACTAATGAAGGCTCTGTTCCATTCTGGTCAAACAGAGTCAGGGTGTTGATATTGTGCATGTTGGCTCACTGGAAACACTCTGTTACACCAGTGGGTCTACAGTTGGGGTCCAGGGACGCTCATGGGCTTCCAAATGGCCCCTTACAGGTGTGTAACTCTGAGAGTGTACAAATGGAACCAAATGGACCCGTAAGTACACTCTCAGAGTTATGGGGGTCGTGGAAACCACTGTGCTACACTAAATGGAACAGAGCCTTCATTAGTATCAATGGTAACACCTGTGAAAGAAGTGATAATATGGCTGCTGTGCATAGAGCCTATTAAAGCATTGGTTCTCAAAGAGCTGTCCAGGGACCCCCAGGGAGTCCTTGAGGGGGTTTCAGTGGGTCCCAAGCTAAATGATTGAAAGCTAGGAACAAAATTTGACCCTTGCTGGTCTGTAACTCCAAGAGTAAAATGGAACAAATGGACCCTTATACGCGTCCATTTGGTGGGAAACTGGGGGGCCTTGAAATTAAAAAAAGTATAAGAACCATTGATATAAACAATTGTGTAAAGTAAAGTACATTTACTCAAAACAAATATTTAGGTCCTTTGACTTTACTGGAGTATTTCCAATTTCTTTATACTTTTACTTCTACTCCATACGTCTCAGAGGCAAATATTGTGCTTTTACTCCACTAGAATTATTTGAAAACTTGAGTGACTAGATACTTTGCCGATTTGGATTACTATCACAAAACATACATTAACCACTTCAGCCCTACTGTATGTAAACTTTGGCTATTTGAAAATAACAGATCTTCAAGTAAATTTTATTTTATTACCGGACTTTTACTTGTAACAGTGTTTCTACATACATTGCAGTATTGATACATTTTCTTTAAGTAAGAAATGTGAGTCATTTTCCCACCACTGGAAATAAAGAACCACACATGTGTGTGTGAGCTGTTCCTCTGACTCACCCGGTCTTGTAGATCCATGGCACACCCTCCCTGGACCAGGGCAGACATGGTGTCATAGTGGCCCACCATGGCTGCTCTGTGGAGGGCCGTCTGGTGGCCCTGGGCAGGGCATGGTTGTGGGGGGACATGGACAAGAGCCTGCTCACTCATCACTGCTGTTATGGACAGGACACACACACACGTTGTTGTATTTCAAAGGATAGGTGCGCTCAACTCAAAGAGTCTAACCAGGTGCAGATTCTTAACAACCAGAACAACAAAAGAAACATCCGCAAACACAAGTTTAAAACTAGAAAAAGTGCTCCTCGGAGCACAGGTCTCCGCCAGGTCTGGTAGGTTATTGTGACCTCCTGGTGGCGCTATAATATGACACTGCATTCATGATTTGAGTCATTTTTCCCCCAAAATGTGTGTTGCTAAATTAGGCCTGCTGGTGGCGCTATAACAGGCCAATGTTAAAAGGGTGACATTTGTTCCTCAACATAGTGTGAATGTGCGTGCAAAGTTTGACCACAATCGGACGCTGCGCTCATGATTTGCGGTATTTTGTTGAAAACAAGCCACCACTGCAAACTTGGAGTATGGAATATGAAAAATGTATCCGCCTTGATCACATGACTATAGAGATCATGTGTACCGATTTGCGTGAAATTTGGATAAAATAGTAACATAAAAGTAATATAAAAAAATGTTTTACATAAGTGGACCTCCTGGTGGCGCTATAAAAGGCAGATGTAAAAAATGCAGGGTAAATGTTTTACCTTGATCTCTAGGGAGTGTGCATACAAAGTTTTACACAGATCAGTGCAGTTAAAGCTAAAAACACGAATCGGCCTGTTATAGCGCCACCATGAGGCTGACTTGAGAAGTTTCAAGCGCCATTTCTTCCTCGGCCTATAGTGGGAATGTGCATACTTTCCTGGTAATTGCATGCTGTGTTCATGATTTGAGGCATTTTGTCCAAAACGGAGCACTACTGCAAACTTTGGAAGCCATTTTTAGCCAATCAGGATGGAATATGAAATGATAGTTAAATGTCATGTTTATGTGAGCCAATACAAAAAGTGTGTGTGTGTGTGTGTGTGTGTGTGTGTGTGTGTGTGTGTGTGTGTGTGTGTGTGTGTGTGTGTGTGTGTGTGTGTGTGTGTGTGTGTGTGTGTGTGTGTGTGTGTGTGAATGAATGAATGAATGAATTTTTATTTCCGTGTCTTGTCAAAAAGACCCATCCCTTACGGGATTATTAGACACCAAAACATAAATAAACAATATCAAATTCTCTTCATAGAAGACTGCACAAAGGAAAACGTTTGGCAAACACCCAAAACAAAACAATAAATAAAATAAATTACACTTCACATGTATGTTCTTTTTGCCCGTCTGTCCCAGGCCCCTTCCAAATACTCTGCAAGTGCAAATACCCTGTGCTCAAAAATCCATGTAAATCTCTGTGCGTCATCCAACCAAATCAAGTCCGCGTTTCTACACCTCTTAAATATTTTTTGACGCAAGTCATGATACAAAGGGCAATAAAAAACAAAATGGAACTCACTCTCAATATCCGCAATGTCACAATAAATACAAACCCTCTCCTCTTCCACTACTCCTCTATACCTACCGGTCTCAAGGTGTAGGGGCAAGATCCCAGAACGGAGTTGGGCACATAGAGATCTTTGTCTTTTGGACAATGGAGCACAAACATACTTTTCTCTAGCATAACAGCTTTTTAACGTAACAAATGTTCTAAGCTTTGGTTTATACAATATGTCCTGTGACCATTTGCCTTGATACAAACCATAAAGTGTCTCCTTCACCACAGAGATGTTTGCAATGCTGTTATTTTGAAAACTGTTAAGCAACCCAGCCCTCAGAAGTATATCCTCTACTGTACTTGCCCATGCACCTTTTATCGAGACATCCCAATTAAAGATTCTTGGCAACTCTATTCTCTGGCATTTTGATCAGTCTATTCCATAAGGCTACCATGCTGCCTTTCCATCTGATCTCACATGCCTCCCATCCCATGTCTCCTGTTATTGCCAGTACAGGTGCAAATTTATGTACTCCAAGGAAATAACGTATAGCCCTATTCTGGACCATTTGTCCTTTCATATTTGTGTTTAACCCCCATATCCCAGCCATATAGTCCATGACAGGGCAGACACAAGTGTGAAATAATTTGGAGTAGGCAGCATATCCCAGATCACCAAGCTGTTTAGTTTTTGCTATAATACCACCCAAAGCTCTGCTTGCAGATCCGGCCAAGACTGATGTACCATATTCAAAATGTAGATGTTCATCCAAGTTAAGACCTAAGTATTTGTAATTCTCAACATACTGTAGTTTTTGTTCCCCTAAATAAAACTGAAAATCACTCCTCTTTACTCTTGCTTGTCTAAAATGCATGATCTGAGTCTTATTATGATTAACTGTCAGTTTCCACTTTTTACACCAGTTCTCTGTACACATCAACATTTTCTGTAAATCATTTTCATTTTCTGCTACTACAATTATGTCATCTGCGTACATCAGGATATCTAGTTTGGTACTGCCATCATAGTGTAAACCCAATCCGAGTTGTTTGATTTCTTTGGCCAGATTGGTGATGAATATTGCAAAAAGTGTAGGGGAGAAACAATCCCCTTGCTTGACACCAGATGGCGTTGGGAACCACCCTGAACAGTAATCATTTACTCTAACACATGCCTGGGGGGCTTTATACAAAGATTGTATGGCCCAGTAAAACTTTCCGTGTATACCCTCTTCCAGAAGACGATAACCTAGTAGATCTCGGTTAACAAAATCAAAAGCCTTTTGGAAGTCGATATAACAGGCAAAGGATGACTTGTTTTGCATGATTCTGTTGTTAACTACGGTTGTAATGGAAAATACATGATCAATACAGGCTCTAGTCTTTCTAAAACCATTCTGTTCTTCTACTAAAAGGTTATTTTCTTCTAGGTAGTTCATAAGCCTGGAATTAAGAATAGAAGTATACACTTTATATACTGTGCTCAAAAGACTAATGCCTCGATAGTTTAAGGGTATTCTGGGTAATTTTTGGCGGATTTTGGTATTGGGCTTACAATAGATTTATACCAAGCTGAAGGAATAGTCCCAGTTTCAAAACAAAAATCAAATAAAACATAGAGTGCCTCTGTGAACCAGGTACTTTTGAGTATTTCATTTGTTATTTCGTCAAAACCTGAAGCTTTGCCCACCTTCAGAGCAGCAATAGCTATTTTCACCTCCTCAATATTAATAACATTGTTTAGAACATTTCCATGATTAAGAGTGAGGTGAGGTGATTGATTTTCTAGCTGGGATTTAAGTAAACAAATATTATCAGCAAATGCTGCATCAAAATAGTCTCCCTCTTGGTTCCCTGAAAACAAATCCCTAAAGCACCTTTCCCATTCATTTAAAACCATTGGAATGTCAGTTACTAATTGACCTTCATCACCATACACCTCTAATGGTATTTTCTTCTGCCTTTTTGGACCGAGTTTATTTATCTGATCCCACAAACGTTGTGGATTGGCTGCGTGTGTTTCTTCCAAATGTAAAATATATCCTTTATTATACTGCCTTTTAAAATAACGTACCCTTTTATCAAACATATTTTGACTTAACTTGAAATTTACTCTATAATGTTCTCTCTGAATCTTATCTCCTTTATATTTCAAGTAAATATGTTCTGCTTTACGCATTGCCTTCCACAGACCATTTAACTCTTCATTCCAAAACGGTTTATTTGGCCTATGAATTTTATTTTGAAAGTTAGACCGGCCCTCCTGCCTTTGGCCATTCCCCAACTCCCCATACAAAAGTTCACAGATTCCACTATACCAGTCGTCAAGTTCATGCTGTGTTTTTTGCATTGTCCGCATCTTATTGACCTGTTCTTTTAGACATGTTTCCATTTTAGATGAACAAAATGAATTTGGTACACATCTGCACATTTTAAGTTTAAATGTATTATTACTCACTTCTTTATTTGGAACATGGTTAATTAATTCATCAATACAACCAACTTGTGGCCGTATGAAATTTTTTATAAATAATAGTGAGTGGTCTGGAGCACGACACCGATCACCAATTAAATCAAAACATTGGCAGTCTGAAATAAGTTTAGTTGAGGGTAGAACCTTAACATTTAAGCAAGTCCCCAGACAGTCAAATGGTACAGCTATATAATCAACTACAGCCCTTCCTTTCGTTGAAATGGATGTAAAGTTATCTTCAAGTGGGTTTATACGGCCGTTTAGTACGCACATTTTAGAGTCAAGTAGAAATTCTAAAAAGGCTTCGCCGTGTCGGTTCACACAGTCAACGAAACTATAATCTGAGGGTTTGTGCGTAAAGCGGATCCCTATAATCCCATCCACTGTTTTATCAACAATTTCAATTTCAAATATAGCTGCAAGCAGCAATGAGCGGTTTCGAGAATAATGGCAGACTGGCAGACTGTGACAGAGTGGCAGACTGGCAGACTGGCAGACTTTGACAGAGTGGCAGACTGGCAGACTGTGACAGAGTGGCAGACTGACAGACTGGCAGACTGTGACAGACTGTGGCAGACTGGCAGACTGGCAGACAGACAGACTGTGGCAGACTGGCAGACTGGCAGACAGACAGACAGTGACAGAGTGGCAGACTGGCAGACTGTGACAGACTGGAAGACTGGCAGACTGTGACAGAGTGGCAGACAGACAAACAGACAGACTGTGACAGAGTGGCAGAGTGGCAGACAGACAGACAGTGACAGAGTGGCAGACTGGCAGACAGACAGACTGTGGCAGACTGGCAGACTGGCAGACAGACAGACAGTGACAGAGTGGCAGACTGGCAGACAGACAGACAGTGACAGAGTGGCAGACTGGCAGACAGACAGACAGTGACAGAGTGGCAGACTGGCAGACAGACAGACTGTGACAGAGTGACAGAGTGGCAGACTGGCAGACTGGCAGACAGACAGACAGACAGACAGTGACAGAGTGGCAGACTGGCAGACAGACAGACAGTGACAGAGTGGCAGACTGGCAGACAGACAGACAGTGACAGAGAGAGAGAGAGAGAGAGGGAGAGGGAGAGGGAGAGGGAGAGAGAGAGAGAAGGGGAGAGAGAGAGAGAGAGAGAGAGAGAGAGAGAGAGAGAGAGAGAGAGAGAGAGAGAGAGAGAGAGAGAGAGAAAAGAAAGAGAGAGAGAGAGAGAGAGAGAGGGAGAGAGAGAGAGAGGCAGTGAGAAAGAGAGGCAGTAAGAGAGAGAGCGAGAGAGAAGAAGTGAACATGCATTAATTAACAAAGTCATGATTTTTGTTCAGTAAATTATATTTGGACCGGTTAAATTGAGGTTTGAACCAGGGACCTATAGACTTGTGGGTAGACAGTGTAAAGGATAAGGATAATTCCAGGTCCGTTCATGAAAGTCCTTGCGGTCTTGTTTCCAATGAGGGCCTGTGAGCAATTAGGGGTTAAGAGTCTTGCTCAGGGACAAATTTCATTTCATCGACACATTTGCTGGCCTGGCCTGGAATCGTACCTGGGGCAACCAGGGCCTCTGGCTCCCTAGGTGGGCTCACTAACCACTCAGCTATGGCCACAGTACAGACTGAGCCATTGGATAGACAGAATTGGATTTCATATGTGGTAAGTTATCATACAGCATGGGTTGCTTATTATATACATACAAGCTCATAACGCGTCACATTGTAGATCGGCTGTATGTGGTTACTGTAGGTGTTGTATTAATAATTACATCTGCAAAGTAACAAGTAACTAAAGCTGTCATCTGCTGTAATTGCAGTAGAGTAGAGTAGTAAAGTAAAAGTACCTAAAAATTGTACTGTGCATGTGGCAGGTGTGATTGGTGATGAGTGAGAGGGGTGGATCCAATCCATGGGAATAGGGGGAATTCCAAATGATGATCACCTCAACGCATTGTTAGGGACAGGGATCGAACCAGCGACCTATGGATTCACAGGCTGCCTCTCTTCTCATTGAGCTAGAGATATGGCCTCCCTGATGGTGTCTGTTGACACTCTCACACTCTACTGGTGGAGCTATTGAATCGACAGCATCAGATAGTGAGAAAGGAGAATCCAACAACACAAAACAAAAGGGCAAATGAATTACGTCATACATTGAAAATAACTACTTTCAAGTATGCATTTCTCGTTATCTTTAACAATTGCACATGCATTGATACAGTCATGTTGTGTGCAATGCAATTGAGTTGAGGTCTGCATGAGGTGAGATTTGAACCAGCGACCCTGTGGTATCAAGGCAGATGATTAAGCCATTAGGCCAACAGACCCGAACTGATGAAAAAGGAGTTCACACACATGACACACTTTCACGCAAATTGCTCAGAAATGCTGGATTTAAATGTTTTTCAAACTGCTCAAAATTGCAGACAATCTAAGGGCGGAGCTTACTGGTCAAAGTGATAGATATATTCCTCATTGATACAGTCATGTTGTGTGCAATGCAATTATAATGAAGTCTACCTGAGGTGGGATTCGAACCAGCAACCCTGTGGTTTCAAGGCAGATGATTAAGCTATCAAGCTATTGAACCTACACACCTGAACTAGTGAAAAGGGAGTTCAAACACATGACACACTTTCACGCAAATTGCTCAGAAATCCTGGATTTAAATGTTTTTCAAACTGCTCAAAATTGCAGACAATCTAAGGGCAGAGCTTACTGGTCAAAGTGATACATGTGTTCCTCATGAGTCAAGGCACATGTGTAAGCAGGTTTAACGGCTGTCGGCCAAACGAGGCATGACTTTTGCCTGTTTAAAGTTTGCATTTTCAAAAAATTGCTATAGCGCCCCCCTTTGACCAATTGGAGTAAGATTGGTTTCAGTGATACTTGGAATGACCTTCTACAATATTGCAAAGTGTCAAACAAATGCGAGTCTGCATGTATGTTTTAGGGGCAGATGAATAATTGTCATAAAACTGCAATTTTCATTGGCTTATAAAAAGCTTAACGTTTTCACTTATGGAAAATCTGCTTGCTCACGTCTGTCGGCATTGGTCATTCATTGATACAGTCATGTTGTGTGCAATGCAATTGAGTTGAGGTCTGCATGAGGTGAGATTTGAACCGGCGACCCTCTGGTATCAAGGCAGATGATTAAGCCATTGGGCCAACAGACCCGAACTGATGAAAAGGGAGTTCACACACATGACACACTTTCACGCAAATTGCTCAGAAATAGTGGATTTAAATGTTTTTCAAACTGCTCAAAATTGCAGACAATCTAAGGGCGGAGTTTACTGGTTAACAATTGCACATGTATTCATTGATACAGTCATGTTGTGTGCAATGCAATTATAATGAATTCTACATGACGTGGGATTCGAACCAGGAACCCTGTGGTTTCAAGGCAGATGATTAAGCCATTGGGCCAACAGACCTGTACTAGTGAAAAGGGAGTTTACACACATGACACACTTTCACGCAAATTGCTCAGAAATCCTTGGTTTAAATGTTTTTCAAACTGCTCAATATATTTCGGAATGGAAACTAGTGGAAAATAGTCGATCTACAAGCTCACAACGCGTTGCTATCTAAAAAGGTGTGAGATTGTAGATCGGCTATTTTCACAAGAAAGTATGTCATACATAAAAAACAACTACTCTCAAAAGCATTTCGTGTTATTGTCTAAACATTGCACATGTCTGAATTAACAGGGTCATGTTTTGTACAATGCAATTTAAATGTGAACTGTAATAAGTGGGATTCGAACCAGGGACCTTTGGCACATGAGACTCACACATACTGGTGGAGCTATCCAATACACAGCCTTAGACAGTGAAAAGGGAGAATCCAACAAAACAAAACAAAAGCGCGAATGAAGTACGTCATACATTGAAAATAACTACTTTCAAGTATTCATTTCTCGTCATCTTTAACAATTGCACATGTATTCATTGATATAGTCATGTTGTGTGCAATGCAATTATAATTAAGACTACCTGAGGTGGGATTCGAACCGGCTACCCTATGGTTTCAAGGCAGATGATTAAGCGATCAAGCTATTGAACCAACACACCTGAACCTGTGAAAAAGGGCCTCAAACATGTATTTGACACAGTTTCATGCAAATTGCTCAGAAATCCTGGATTTAAATGTTTTTCAAACTGCTCAAAATTGCAGACAATCTAAGGGCAGAGCTTACTGGTCAAAGTGATACATGTGTTCCTCATGAGTCAAGGCACATGTGTAAGCAGGTTTAACGGCTGTCGGCCAAACGAGGCATGACTTTTGCCTGTTTAAAGTTTGCATTTTCAAAAAATTGCTATAGCGCCCCCCTTTGACCAATTGGAGTAAGATTGGTTTCAGTGATACTTGGAAGGACCCTCTACAATATTGCAAAGTGTCAAACAAATGTGAGTCTGCATGTATGTGTTAGGGGCAGATGAATAATTTTAAAAAAGCTGCAATTTTCATTGGCTTATAAAAGCTTAACGTTTTCACTTATGGAAAATCCGCTAAGTTACGTTTGTCGGCATTGGTCCAAAGTTCATGTGTATACAGTTTCGTACAGATTGCTCATAAATCCCAGGAGAAGTGATTTTTTTACTGCTTTTTACTGCTTTTCATAGAATTCGAAATGGTGGGAGATCTAAAGGTCAGAGGTCAAAAGTCAGAGTGTGAAAGTTGTTAGGCATGAGGAGACGCATGTGTGCATCGAAGTTTCATGGCTGTAGGTCGAACAGGGCATGAGCTGTACCTGTTCAAAGTTGGCATATTTCAATTGAGTGCTACAGCGCCACCCTTTGGCCAATGTTTGTGAGTTTCGGGTTTTCGCCGTTTGGCATAGCCCTCTACCATATTGCCGAATTTCATAAGAAGTGACCACGCGGTTAGGCCAGAACTGGCAAAACCGGCGGAAGAATAATAATGAAAGTGTAGAGATGTAATAGGGTTCGAAGCCTTACAGGCTCTCGAAACCTAATAATGAAAGCCAAGGAATGCAATAAGGCTTCGAGCCTATTGGCCTCGAAACCTTAATAAGTGGGATTCGAACCAGGGACCTTCGGCACATGAGACTCACACTCTACCGGTGGAGCTATCCAATACACAGCCTTAGACAGTGAAAAGGGAGAATCCAACAAAACAAAACAAAAGCGCGAATGAAGTACGTCATACATTGAAAATAACTACTTTCAAGTATGCATTTCTCGTCATCTTTAACAATTGCACATGTATTCATTGACATAGTCATGTTGTGTGCAATGCAATTATAATTAAGTCTACCTGAGGTGGGATTCGAACCGGCTACCCTATGGTTTCAAGGCAGATGATTAAGCGATCAAGCTATTGAACCAACACACCTGAACCTGTGAAAAAGGGCCTCAAACATGTATTTGACACAGTTTCATGCAAATTGCTCAGAAATCCTGGATTTAAATGTTTTTCAAACTGCTCAAAATTGCAGACAATCTAAGGGCAGAGCTTACTGGTCAAAGTGATACATGTGTTCCTCATGAGTCAAGGCACATGTGTAAGCAGGTTTAACGGCTGTCGGCCAAACGAGGCATGACTTTTGCCTGTTTAAAGTTTGCATTTTCAAAAAATTGCTATAGCGCCCCCCTTTGACCAATTGGAGTAAGATTGGTTTCAGTGATACTTGGAAGGACCCTCTACAATATTGCAAAGTGTCAAACAAATGTGAGTCTGCATGTATGTGTTAGGGGCAGATGAAAAATTAAAATAAAGCTGCAATTTTCATTGGCTTATAAAAGCTTAACGTTTTCACTTATGGAAAATCCGCTTGGTTACGTCTGTCGGCATTGGTCCAAAGTTCATGTGTATACAGTTTCGTACAGATTGCTCATAAATCCCAGGAGGAGTAGGATTTTTACTGCTTTTTACTGCTTTTCATAGAATTCGAAATGGTGGGAGATCTAAAGGTCAGAGGTCAAAAGTCAAACAGTGAAAGTTGTTAGGCATGAGGAGACGCATGTGTGTATCGAAGTTTCATGGCTGTAGGTCGAACAGGGCATGAGCTGTACCTGTTCAAAGTTGGCATTTTCAATTGAGTGCTACAGCGCCACCCTTTGGCCAATGGTTGTGAGTTTCGGGTTTTCGCCGTTTGGCATAGCCCTCTACCATATTGCCGAATTTCATAAGAAGTGACCAGGCGGTTAGGCCAGAACTGGCAAAAACGGCGGAAGAATAATAATGAAAGTGTAGAGATGTAATAGGGTTCGAAGCCTGATAGGCTCTCGAAACCTAATGAAGTACATCATACATTGAAAACAAGTACTCTCAATAAGCGTTTCATTTAACAATTGCATGTTTATTCATTGATACAGTCATGTTGTGTGTAATGCAATTGAGTTGAGGTCTGCATGAGGTGAGATTTGAACCGGCGACGCTCTGGTATCAAGGCAGATGATTAAGCCATTGGGCCAACAGACCCGAACTGATGAAAAGGGAGTTCACACACATGACACACTTTCACGCAAATTGCTCAGAAATACTGGATTTAAATGTTTTTCAAACTGCTCAAAATTGCAGACAATCTAAGGGCGGAGTTTACTGGTTAACAATTGCACATGCATTCATTGATACAGTCATGTTGTGTGCAATGCAATTATAATGAATTCTACATGACGTGGGATTCGAACCAGTAACCCTGTGGTTTCAAGGCAGATGATTAAGCCATTGGGCCAACAGACCTGTACTAGTGAAAAGGGAGTTCACACACATGACACACTTTCACGCAAATTGCTCAGAAATCCTTGGTTTAAATGTTTTTCAAACTGCTCAATATATTTCGGAATGGAAACTAGTGGAAAATAGTCGATCTACAAGCTCACAACGCGTTGCTATCTAAAAAGGTGTGAGATTGTAGATCGGCTATTTTCACAAGAAAGTATGTCATACATAAAAAAAAACTACTCTCAAAAGCATTTCGTGTTATTGTCTAAACATTGCACTTGTCTGAATTAACAGGGTCATGTTTTGTACAATGCAATTTAAATGTGAACTGTAATAAGTGGGATTCGAACCAGGGACCTTCGGCACATGAGACTCACACTCTACTGGTGGAGCTATCCAATACACAGCCTTAGACAGTGAAAAGGGAGAATCCAACAAAACAAAACAAAAGCGCGAATGAAGTACGTCATACATTGAAAAGAACTACTTTCAAGTATGCATTTCTCGTCATCTTTAACAATTGCACATGTATTCATTGGTATAGTCATGTTGTGTGCAATGCAATTATAATTAAGTCTACCTGAGGTGGGATTCGAACCGGCTACCCTATGGTTTCAAGGCAGATGATTAAGCGATCAAGCTATTGAACCAACACACCTGAACCTGTGAAAAAGGGCCTCAAACATGTATTTGACACAGTTTCATGCAAATTGCTCAGAAATCCTGGATTTAAATGTTTTTCAAACTGCTCAAAATTGCAGACAATCTAAGGGCAGAGCTTACTGGTCAAAGTGATACATGTGTTCCTCATGAGTCAAGGCACATGTGTAAGCAGGTTTAACGGCTGTCGGCCAAACGAGGCATGACTTTTGCCTGTTTAAAGTTTGCATTTTCAAAAAATTGCTATAGCGCCCCCCTTTGACCAATTGGAGTAAGATTGGTTTCAGTGATACTTGGAAGGACCCTCTACAATATTGCAAAGTGTCAAACAAATGTGAGTCTGCATGTATGTGTTAGGGGCAGATGAATAATTTAAAAAAAGCTGCAATTTTCATTGGCTTATAAAAGCTTAACGTTTTCACTTATGGAAAATCCGCTAAGTTACGTTTGTCGGCATTGGTCCAAAGTTCATGTGTATACAGTTTCGTACAGATTGCTCATAAATCCCAGGAGAAGTGATTTTTTTACTGCTTTTTACTGCTTTTCATAGAATTCGAAATGGTGGGAGATCTAAAGGTCAGAGGTCAAAAGTCAAACAGCGAAAGTTGTTAGGCATGAGGAGACGCATGTGTGTATCGAAGTTTCATGGCTGTAGGTCGAACAGGGCATGAGCTGTACCTGTTCAAAGTTGGCACATGTTCAATTGAGTGCTACAGCGCCACCCTTTGGCCAATGGTTGTGAGTTTCGGGTTTTCGCCGTTTGGCATAGCCCTCTACCATATTGCCGAATTTCATAAGAAGTGACCACGCGGTTAGGCCAGAACTGGCAAAACCGGCGGAAGAATAATAATGAAAGTGTAGAGATGTAATAGGGTTCGAAGCCTTACAGGCTCTCGAAACCTAAATATACTAAAAAGATATGATTTGACCAATATCCCCACACCTCCTGACCCTCTTGGTGCTTTGATGTGTGTCTTTCTATTATGTCCGTACCAAACATACCCATCTAAACAAATAGTTTGGTCTCCAGATAAATGGGTTTCATTTAAAAAAATTAAATCGGGTGATAAAGATGTTAATACAGTGGATCGTAACCTACTGTTCAGATCAGTCCAGGCGTTAATGTTCCAGTGAGCCAGTGTTAATGTGTCCGGTAAGGGATGGATAGATCATCATGTACGTTCTGGACTACGCTGACCCGTTTCAGCAAACCCCGAACCCCCCGATCGTTTCTCTTTTCTCCGTAGACGTCCATTTCCAGCCACATAGAAGTCTGCCCCTCCCGGGAGCTCCTGGAGAAGAGTCTTGAAGTTGATTTCAATCAACCTGTCGGTATGAGATTTTGCCGATCGTATACACCTTGGCGAATTCCTCCTGCTCTCGTAGTTGCTGCTTTTTCCGTAGTATAGCGACCTTCTCGTCCACGGAGCTGAACTCGGCTTTCACCAGCCCCGGTCCTCTCCCACGGCTACGCATTCTCTCCATCGCGACAGGTACGGCCTCGCTGTCGAGGCCCTTCGAGACTGGAGATCTTCATTCTCGTCCTCTGGGAGACCCGAGATGACAAGCGACACGTCTGGATCAAACCGTGGCTTTGATGCGATGGCCGGCCCTTCCATGTTTCTTTCCAGGGTGTCGATTCTTGCCTCCAAACGCCCGATCTCCAGGTCCATATGCGTGCGTATCTCTTTGCCTTGTTTGGCCAGCTCGGCCAGAACCTGTCTGGCTTTTCTGGATAGTTGAATCGAGCTGATCCACTTTGCTGTTAATCTCTTTTCTGATGTTCCCATTCATCTCGTTGATTTTTTGAGAAAGCTTTCTGAGCTCTTGTGCAACATTGTCTTTGTTGTCTTTATTGGACATGCCTGCGGTTGTTGTATCCACGTTCTTAACACCACTTCTTAACGTTCTGGCGGCGTCCATAAACCGTGTGCCTCACGGCACTGATGGCATAGTATTATAAATGAGTTAAATCAACAAATTTAAATCAAAGTTTTGACTTTTACCAAACTTTTCGAACAAACTTTTCGTGTGTGTGTGTGTGTGTGTGTGTGTGTGTGTGTGTGTGTGTGTGTGTGTGTGTGTGTGTGTGTGTGTTTGTGTGTCTGTGTGCGTTTGAGAGTGCAGCTGTGTGTGTGTGTGTGTGTGTGTGTGTGTGTGTGTGTGTGTGTGTGTGCACGCGCGCACAGAGCTCCCACATGAGCGTGAGTGCACCAGGCGGCTGAATTAATAGTAGTAAACAACATTTAATCCATGCAGGCGGAAGGAAGGGATAGAACCTGGATCTGCACTACAACGTCCAGCTGGGCAACAGAGCAAGAAGCAGCTGAAGCACACTGAACCAACCAGGTCAAATCAAAATCAGCCCAATGCATGCTGCTCCCCAGTGGTGTAAAGTAACTAAGTACAATTACTTAAGTACTGTGCTTAAGTACACTTTTGAGGATTTTTTACTTTGCTGGAGTGTTTCCCATTTTTAATACTTTTACTTCTACCCCACTACAATTATTTGACAGCTTTAATTCATACAGTAGTTACTTTGCAGATTTAGATTATTATCACAAAACATACATTAACCACTTCAGCCCTATATATATTTCTGCCATTTGAAAATAGCCGATTTACAAGCTCACAATCAAATGCTTAAAAAAGAGATATATGTACTGTATATGCAAAGATTAGCAAAAAAAGCTGATCTACAAGCTCATAGCACAAAGATCCCACTGTGAGAACCAATGATTTATAAGGCTGATTTAAAAGGCAGTGCAGACCATTTACAGCCCAAAAGAAATAGACAGACCTTTAAGGACAGTAGACAGACCTTTAAGGACAGTACTGACTAGTTTAGTTTAATTTAATGTTGGACTTTAATAAATGTGTTGTGGCTTTTACCCCTAATGTGTCTGTCTGAGTCATTCATCATCATCAGTACGTCAGCACATTATATCAGTGTCATTTATGCTTGTTCATGTGCACTTCCAATGAAAATAAACTGGAAATTATACAGATGATACAGATTTCTGTGTGTTGCGACAGATGACATACATTACATATCAAGAATGACCTCACGCATTAGTTTCAGGAGAGACTCACTGCAAGTGTGTGTGTGTGTGTGTGTGTGTGTGTGTGTGTGTGTGTGTGTGTGTGTGTGTGTGTGTGTGTGTGTGTGTGTGATAGATCCTAATCTGGTATGAATGGTATGAATTTTGATCATGACATGTGTTGCATCATGCATGACATCATCAAACAGGGCCATGAGCCAAATTGATACTGCATGCAACTTGCAAGTCATCTTTCCTTTCCTACCTTTCTCATCGTACCCAATAAATAAAAACTCTAGTTGGATTCTTCTATGTACAATGTAAGGCAGTGGTTAACACACTTTTTGTAACCTTATTTGTCACCAATAAGTCATAAAGTCATAAATCTCAAGGCACATCTGTATTCATACAGGCGATGTTTTCAATTAAAAATTAACTTTACTCTTCTACCCCGGATTTGAACCTGGTGTCCTCCGCAAGTGCTGACATTTTTAGCATACTAAAATAGACTAGCCTTCCTGCTTGCTCAGGGGATTTCTTTTTCTTATATTATTTGACAATTTGGCCAATGTTTGACTAGGTTTTATACTGTAGTATAGTTTGTTGATTGCTTTTGATGCTGTAATGGTCTTTTTTCATTTCATTTCTCGTTTCATTTCTTTTTTAGGTATTAAAAAGGTCATAAAAGGCCCAAAATCATGTGGGACCCGAGTCGACCCACAGGTAGAGCACCACCGATCTAGACATTTTCAGTTCTCTCATTCCTATGTTCAGTATAAGGCAGTTCACTAACATGACACATGTCATCCCATTTGCCTAATATGCGGCTACCCTGCTCCTGTCATGTTAAGCGCCTGACCCACATGACAAAGGATTTCCATGTGGTCGCCATACAGAGTGAGATTATAGGCTGAATGCCAGGGGACAGATGCTAATCTCCCGTCCTGATTATGAACAGAGTCTTCTTTACCC
Organism: Gymnoscopelus microlampas; assembly: GCF_963454915.1. Lineage (NCBI taxonomy): Eukaryota > Metazoa > Chordata > Actinopteri > Myctophiformes > Myctophidae > Gymnoscopelus > Gymnoscopelus microlampas. The sequence goes on from NC_139957.1 coordinate 3,022,093, forward strand.
AGTGTTGTGTGTATACATACATGAAGTAAAGACTTGGGATCATCTTCTGCGTGTTGCTTCGTTAGCTTCAGTAATCTTATCTCAGGAAAGGATAAGCCTTATGTATTTCTAGACCCGCAATCTGATATAAACATTTGTGTTAATGGTTAATTTTAAGATTGTGCGTAAATAGTCAAACATCGGCCAAATTGTCAAATAATATAAGAACTTTTTTTTTTAATAGCGAATGTGCAAGCTCAAGCTTGTAGATCTGCTATTTTCGCAATATTTATCTGTGGAACAGAGTCAAACTAAATGTAACAGCGTGGGGGTCCCCGGTTCAAATATGATTATTTTGTGGGGTCACAGCCTGAAAAGGTTGAGTCGTGAGATGCAGACAAATATAGTAATGTCTATTTTATATATAAATTACGGAGTTCATCAGGGTATTCTTGTATCCAAGAAATTATTTGTGTGCCCCTTGGCTCAAGTTTAGAACTCCAACTCTGGTTCAACATTTCATGGTCAGCAGACCATTGAACAATAGGCAGTTATAAGGGCATCTCGATGACAGAAGTGGAGGGGGAAGAGCATCCCTCCCTTTCGGAGTGACTTTTCCAGCTGGTCCAATCATGTTTCAAAGCAGATTCTCTCTATATATATACAAATATTGTGCCTTCAAAAGAAACATATAGCCTATAAAGGTTGAGGTGGAGAGTAGCCCCATGATTCCCTCACGTCCTCACACTGACATAGCACCTGTGAACCTTTATACTTTATTACAGTCACTGTGCCAACACACAGAGAGGTCAGTAAGCTATAGCACCTGGTGCTCTGTCGTTTTATTCACCAACCAACCAACACACCAGGACTGGGCGATATTACTTCAAATCAGTATTATTTCAAACTTTGCCTCAAATACAATTAATAAACCAAAAAAATGTTTTAATGTGAAAATAGCTGATCTACAAGCGCAACACGCGTTGCGATGCGATGTATTGTGAGCTTGTAGTGAACACCTGTACTGTACAACAAAGTATAATAACAGGGTTAAGTGATCAGACTAATCAAATTAGTCAATTATACAAAAATCGCTACAATTATACAAAAATCGAGCTAGATTAAGTCCGTTATTGGTTCTAAATATCACTTTCGATATATTTACGGTTAATTACACACACACACACACACACACACACACACACACACACACACACACACACACACACACACACACACACACACACACACACACACACACACACACACACACACACACACACACACACACACGACTTTCTGGAAACCATGATTATGCTCAGCTAGACTTATACATGTACCAAATCTCCCCTATAGACTGTAACAGTCTGCATCACAATTAATCTTCCTTTCATTTCGATTCCAATATTACTAAATTGTTTCAGGTGGTTGTCGGATTTAAATGATTAGCTAAGTGAATAGAAGAGTCTGAACTGTATCTGTCCCCTGTGTCTGTTCCCACATTCTACAAACTACTGTTCATTCTATGTATGTCCAATAATGAAGACTTAATCAATCATGTCAGCAGGCCTTTTGAACCTTTCATGAAATATTGATCCTGAGATAGATAGATAGATAGATAGATAGATAGATAGATAGATAGATAGATAGATAGATAGATAGATAGATAGATAGATAGATAGATAGATAGATAGATAGATAGATAGATAGATAGATAGATTTATTTACTGTGAGTAGGCCTATTGTCACTTTTTTATACACTTTACACTTTCACTCAACCAGATCCCAGCGACAAATATTATTATTACAAAACATTTATTAAACAATTAAGACTTAATTCATAATTTGGCTGTCTAAAATGACGAATACTTTTTTACATTTGGTGCTTTAACTAGATTTTGAGGCAAATACCTTTCTACTTTTACGCTAATGTTCTGAACGTATAGGCCTTTTGACTTTTTACTGAGTATTTCTACATTGTGGTGTTGCTAGTTTTATTTAACCACCTAAACCCCAGCATCCGTATTTGCTGGTGTGTTCAGCGAAAGCTTTCTCCACAATAAGAGAAAACGGAAAAGGCACTAGTATACAGCCCTATGATACTTAAGTGGTTAAGTTAAAAAAATCAGGTGGCTACTCACTGTGATCCAGAAGCCATCAGAAGGTGAGGTTGAGTAAAGACGATGCCAGTGGCTAACAGCGTCAGCTAGCAGCTATCGGGTGAAAGAGAGAAGAGAAATAGAGACTGGAGGGTCGTGAGAGGGAACAGGGGGAAGGGAAATAGAGCGAGGGATGAGATCAAACACAGTACACAACAAATATGTGTACGCATATACATGGACACACACTCTCATTCACCCATCTGTCTGTCAACAAGGACCACAGCATCATCCCTGTCATCACCACATCTTAGCAAATATAGACAACTTAAGTCGACTTGAAGACACGCTTATTGTCAGTTCAGTCTGATTATGATCGAATTATGCACGATTAAAAAGAAAATGAAAAATAAAACATAATGTATTTATTGTTACAGCTTGCCCAGGGAATAACGTACCCATGCACTGTATAACGGCACATCCGTATGAGTCTCTGGCAGATCTCCTCAAAAGCATTATGCGTGGATTAGGATAAACACACCCAGATGAAATCTCATGGCTCTGCTCTGCATGCTGGGAAAGTAGTATTTTTTTAATCCAGGCATTCATAGCACACGATGGGTGGGGGGTGGGAGGCGGGGGGGGTATTGCACTCACGGAAACAACTAATAACTTCTTGTTTTGTGCTGAATAAATCGAACTAAGACCTTAACACGCACGCACGCACGCACGCGCGCACACATGCACGCACGCACGCACGCACGCACGCACGCATGCACACACACACACACACACACACACACACACACACACACACACACACACACACACACACACACACACACACACACACACACACACACACACACACACACACACACACACAAGTGAGAGAGAGAGAGAGAGAGAGAGAGAGAGAGAGAGAGAGAGAGAGAGAGAGAGATAGAGAAAGAGAAAGAGAGAGAGAGAGAGAGAGAGAGAGAGAGAGAGAGAGAGAGAGAGAGAGAGAGAGAAACAGACAGACAGTGCAACACCTGATTTCAAGCAAAATTCAAATTAAACAGGCATTCAGTTACATACATTTACAAACTGTTTATTATACTATATTGCGAGAATGCATCACAACAACACTGAAACTACTGTGAAAGCATAGTTTTTACAAACTAAAGAAGTTAGAAGAATATAGAAGTTAGAAAATGTTTTTACTTAACTAACATTACTCATCAAATAGTTCCACAATGTAATACATACCTGTAATTGTATTTAAAAAAAGTAATTTAAAGTCTTGACAACAATAATGAGAGGGGGTTAGGGGGTGGGGGTGGGGGGAAGACTGTTGAAGTTATAACATACACCCCAATATATGATACATTAGAAATCAACTACGAATCTACAATCACTTTGAATTTACTTTGAATCAAGTAGAATCTTGTTGAACTATATGCAGTTCAACTATACAGCCTCAGTGCTGATGATTACAGTATCAGTGGCAGATATGGATTTGTCAAACATAGTCATTGAACAAAAATGAAAATATAAATAAATAAACACAGAAAATGTATAATAGAAGTATACACAATGACGACACCCTCCTCCTCCTCATCATCATCATCATCATCATCATCATCATCATCATCATCATCATCATCATCATCATCATCATAATCATCATCACTTCTGACCCAGCCCAAGTTTGTCTCTGTGAACCTGGGAGAGAATGTGAAGATCTCCTGTACTGAAAGTGGTAACAGCAGCAGCTATGTTTTGTTCTGGTACCAACAGAAACATGGTGGTGTTCCAATGTTTTTATTTTTCACAGAGAGTACCAGAGCAAGTGGACTCCCCAGTAGGTTCTCTTACTCTGGTGCCTCAAGTGATAAAACTGAGTATCTGCTCATCAATGGAGTCCAGGCTGAAGATTCTGTACTACTGTGCTTGTAACAACAACTGTGGCACAGACCACAGTGTTACAGTTCAGTGAGGAGCCCATACAAAAACAAGCAATGGAAGAGCAGAACCTGTTTGAGTTGTGTCGATCATACTGGAGATAAATATTCTGTGACTACTTGAAAAGGTAAGAAAATCGAAACATCGCTGGCAGTCTGGGCCTTATTTATGTGTATATACTCTGGCAGTGAAAGAGTTAAAGTGCTGTGATGTCTGGTACAGTGATCCTGATGAGAGGTTCAGAGGTGCATTTAGTTTCAGAGGTATAGAGAGCTTCAGGACAGAAACCAAGACAACATCTGGACTCACAAAAAGACATGAAAGAGGAACTGAAATGGACTGTAACCACATGCTTATTGTATGAGATGAGTTTTTTTGCATTGCACACACTTAACCATTAGCATGGGAAGGATGATCACTGATTTAGCAGCCCAATGATATGTAGAACAGGGACAGAAAGATGAACAACGTTAAGCTAAGTATAGTAATTGTGTCTCAAAACGCCCCATATCAGTTCTAAGACTTGTTGAGATTTGAACACCTGCTGTTAACAAACCATTTTGGGATTCAGTATTCATCTGTTGACTGCATGCAAATGACAGAGGAAGAGAGTGTTTCTGGTTGGCTGCTTGTTTGAAGAGAATGGATGACTGGTTGTAGATTGTGTCTTATAGAGGATGAGTGGAATGGTTTCAGTCTGTGAGGCTTCTTGTATAGAAGGCTTTAGAGTTCCACTGAAGTACAGAGTATTGTGAACAGAGACATCATAGGTATCTTTCTGCAGCACCTGAACTGATCTTAGACCAGACAATGGCCTTTTCTACAGCTTCACTCACTGCCCTGCTGTTGACCCTGAGTGGTAAGAATTATTCACACACTAGACCAACACATTCTGTTTAATCAGAATCTTTGATTTTTCTTTCTTGTGACGCAATAAGTGAGTTTCTTATGGTCTTCAAAGTTAATGAATTAAAGCGTATTTTTTCCACAGGTTTGGGAGCAGCTATTGTTCTGACCCAGCCCAAGTCTGTCTCTGTGAACCTGGGAGCCAATGTGAAAATCCCATGTACTCAAAGTGGTGGCCAAAGCAACAGCAATACTTTGTTCTGGTACCAACAGAAACCTGGTGGTGTTCCAAAGTTTTTACTTTATACAACTGGCTCCAGAGCAAGTGGAGTCCCCAGTAGATTCTCTACCTCTGGATCTTCTTCAGACCAAACACAGCCTCTGCTCATCAATGGAGTCCAGGCTGAAGATTCTGCAATGTACTACTGTGCTACTTGTGGAAGCTGTGACCCAGACCACAGTGTTACAGTTCAGTGAGGAGCCCATACAAAAACCCTACAAACATGTTTAGAATGAACTAAAAGCAATGGAAGAGCAGAACCTGTTTGAGTTGTGTCAGGTAAAGTGATCATACATTAGACATAGGTTCAGACTCTTCAGAGTCTATATTTAGTCTATTATCAGTCTTTTCATGGATTTAAAGTTCTCACTTGTAGTGAGTGAAGCATGAAGAGAAACCCTGAGCAGCAGTTTACAGCACAGAGGTTTTTGTACGGAGACAAATCACTGTGAGACACTGCCTTTGGTGGAGGGACTGAAGTCATTATTGGTAAGTTTGGCTTTTCTCAAGTTATTGAAAGTAATACAAAGGAACATAATTGTACAGGCAAGGAGATACAAGTATTTTTTAATGTATTTAACTTTTAATTAAAGATAATCAGGTACAAAGATAAATGGTTCCATATAGTGATTATGTTGCTATATGTTTTTATTAACTATAATCAAGCATAGTTTTAAACATGCATTGAAACTCTGAATGGAATTTACAATAATGGATTTTACAATCCTCTGCTGATGAATCTATTAGATGGTAAAATCTATTGAAAGAATATTGGAATTCATTCAAACATTCAACAGACATATTTGTATTTGTATTTTTTTATATTGCAGTCATTTCATCAATCTCAACTCAACTTCAATGACTTCACTTTATTGTCATATCACAAGTATACTGGTGTAAGAGTGGGTGCTATTATTTTTGCAAATATTTTTAGTACAACCACAAAATTGCTGTTAATTTAAAATAGAAAAACAAGTATTAAATCTACATACAGCTTGTAATAAGTACACCTTTTCAGATAAATAACAACAGGAACATAGGCTATTTCTTGTTGAAATTTTGATAATTTTAATAGATTTCACTTTTATTTTCTGATCCACCAATTAATTTTGTCAATGGTGCTTTATTAATAATACTCAAGTCTGGCTTTAAAATTATAATATGGGGACCATGTTCGCCCTCCCCTATGTTCCCTCTAAACTAATCCTAACTCCTAACCCCAAGCCTAACCGTAAATTGAGGAAACATAGTCATGACCACAAACATGCCCAAAATGTTTGTGTATCAAAGAACATAAATTAAACAAATAATTAAGCTCTGGATGAAATTAACAATACGTGGCTTTTACAATATTAATGAATCTATTAGATAGTAAAATCGAACAAAGTAATATTGGACTTAATTTCAAATGTAATAAAGAATATTTGTAACATTAAGTGACATGTTGTCATGTGTCCTCTCCTCTCAGCTCGTCCTCCGTCTCCCCCCAGTCTGGTCCTGATGGCTCCAGTCCAGCCTCCTCTCTCTGGGGACAGCAGTGCCACCCTGCTGTGCCTGGCCAAGGGCTACCACCCTGACGGTGCCACCCTGTCCTGGTCTGAGGACGGAGCCTCTGTGACGGGCACCCAGGTCCACACGGGCCAGTCCCAGCGCCAGCCTGATGGCACCTACACCCTCAGCAGCCATCTCACCCTGCCCTCCACACGCTGGCACTCAGGACACAGCTTCAGCTGTCACCTGAGTCACTCAGCTCTCAGCAGCCCACTGAGCAAGAGTGTCAACAAGCAACAGTGTTCCCTCTGAGACAAGAAGAACACATTATCTATTCTCTGCTGATGAACAGAGAATAGATGGACCAGGAAAACACACACACATACAATTACAATAGTCTGCAATGTTATACAGCTTTATAGTCTATGTGATGATGATATTCTCTTTTATAAAGCCACTGACTGAGGCTCTCTGGTGATGAGGGACAGACATAGAGGTGAATTTCTTAATGTTTTGCTGATTTCTTCTCTGTGTTGAATAAAGTAATTAAATCATGACCCGTCTCCACCACATTTGTCATAGACATATGTTTTACAGTACTTAACACGTATTATTTCAGGTTCAAGGTTATTTATTGTTACGTCTTGTGTAACAGGTCTATACAGTATAGTTAAAAAAAACCCTACTGATTACTAAAAGTAAATTGTATCACTAATTGGTCAGACATGAGGGTAACATCATCCTCCCGCTTTAGTCTGTTTAATCCAGATGTTCAGCATCTATTTGACATGCTAACAATAAGATGTTTTAGATGTTTTATTAATGAATCTCCTACCAGCAAAGCTTCTGGACAATTATCAAGAACAATCTAAGAAGTTGAATATATTGGGGTATGAATACTGATAAGGCAAAGAGTAGTTGCTATTACTTTACTCTTTTTACTTTCAATGATTTGTTTTCAAACTACATCTTACAGTTATAATTCTAAACTTGTATTAACATACATAACTTGATTTAGAAAATAACATAATATTTATAGTTTTATAGGTCGGTTACCTCATGGTAAAAAACTAAACTAAAACCACGACTTTCCTCAAACTCTACAATTGGGTAATTAACCACATGAACCCTATAGTGTCCCTATTCTGGGCAGGTCATAACAGGCTACATATGGAAAAAATAGGCGAATATTCTGCAGAAATGGTTCTTGAAGTGCTGGCTGTAAAAAAAGTGGAGCTTCTCTAATAGGTTTGTCTTGAAATGCTACAAAATGCTCATTGCTCACAGGAAACAATTAATTTACTCTGCATGTTAAAGGGATGTCTGCTACAGTGATCCTGATGAGAGGTTCTGAGGTGCATTTAGTTTCAGAGAGAGGTAGAGAGCTTCAGGACAGAAACCAAGACGTGCGGCGTACGTGAGATCTGCACTCACGAAAAGACGTTGTTACTGCTGGCATCAGGTCATTGTTTTATTTTTGTGTATTTGTCCTTCTAGTGGCATGTCTCTTGGGGGCGCTCTATGTGTGTTCTATGTGTTGTAAGTTTTCCAATTAGGTGCCACTTGTTACAGCTGTGTTTTTGGTAATCAAGTATGTTGGTGACACCTGTTATGCTGGAGAAGAGGGCAGCAGCATTCATTCCACTGTGAGAGAGCAGGAGGAGAGAAGGAGAGTTTAACAGAAAGAAAGAAATTAAAGTAAAATAGAAGAAAGTGAAATAAAAGAATGTAAAGAAGAGAAAAGCAAAGGTTTTGCAGAAAGACTGAAGTTCCAAGTCGACCCCACCCCCATTCGTGTGCAAGCAGGCAAAGTGGTCAGTAGTTGTTGTGAGTCTGTGAAAGTCATGTATATTATTGTGAACGTCAGAATGCCCAAGTTGATGTTTTGTTTTTTGTCTTTCTGTATGTAATTGTCAGTTCTACGTTGTTTGAAGAGAATAAACACCAGTACAAGGTACCTGAGTCTTACATGCGTCGGATGGGAGTCACAGACATGAAAGAGGAACTGAAATGGACTGTAACCACGTGCTGGTTGTATGAGATGAGTTTTTGTAGAGAACACACTTAAAACCATTAGCATGAGAAATATGGTCACTTATTTAGCAGGACAATAATATTGAGCCGGTAGACAAAAACACTAAAAACTAGACGCGTCGCAATTCAGGGCAATTGCAGAGTGTGGTTGCGCCGACGCGAGTCGCGGATCGCTGCCGTCGGGACTCGAGGAATACGCTGGGAGGAATACCATCAGAGGCTGCGCCAATTACATTGTCACATAACTCCTGAGATCACTTGCGTTTCATTTTGAGAGGATTGATCCCCCCAACATAAGGTTTTTGCATCAAACTGTTACAGTTTGAGCATTTGTGGCGCCCCCTATGGATCAAAGTGGAAATGCTTTTGGGGATTTGTTGAGTAAACCACCCTTGACATGTGATTCAAATTTGGGATTGACTGGACGTTTCGTTTGTGATTTGTGGCCTTTTTTGTAAAACGGGCCCCTTCCGCTAACTTTGGAAGCCATTTACGGACGAATGGTATGGACTATCAAAATTCTGTTTCGGTCCAGATTATCGCATGGGTCCAGAGATCATGTGTACCGATTTTTGTGAAATTTGGACAAAATATATGGGAGGAGGAGCTAAAAGTGTGTTTTGAAGAAAATTCAAAATGGCGGAAAATCTATCCAGACGCAAATGGGCGTGGCCTATATGGAAAGTTGCGTAATGACCCAAGAAATCCAGGGAAAATTTTTTGATTTTACGACCTACGGTTCAAAAGTTATAGGCCAAAACGTAAAGGGGGCTGTTATAGCGCCACCATGAGGCCAATTGGTTTAATTATTTTTATAATAATTTCGGACAATATTATGAACCTTTCCTCCAAATCTAGTAACTCTAGCTCTTACGGTTTCTGAGAAAAAAATACTTGAATTTGAGTTTTTTCACTTTTACATTAAAGTGGATGGGGCAATTTAATGCACTAATAAATCAATATCAATAAAACTATTTAACCAATCTCTTAGCAAAATACAAGCACACGATTCCCGGTGAGACCGGTCATTTTGACATATGGCACTAAATTGGGAAAAATAAACTGTGGGAGGAGATGCGGCTCAAAGTATTGTTTATCTATAATAATAATAAGTAAAGTGTGAAGATATCTATAGTCTGGTTGCCCTGTTGGGCAACCACACTAACTATAATCCTGTCTAGTCTCACAACACACTATATGAGATTCTAACACCTGGCTGTTCACAAATCCTTTTGGGATTCAGTATCTATCTGCTGACTACATGCAAATGACAGAGGAAGAGAGTGTTTATGGTTGGCTGCTTGTTTGAAACTAATGAGCAGAGATAATAAAATACAACTTTAAGGGGTGTATGCCACTCTTACATTTGTACACACTCTGACTTAAATTATTGCTGAGAATTTTAATGTGTGTGTGTGTGTGTGTGTGTGTGTGTGTGTGTGTGTGTGTGTGTGTGTGTGTGTGTGTGTGTGTGTGTGTGCGCGTGTGCGCGTGTGCGTGTCTTGGGTAAAGGGCAGGGGTCAGACATACATGTTTGTAATCAGCATAGGGTCGAAGGGGCTGCAGTCCAACAGTCTATTTCAGCGATTCCCAATCTATGGGTAGGGGCCCACTTGTGGGCCGTGAGGATATTGCAAGTGGGCCCCCTAAATAATTGGCACAACACTATAAGATTGTATTGATAATATAATATCAGTATTTAAAAATAAGAATGATGTAAATAAACTGTCTTTGTTTTTTCTCAGAAACCTTGAAAAATGTGTTTTTATTGTTCTAATGAATACGGAACATAAAGTATACTACATTAGTTCCAATGATCCAAGCCAGAACACAATCAGTTAATGGATTATTGAACTAGCATGTTGAACTATAGCATGTTCTGAAAATGGAAAATGCACGGCAGCTGAATGGCTGCAGTGTTAAGTGGTCAGATGGGGGGGGGGGCCACAAACACTTCAAGTGGGCCCTGATCTAGAAAAAAAATACTTCCTAAACTATATTTAGTTTAGGACTGAAATGACCCAGATGTATCTCATTATTTAGCAGCATTCGTAAGAGCTGGTCAAAATCTTTAAATTAGGAAAAGTGTCACCTCTTCAGACTCCACCTCAAGATAGTATGGTTTACTGTATTCATTTGCCTGATGGTGTGAACCTGCTCAGAGAGCTGAGGCATGACCTACCCTCAGGCATGCCATACTTAACAGTTCTCCAATATGATGGATATATTTTTGTCAACAATAAGAACACATTAAAATTACATTACATTAGATTACAGTCATTTAGCAGACGCTTTTATCCAAAGCGACTTACAATAAGTGCATTCAACATAGGTAGGGAACGAAACTACTAATCACCAGAGGTCTTAAGTGCATTTCCTGTAAAAACAAGCAACCAAGAGTATACCTAGCGCTAAGGTAAAAGTGCAATATATCAGCTATCTACTTTCATAAACACATGAGATAAAATAGCCAAATCAGATGAGCACGAGCTAATAGATCCAATACAACAATACAACAATAGTTCCTACAACTAGTTAACAACAAGTAGGCCAGGCAAAGAGGAAGGGTAGTGTTTCCTGAAGAGGTGGGTTTTCAGCCTGCGGCGAAAGATGGGCAGTGACTCTGCTGTCCTGACATCAGTGGGAAGTTCATTCCACCACTGTGGGGCCAGAACAGAAAAAAGTCGTGACCGTGTCGATCGACCAGAAGGACCGTTGAGTGGGGAGGGAGTCAGTCGCCCCGAGGTGGCAGACCGGAGTGGTCGGGCAGGGGTGTGGGCATTGACCAAAACCCGGAGGTAAATATAAATGATATTCTTACTAGTTGAGATGCTCACAGCAAGTGCATAATGTCACTCTTTTATCTTTTTAAATTTGTCCACCAGAGGACGCTGCAACTTCACTCTGCACACCTATAGTCTGCCTTGTGATCTTTCTTACTATGTGTATGTAAGGGAAAATAAGCAGTGGTGGACAAAGTACTCAAACCCAGTAGGCTACTTGAGTCAAAGAATAGATACTCCTGGTTAAAGTGAAAGTTGATGTGTCAAATGTGTACTTGAATTAAAGTACCGGAGAACTTAAAACTTAAGTATTCAAAAGTACATGTTTACATATAATATATAATACAAATACAAAAATACATTATATTTAACATTAACATTTTGACATTTCCCCCCCAAATTTAAATATTTTCCAGACATTTAAAAAATATATCAATAATAGTAAAAATAGCATTATCTACAAGCTAACAATGCACCTCATGGCGACGAGTTATGAGGTTGTAGATCTGCTATTTTCACATTATTTGAAATAGGGTTTAAGTGGTTAATTCATAATGTACCCTTTTCCTTCCTAAAAATGTGTCATTGAAATGTAGTGGAGTGAAAGTCATAAATATCCATAAGTACAAATACTCACGTAAAGCACAGATACTCAAATAATTTACTCAAGTACAAATATATAGCTTTGTCTTATCAGCAACAACTGCACTGCTCAGCAAAGCTGAGGAACAGGAACTTGGGACGACACCTTCTGACAAATCACATAATTTCAGAGTTCTGTGTGTACCTACAGTACATGAAACTGAATCAGGTCCACAGGGCCAGTCCCAGCGCCAGCCTGATGGCACCTACACACTCAGCAGCCATCTCACCCTGCCCTCCACACGCTGGCACTCAGGACACAGCTTCACTCAGTCACTCAGCTCTCAGCAGCCCACTGAGCAAGACTGTCAACAAGTAACAGTGTTCACTCTGAGACAAGAAGAACGTGAAGAAGATCCACTGATGAGCAGAGAGTAGATGAAAACACACAATTACAATAGTCTGCAATGTTATACAGCCAAATCTTTGTGATAGTGTCTTATATGTCCACTCTCTGAGGCCCTTTGGTGATTAGAGACAGAATTACAGGTGTGACACAATGTTTTGCTGTCTGCATCTCTGTGTTAAATAAAGTAATTAAATCATGACCTATCTCCTACCCATCTTTGTCAAAGACAGATGTAATATTATTTACTTTACACTCACTGTTATTCTCTAAAGTATTAACTTCAGTCTCCGGATTAATTCAGTTTATTCTGATGTTCAGCAGCTATTTGACATGCTAACAATCAGTTCAGTTGTGTTATTAAAGAATTGTCTACCAGAAGTTGAATATACTGGGGGATAAACACTGACAAGTCAAAGTGTCATTGTTATAGTAGTTGACTGATTTCTTTCAACAACAAAAAATCCAATTACATCATAACCTTTTAAAGATTTAGACAATAATATAATATTTATTGTTGACTTTGGTTATGGTACAAATAAAGACATGACTTTCCTCAAACTTCCTCAAGCTTTACTCTACAATGTGGTAATTAAAGGAATGTTTGTGAATCTCTAAATTGAAATTATTACTATTAATATTTTAGAAATGTAGTGGCATAATTCCTCAGTTGATATGGTAGGATTTATTTTTGTTGCAATATATGAGTTAAAATGTTAAAATTACTCGGGTGTCTCATGTCATCCAATCCATTTAATCCACATGATCGACGCGTGTGCGCACGTGTGTGTGTGTATGTGTATGTGTGTGCGTGCGTGCGTGCGTGCGTGCGTGCGTGCGTGTGTGTGTGTAAAGTGCTGTGATGTCTGCTACAGTGATGCTGGAGGGAGGTTGTGAGGTGCATTTAGTTTCAGAGAGAGGCAGAGTTTCATCACAGAAACCAAGATATCTGCACTCACAAAAAGACATGAAAGAGGAACTGAAACAGCATGCTGGTTGTATGAGATGAGTTTTTGTACAGCACACACTTAACCATTAGCATGGGAAAGATTATCACTGATTTAGCAGCCCAATAATATTGACGACAAGGACAGAACAACTTTAAGCTAAGTACAGTAAATGTGTCTCAAAACGCTCAATAAGTTCGAACACGTAATGAGATTCTAACACCTGGCTGTTCACAAATCCTTTGGGATTCCGTATTCATCTGTTCACTGCATGCAAATGACAGAGGAAGAGAGTGTTTCTGGTTGGCTGCTTGTTTGTAGATTGTGTCTTATAGAGGATGAGTGGAATGGTTTCAGTCTGTGAGGCTTCTTGTATAGAAGTCTTTAGAGTTCCACTGAAGTACAGAGTATTGTGAACAGAGACATCATAGATATTTTTCTGCAGCACCTGAACTGATCTTAGACCAGAAAATGGCCTTTTCTACAGCTTCACTCACTGCCCTGCTGTTGACTCTGTGTGGTAAGAATCAATCACACAATATTTGACCACAACATAATTTGTTTAATCATAATCTTAAATAAGTGACGCAATAAGTGAGTTTCTTATGGTTTTCAAAGTTAATGAATTAAAGTGTATTTTTTTTCCACAGGTTTGGGAGCAGCTATTGTTCTGACCCAGCCCAAGTCTGTCTCTGTGAACCTGGGAGACAATGTGAAGATCTCCTGTACTCAAAGCCGTGGCCAAAAAAACAGCTATACTTTGTACTGGTACCAACAGAAACCTGGTGGTGCTCCAATGTTTTTAATTAGAACAGAAGGTACCAGAGCAAGTGGAGTCCCCAGTAGATTCTCTACCTCTGGATCTAACTCAGCCCAAACACAGCCTCTGCTCATCGATGGAGTCCAGGCTGAAGATCTGGCAATGTACTACTGTGCTACTTGTGCAGCCTGTGGCACAGACCACAGTGTTACAGTTCAGTGAGGAGCCCATACAAAAACCCTACACACGTTTAGAATGAACTAAAAGCAATGGAAGAGCAGAACCTGTTTGAGTTGTGTCAGGTAAAGTGATCATACATTAGACATGGGTTCAGAGTCTATATTTAGATTAGTATCTGTCTTTTCATGGATATAAAGTTCTCACTTGTAGTGAGTGAAGCATGAAGAGAAACCCTGAGCAGCAGATTACAGCACAGAGGTTTTTGTACGGAGACAAATCACTGTGAGATGGGCAAGACTCTGGTTTTGGTGGAGGGACTGAAGTCATTATTGGTAAGTCTGAGCTTTTCTCAAATTACTGGAGTAATGTATGTGCAGACTAGAGTAAAACAATTTCATAAGCCAGTACATGTATTTTATTTATTTTATTTTAAACTAGAGGTCCGGGCGGCCTACGGCCGCCCGAAACCCCTAGCCGCGCACGGGGCGCGTGTATATATGGGATGAACATTTGGGGAAAAAAAAAAAAAAAAAAAAAAGTTGTAATGTAAAAGTAAAAAAATTGAGAAAAAAATTGGGAAGAAATAATATTTTTTATGTTTCAGGGGGTCCGCGGACCCCCTGGTGGTCCGCGCCAAAGTCGTCGGATGAAAATCTGCAAACGGTAAAAAAAAAAAAAAAAAAAAAAAAAAAAAAAAAATCATGCAGGTTCTTGCTTGTTTCTGGCGTGGCATCCCAACCTGGCATCCCAATGCCGGCGATGTGTACTTGCGGGTTGCATAATGATGACATCACTGTCGAATCCTTTGCTGTCATGAACCTAGCCTGGTGCGTTGACCAGTAATGATGACATCACTGGCTAATCCTTTGGTGTCATGAACCTAGCCTGGTGTGTGGAGCACAGCAGAGCAACGTGCTCTTGTTGTTTTGGGGATTTTCAATGGCGGGCCGTCGTGTTGTGTTGGCCTCGGTGGTACGCACGGTAAGCGGTAGGAAGCTGCTTCCACTTCCGTTGTGTCCGACATTTGGTGAGTAGAATTAATTATGTTGCGAGGTGGGAACGGTGTAGTGAGGCATGCCAGGTGCCCTACGCGAAACGTAAATTCAGGCCGCCCGCCGTGGCGACAGTGTTGGCGACATGTGGTGTGACGGTGTTGTGTTTAGTCGATAACAGAGCTGTGGGGTGTGGACACCGAGGGCACGGAAGTTGCTCGCCATTTATATAGTTAGATTGAATATTTTTTTTACCAAACAAAGCAAACAACAAAATAACTAAATTAATTATTGACTTTGTTGACTATTTTTAAGTAATTGGTTTAACTTCTCTTTTCTGATCCACTCATTTATGATGTTAATATTAATGTATTAATAATATACAAGTTTAGCTTTAACATTATAACACAAACGTGTATCACAGAACATCAAATGAAGCTCTGAATAGAAAACACAATAATGTGCATTAATGTGAATTCATTTTATAGTCCTAGTGGTGAATCTATTAGATGGTAAAATGGTGAAAAATTGGTTCCAATCTGCCCGAGGCTCTTTGCTGCATGTCGAGCTCTTTCTCTCCTGGCTTTCCTGACTGTCCATTATCTGCCACTGTTGAATAAAACAAAAAATGGCAGCAGAAATAAAATAAAAAATAAAATAAATTATTGTTTGTTTTTAATCATTGGAATGAATTTCAAACCTACAACAAACATTTTATATTCACTTTTTAAAGATGACTGTATTTTATTCAATATAATCAAATTTGAGGTACATTTTTCTCCAATTTTCTCTGATAGTGTGTTTTTCCAGTAACCTTTAACCACGTAAACTCTAAATACTAAAATAAACCGCTGTCTGTAACCCAGGGGTCTATACTTCGGTCCCCTACGTGACACGTTGTGAGCTTGTAGATCGTCTATTTTCGTCAAATGTTCCTATTCTTTCTGAATGTTTGCCTATTATGACATGCCCATAATAGGGATGCTAGCGTTCATGTGGTTAAGTGACATGTTGTTGTCATGTGTCCTCTCCTCTCAGCTCGTCCTCCGTCTCCCCCCAGTCTGGTCCTGATGGCTCCAGTCCAGCCTCCTCTCTCTGGGGACAGCAGTGCCACCCTGCTGTGCCTGGCCAAGGGCTACCACCCTGACGGTGCCACCCTGTCCTGGTCTGAGGACGGAGCCTCTGTGACGGGCACCCAGGTCCACACGGGCCAGTCCCAGCGCCAGCCTGATGGCACCTACACCCTCAGCAGCCATCTCACCCTGCCCTCCACACGCTGTCACTCAGGACACAGCTTCAGCTGTCACCTGAGTCACTCAGCTCTCAGCAGCCCACTGAGCAAGAGTGTCAACAAGCAACAGTGTTCCCTCTGAGATAAGAAGAACACATCCATCTATTCTCTGCTGATGAACAGAGAACAGAAAGAGCAGGGAAACACACATACAATTACAATAGCCTGCAATGTTATACAGCTTTATAGTCTATATGTGATCGTTTATTTTATATCCACTGTTTGAAACCCTGAGGGAGAGAATTACAGGTGAATTTCAATGTTTTGCTAATTGCTTCTCTGTGTTGAATAAATTCATTAAATCGTGATCTATCTCCAACAAATATTTGAACTCATTACAATGTGTAACTAACTAATATGATATAATGGCAAAGAGCACAGTACGTTGTAATAAAATGGCAATTTTAATACTTTTCAATAATCTTTCAAAATCTTGGTATCCTACACAAATGTTATTTAGAGTGATATAGAGGCCACTGGACATAGACAGTAATAAATATCAGTGTTATACAGGGCAATATTAACACACCAGTGAAACTACAATTTGAACAGATTGTATACATCTAATCACAATGTTCATTATCCTGTCCACAGCATTGATAAGGAATTATGTCTGTCTGTGTGTGTCTGTCTGTTCATCTGGTCTGTCTCTAATTTATCAGTAGATTGCCATGGAGAGATGGTTAACTTTTGGGTCCATGTGGCCAATGGTGTAGTTCACAAAAAACAAAAAGGTTAAGGTCAAATGATTTGGGCAGGGTTTGAACCTCAATTTGTGTGTTTCTTTTTTCATTAGTTTTAGGTACACTGTTGCCATTTTAGCTCAAAGATAATATTAGAAATGGTCACAATCTGTGTGTGCAAAATGGGGAGACAGGCGCAGTTCTGTTCAAGGGTTATGTGTACATTCTATCCATAATTTTCTATCTACAGGTGTGAGACATTTTTAATTTGAAAGGTATTTTTATACCAACACCCGTGGGGCCCAAAAAGATCCATAGCAGATACATTAACTAAATGCATATTGCATCACATTTCCTGTGTCTTTCCAACAAGTGGTAACGGCCCCATTTTATGCAACTCATCATAATAGCTAACAAGAATAAAAAATAACAGTTTTTCAGAAAACATCTATACAAGGTAGAGCAGCAACGTTTTTTCATGAAGTGCTGATTGTGAAAAGTGGAACATCTGTAATAGCTTCATATTTAATAAATCATGTCTTTACTGCATTTATTCAAGTGTTGTTTTGTGTGCTACAGTGATCCTGTTGAGAGGTTCTGAGGTGCTTTTAGTTTTAGGGAGAGGTAAAGAGCTTCAGGATAGAAACCAAGACAACATCTGGACTCACATACATGTCACAAAAAAAGACATGAAAGAGGAAATGAAATGGGTTCTAACAGCATGCTGGGTGTATGAGATGAGTATTTGTACTGCACACGCTTAAAACCATTAGCATGGGAAAGATTATCAATAATTTGTGATTCATTTAGTAGCCCATTAATATTGAGCATATCAACAGAGAAACCACAACAAAGCCAAATAAATCTATATCAAAAATCAATTCTAAGACTTATTGAGATTTGAACACCTGCTGTTCACAAATCCTTTTGGGATTCAGTATTCATCTGTTGAACTGCATGCAAATGACAGAGGAAGAGAGTGTTTCTGGTTGGCTGCTTGTTTGAAGAGAATGGATGACTGGTTGTAGATTGTGTCTTATAGAGGATGAGTGGAATGGTTTCAGTCTGTGAGGCTTCTTGTATAGAAGGCTTTAGAGTTCCACTGAAGTACAGAGTATTGTGAACAGAGACATCATAGGTATCTTTCTGCAGCACCTGAACTGATCTTAGACCAGACAATGGCCTTTTCTACAGCTTCACTCACTGCCCTGCTGTTGACCCTGAGTGGTAAGAATTAATGACAGATTAGACTAAAACACATAATGTTTGACCACAAATGTTCTTTTTTCTCTTTTTAAGCAATAAGTGAGCTTCTCATTCTTTTCAAAGTCTGTAAATTAAAATATACCTTTGTCCACAGGTTTGGAGGCAGCTCTAGTTCTGACCCAGCCCAAGTCTGTGTCTGTGAACCTGGGAGACAATGTGAAGATCTCCTGTACTCAACGTGGTGGCAGCCAACGCTATAATTTGGACTGGTACCAACAGAAAACTGGGGGTGTAACAAAGTTTTTATTTGATTCAGAAAGTGGCACCAGAGCAAGTGGACTCCCCAGTAGGTTCTCTTGCTCTCGCTCTGAGACTCTGCACATAAATGGAGTCCAGGCTGAAGATTGTGCGATGTACTACTGTGCTTGTGCAGGCTGTGGAGACCACAGTGTTACAGTTCAGTGAGGAGCCCATACAAAAACCCTACAAACATGTTTAGAATGAACTAAAAGCAATGGAAGAGCAGAACCTGTTTGAGTTGTGTCAAGTAAAGTGATCATACATTAGACATGGGCTCAGAGTCTATATTTTGGTCTATTATCAGTCTTTTCATGGATTTAAAGTTCTCACTTGTAGTGAGTGAAGCATGAAGAGAAACCCTGAGCAGCAGATTACAGCACAGAGGTTTTTTTTACGGACACAAATCACTGTGAGACTGGCAAGACTCTGCCTTTGGTGGAGGGACTTAAGTTATTATTGGTAAGTGTATCTTTTATGAAATTACTGGAAGTATATCATATGCAGAGTAAAACAATTCCATAACCAAGTACATTTATTTATTTATTTATTTATTTATTTTATTTGATAATTGAATAATTTGAACTTTTTCCAGATTTCAAACAAAGCCAACAAGATAACAAGATTGATTATTGACTTTGTTGACAAGTTTTATATAATTGATTTAACTTCTCTTTTCATATACACTCATTAATGATGTTAATATAATTCTATTAATAATATAAATGTCTACCTTTAGCACTGTAACGCAAATGTGTATCACAGAACATCAACTGAAGCTCTGAATAGAAAATACAATAATGTACATTAATGTGTATTTATTTTACTGTCCTGGTGATGAATCTATTAGATGGTAAAATTATGACAAATTGGTTCCAATCTGCTCGAGGCTCTTTGCTGCATGTCATGCTCTTTCTTTCCTGACTTTCCCGTCTGTCCACTAACTGTCACTGTTGAATAAAACAAAAAAATGTCAGCAAAAAGAAGCAGAAGAAATTATTGTTTGTTTTTAACCATTGGAATTAATTTCAAACCTACAACAAACATTTTATATTCACTTTTTAAAGATGACTGTAGTTTCTTCAATATAATCAGATTTTAGGTAAATTCTCCAATGTCTGTTAGTCTGTTTTTACAGTAACCTTTAACTGCGTAAACTCTAAATACTAAAATAAACCGCTGTCTGTAACCCAGGGGTCTATACTTCGGTCCCCTACGTGACACGTTGTGAGCTTGTAGAACATCTATTTTCGTCAAATGTTTGCCCATTCTTTCTGAATGTTTGCCTATTATGACATGCCCAGCATAGAGGTACTAGCGTTCATATAGACGGATTTCCGCGCGACGTCATCACAGAGCAGAATGCGCAATCTGCGCATGCCCGGGTGAAAGGCGCGTTCGAAAATACAGCCCTGAGCGGCAGTGAGCGCACTGGCCAATACAAACTAATAGGCGAGTGTGCTCCGGTGCGTAATTTCCAAACGCACCCATAGGCTTCCCCCTCCTCTGCGCGGTCATATTCCTCTCATGTTTACTAACAGGAAACCCGTCTATGGTTAAGTGACATGTTGTCATGTGTCCTCTCCTCTCAGCTCGTCCTCCGTCTCCCCCCAGTCTGGTCCTGATGGCTCCAGTCCAGCCTCCTCTCTCTGGGGACAGCAGTGCCACCCTGCTGTGCCTGGCCAAGGGCTACCACCCTGACGGTGCCACCCTGTCCTGGTCTGAGGACGGAGCCTCTGTGACGGGCACCCAGGTCCACACGGGCCAGTCCCAGCGCCAGCCTGATGGCACCTACACCCTCAGAAGCCATCTCACCCTGCCCTCCACACGCTGGCACTCAGGACACAGCTTCAGCTGTCACCTGAGTCACTCAGCTCTCAGCAGCCCACTGAGCAAGAGTGTCAACAAGCAACAGTGTTCCCTCTGAGACAAGAAGAACACATCCATC
The DNA here is from genome assembly GCF_963454915.1 of Gymnoscopelus microlampas. Lineage (NCBI taxonomy): Eukaryota > Metazoa > Chordata > Actinopteri > Myctophiformes > Myctophidae > Gymnoscopelus > Gymnoscopelus microlampas. The sequence goes on from NC_139957.1 coordinate 3,042,844, forward strand.
TATTCTCTGCTGATGAACAGAGAGTAGATGGAGCAGGAAAACACACACATACAATTACAATAGTCTGCAATGTTATACAGCTTTATAGTCTATTAGTGATGATGATATTCGCTTTTATAAAGCCACTGATGGAGGCTCTCTGGTGATGAGGGACAGATATAGAGGTGAAATTCTTAATGTTTTGCTGATTGCTTCTCTGTGTTGAATAAAGTAATTAAATCATGACCCGTCTCCACCACATTTGTCATAGACATATATGTCTTACAGTACTTAACACGTATTATTTCAAGTTCAAGGTTATTTACGTCTTGTGTAACAGGTCTATACAGTATAGTTTTAAAAGTAAAGTGTATCACTAATTGGTCAGACATGAGGGTAACATCACCCTCCCGCTTTATGTAGTTGTATTCAACGCATGTTCAGGAGTGGAGACCTCCCTCTGCTCAACCTCTGCTCAACTTGGTAAGGCAATCACCTTACCAAGTTCAGCTGCGCTGATTATCTCTCAGCCAATCCACGCTGCAATCACCACAGTATAAATACACCTGCGATTGTATCACCTACCTGTTTGATTTGGCTGCTCGCAAATCTAAATTCCCTCCTCCTCCCCAACCACCTCCTTTCTCACCAATTTTGCTCATCTAACTTCGTTTTTTCTCCATCCTCCAGGAGCCCCAGGGCGGGGCAGTGTCGGAGCGAAGGCGACAGACCGCTCCTGAGCATATAGACCGCTCCTGAGCAGAGCAACCGCAGCGGTCGCCTGGCTCCCGAGACTATACCCCCACCCCGAGTCTCGCCATTGCGGCGCATTCTGCCTTCCGCCCACCGTCCAGTTCCCCCCCGCTCCCTCACCAGCACGCTGGCAGGTGCTTCAACGCACCTCGCCCTCCTCCTCCCCCTCCCCCCCCCGCTCTCCTCAGGGGGACCAGCGCGGACAACGAACGTTTGCTTCCCCCCGCCCAGCCGTGCCAAGGAGAACAACAGGACAGCGGACCCGCTACACCTCCCCACCAACAACCCACCACCTCTCGCCAAGGAGCGTCGGCAACCTGCGGTCGTCCGCAGGCGCAAGCCCTGCCCCCCCCTGCACGGCAGCCATCGCGGCACCCTACGCCTCCTCCTCACTTTCCTCCCCCTCAACCTCACCAGCACGCCGGCGAGTGGTGCAGCAGCGCACCCCGCCCTCCTCCCTCCCATTTCTCCCCCCCCCACCCCCCCCCCCCCCGCTCCCAGCCTCCCCCTTCCCTTGCACGGCAGCCATTGCGGCGCATTTTGCCTTCGCTGGCAGGTGCTTCAACGCACCGTGCCCACCTCCTACCCCCCTGCACGGCGGCCATCGCGGCACATTACGCCACCTCCATACCTCCTCTCCCTCACCAGCACGCCGGCGGGTAGTGCAGCAGCGCTCCCCGCCCAACTCCAACCGCCTCCCTCCCTCCCATTTCCCCCCCCCGCTCCCCCCTCCCTCGCACGGCAGCCATTGCGGCGCATTTTGCCTTCGCCGGCGGGTGCTTCAACGCACCTTGCCCATCTCCCCCCCCCCGCACGGCGGCCATTGCGGTACATTTCGCCTCCTCTCCCTCACCAGCACGCTGGTGGGTGCAGCAAACGCATCCGCCCTCCTTTCCCCCCCCCTCCCCCGCATCCCTCCCACCCTCCCTCGCACGGCTGCCACGGCGGCACAAACCGCCTCGTCCTCAAGCTCGCTCCTCTACCTCACCAGCACGGTGGAGGGTGCAGCAAACGCACCCGCCCTCCTTTCCCCCCCCCGCTCCCCTGCACAGCAGCAACCGCGGCGCACCGCGGCCTCTCCCCATGCTCCCCCTCTCCCTCACCAGCACACCCGCAGGTGCAGCAGCGCACCCCGCCCGCCTCCCAGGCACAGCACCATGCCCCCCGCCCGCCCCATTCCCCTGCTCAACCTCCCTACATCCCCCCCTCCTCCCAGTCCCAGCTCCTCCCCCAGCGCATCATCGGCGCTCGGCACGCCGCCATTCACCCCCCGTCTCCCCTTCTCATCCCCGCGCTGCACGCCGTCCCGCACCCCATCCACCCTAGTCCCCTCCCCCCGCTAGACGCCCCCGGACAGCACTCCACCATGCTCAGCCAGCCCCCCCGCCTCCCCTGCTGCCCTACGACCCACTCACTTCCTCCCGCCTCCCCTGCCTCATGCGGCGCCTTCCACCCAGACCATGCCACTACCCGACCCAGCTCAGCTGTTTCTCCAGCAACTGTCTTGCCCCTCGGCTTCAACCCCTTCCCCGCACCAGCCTCATCCTACACCCTAGCCACAGCTACCCCAGCCGCCGCACCTCAACAGGATGCAACCCGGCACTCTCCAGTCCCCGCCTCCCTCCCCTGCACAGCAGAGAAGCCTCAGGATTACCTGGACCTATCAGCAGCTCTTGCCGCACGCCCACCTGGACCTGTCACTTCCAGATTTCCCCCAAGCAGCCCACGATGCTCGCCCGCCTGGACCCTCACCTCCAGGCTTCCCCTAAGCAACCCACGCCGACTTCGACCAGCTACCTCCAGGTTTCCCCCAGCATCCCAATACGCACGCCCATGCCTACCCAGACCCAACACCTAAAGGTCATCCCTCAAGCAGCTTTCGTTACATGTTCAACTGGACCCAGCACCATCGGGTTTTCAAGCAGGCCATGCCACATGCTCATCCGGACCCGTCACGTCCAGGTTGTCCTTCAAGCAGCCGCGGATGGCTTGGCAATCTATGGGGATCACGTCGCCCACGTTGACCTTCACCTTAACGACAACACGCTGGGACCCATCCACATCAAGGGGGTAGCGGCTTGCTTTCTCCAGGTCCCGGCCGAGGTACACCCCACTGCTTTGGACTGGCCGAAGCCCCGGGCCAGGATGGACTCGGCCCCTTGCCCGGAGGTTCCACAGTACATGACTTAGCTTCTACCAGACTTCGGAGCTGACCCGTCATGGCGGCGTTCTACTCCAGGCGGGAGAGAGAAGCCATCGTCAGCCCATCTGAACCTGCTCACGTCGGCGCCAAGACAAATGCAGAGTAGTACAGACTCACTCACAAGGGATCTACAAACAAACTTAGCATGCCATTTCTCAGTAAACAGAACCACAGTTCTCGCCCCACGTTCGCCTCGCACTGCACGTTCACCCAGACCCGTCACCTCCAAGTCATCCCCTGAGCAGTTCACGTCCCACGGCCACCGGGGTCTGTCACTCCCAGGCCATGCCGCAAGCAGCACACACTCCTCATGAGCACGCCCACAGGTGCCCACTGCACCTCGTCCATTCCCTCCCCCTCCCTCGGACCGGCGCCGTGCGCCCCCTCTCCCCTTGCCGTGTGCCAAGAAGAAGAAAAGAAAGGCGACCTTAACCCACAGGCTCACCTCAAGCCGTTCTCGCTCCACGATCACCTCAACCCAAAATCAGGGAGGTAGCCCAGGTCGACTCACAAGCAGCTCACGTTCCTCGCTCACCTGGACGCATCACTCCTCAGCCATGCTACGAGCAGCTCACGCACTCGTTCGGGCCGCCAGCCCCAGCACATCTCTCAAGCAGCTCACGCAGCCTCTCCACGGCCAAGTCGGTCTTCTCAGACCTCCGATTCCCTCCGGCACTACCTCCCCAACAAACGGAACAGCATCACCTTCGTCAAGGCTTCGATACTCTCCCTGACGACACCCAGCGCTACACCGACGCAGCTCCATTCACTCAGCTCGGCTACTGGCGTCAGCGCCACTGGTGCGCCTCCGCCTGGCCCAACACCTTCAGCCCCTCCGTCCATCAACCGCACTCCGTGAGCTTACCCAATAGCTTCCGCCGCGCCTTTTGGGGCCTACAGATCGTTGCAATAAGCGCCCTAACCCACAAGGTACCACAGCCCAGCCGACACTATCAATAACAGCCGTTCCTATTCTCCCGACATCTCGTCATTCCTCCGTCCTCCCACTCGGACCTTCGCCACCCAACATTCCAACTTTGGTGCAGCTCACCTCCCACCACATAACCCATTACCGAATCCATTGCCAGTTCCTCAATTTCCAGCGACAGTCATCAACCAAACCTGCCGATCCAATACCTAACTGACCAGCCATGTCACTCCAGTTCACCACCAAGCCCGGTTCCATCGCCACCCGCTTCTGGTTCCACCATCACCTCCGCCAAATCCTCTCCTTTCCGGCCTTCCACCTCAGCTTTACTCCGGCCACTCTTTCCGGATCGGCGCCGCCTCCACCGTGTCCAGACACGGCCGTCAGACCGCGTCGTCCGCATCCTCGGTCGATGGTCCTCGGAAGCTTACCACTCCTGCATAAGAACAAACGCCCAAGACCTGCGCAACGACCATCTCCACCTGCGGCGACCGTAACTGGCGCGTCGTTTCCTAGCCTGTCCGCCCTGGAAGGGGGTCCCCTCCTTCGCGATCCTTCCCGAGGTTTCTTCCTCCTCCATCCTCCCCGGAGGGAGTTTTTCCTCGCCCGACCGAGGGTCCAAGGACAGGAGGAATCACTCGACAGTTGCCCGCCTAGAAGCCACCCATCTCCACCTACCGGCCATCGTCAAGAGACCAGCCGTCTCCACCTCCCGGCCATTCCCACCTTCAAGCCAGGAGGAATCACGCAACAGTTGCCCGCCTAGAGACCACCGTCTCTACCTCCCGGCCTTTCCCACCTTCAAGCCAGCCTTTTGGGGGCAGTGTCGGAGCGAAGGCGACAGACCGCTCCTGAGCATATAGACCGCTCCTGAGCAGAGCAACCGCGGCGGTCGCCTGGCTCCCGAGACTATACCCCCACCCCGAGTCTCGCCCCGCCTTGGGCTCCCCAGCAACACACATTCATTTCATTGTATTGTGTTCAATAAATAATGTTTACCTTGAGCAGAAGGTGTGGTCTCTTACTAGTGAAATGTAGTTGTATTCAACGCATGTTCAGGAGTGGAGACCTCCCTCTGCTCAACCTCTGCTCAACTTGGTAAGGCAATCACCTTACCAAGTTCAGCTGCGCTGATTATCTCTCAGCCAATCCACGCTGCAATCACCACAGTATAAATACACCTGCGATTGTATCACCTACCTGTTTGATTTGGCTGCTCGCAAATCTAAATTCCCTCCTCCTCCCCAACCACCTCCTTTCTCACCAATTTTGCTCATCTAACTTCGTTTTTTCTCCATCCTCCAGGAGCCCCAGGGCGGGGCAGTGTCGGAGCGAAGGCGACAGACCGCTCCTGAGCATATAGACCGCTCCTGAGCAGAGCAACCGCGGCGGTCACCTGGCTCCCGAGACTATACCCCCACCCCGAGTCTCGCCCCGCCTTGGGCTCCCCAGCAACACACATTCATTTCATTGTATTGTGTTCAATAAATAATGTTTACCTTGAGCAGAAGGTGTGGTCTCTTACTAGTGAAAGTCTGTTTAATCCAGATGTTCAGCATCTATTTGACATGCTAACAATAATATGTTTTAGATGTTATAATTAATGAATCTCCAACCAGCAATTTTCTGGACAATTATCAAGAACAATCTAAGAAGTTGAATATATTGGGGTATGAATACTGACAAGTTAAAGATTTAGAAAATAACATAATATTTATAGTTGACATCATGGTAAAAAACTAAACTAAAACCAAACTTTCCTCAAACTCTACAATTGGGTAATCAACCACATGAACCCATAGCATTAAAACCATTAGCATGAGAAATATGGTCACTGATTTAGCAGGACAATAATATTGAGCCGGTAGACAAAAAAAACTAAAAACTATAATCCTGTCTAGTCTCAAAACACTCTATGAGATATAATGAGATTCTAACACCTGGCTGTTCACAAACCCTTTTGGGACTCAGTATTCATCTGTTGACTGCATGCAAATGACAGAGGAAGAGAGTGTTTCTGGTTGGCTGCTTGTTTGAAACTAATGAGCAGAGAACATAATACAACTTTAAGGGAGTTTTGGGGGTGGGGGGAAGACAGTTGAAGTTATAACAATATATGATAAACTAAAAATCAACTACGATCACTTTGAATTTACTTTGAATCAAGTAGAATCTTGTTGAATTATATGCAATTCAACTACAGCCTCAGCGCTGATGATTACAGTATCAGCGGCAGATATGGATTTGTCAAACATACTCATTGAAAAAAAAAAATGCTATTAGAAAACAAACAAATAAACACAGACAATGTATTATAGAAGTATACACAATGACGACATCCTCCTCATGCTCCTCCTCATCATTATCATCAGACTGTCACTCATTTGCATAGTAACAAAACAAATTAAAAAAACAGTCCAATTCTAACTTATAAATACTTGGTAAAGTTCTGCATACATACAGACTTGTGGTAGTATATGTTTATTTAATCATTTGTTAACAAAGACAACACAAGCAATAGCATTTGCCTTTGACACATTAACTGAATGAATATAATACAATGACTATCAACAAGTAACTGCCCCGGCAAACTACAGTACATGGTATTGTAGTCCCACTAGGCGGTCGGGTGGGGGGGTGGCTTAGAACGTGGCGGGTGCACATACAATTAGTAGTACATACTAATTACATACAGTACATACAATTGAATCAGTCCCCTCACCCAGGGCAAATAAATTCTGGGCCTGTGATAATGATCATATTTAGTGTATTTAGGATATTATTATGATAATTATCAGTCCACACTGAACTAAGAAACATTCGTAACCAATAACACGTGAACGTGTTGCAGATTAAGAACTTGCGTTAGGGTGAGTGATCTGATGCGTCGGACATAACTGAATCATCTTGTTTTGATCCCCAGCTCTGGACCTGTGCTGTGTCACGTCCCATCCTGTCTGAAACCACCTTCCTCTTTCTCTTCAGTGTCCTGATTGAATAAATCAGTGCTTTAAAATATATATATATATTTTGAGAACTCTTTTGGGTTGTACCTCGCATAAAGTCAGACACACATAGCCTCACCCTACGAGATCTAGTCGTTTTCTTCTCTGATCATGTTCATTTCCACCCCACGCTCGTGGACCTCTTCATGTTCCTCTGGCAGGTTCTCACCAAACAGGTTTGCAGCAAAGATATTTCTGATTTCAGGATGTCTGACCTTGACTAGAAACCAAAATACGTAAAGTCATTCAAATTACAACATTTTGCCAGTAACATAATTTTTGTTTTTATTGATATGCACTTGTTGGCTTAAAAAATATGTATAACAAAACAACATATTTTTTCCACATACATTTAAAAAAAAAATGCTAGTACTATACTTATTGGCTTAAAAGTCTTTAAAAAATCAACAACAAAACAAAACAATAAGAACAAACAATCAAACAATCTCACCTATCTTCCATGTTCCAAAGGTGATAAGCACCAAGATACTGATAAGCACCAAGATGCTGAATCCTAAGACAATTGTCATCATCTTCCATTTCTTTTGGGCAATTAATTGGCTGGTAATTCTTTTGCCATCAAGAGTGTGGCCATCTGCCATGGGAAAGAATATGATTTTGGAAATGATTTTATCATTTAATTCATCTACACGATCTCTGCAGCAATATGTTGTGTTGGAAAAGTTCTCACCCCACAAAACAGAGATGTTGTTATTTCCTGTCTGCACTGTACAGACATAAGCGCTGTTGTGGTTGGTGAAGATCTCTGCAGTTCGTCTGAAGATCACAGCTCCATCTCCAGTTGGCAGCGGTCCAACCTGGTTCACCATGGGAGCCCCGTCTCCAGTCAGATAGACTTTCAGTGATCTGTCACTGCTTGTCACGTGACACCTCAGTGACACCTTTGCTGTGTTAGGCATGGGCTTTGCGAAGATAACGGGCTTTGCAAAGATGTGCTGGACTGGAGACAAATACAATAAGATCAGTGTCTGAGTGCCAGTGGTGTAAAGTAACTAAGTACATTTACTCAAGTACTGTACTTAAGTACACTTTTGAGGAGTTTCTACTTTACTGGAGTATTTCCAAATTTCAATACTTTTACTTCTACTCCATTACATCTTACTTTACTCCACTACAATTATTTGACAGCTTTAGTTACTAGTTACTTAGCAGATTTAAATTATTATTACAAAACATGCATGAACCACTTCAGCCCTATATACATTTCGGCCATTTGAAAATAGCAGATCTACAAGCTCTCAATGTGTCGTGAGCTTGTAGATCTGCTATTTTCAAAATATTTGTATCCATGTTGAACTTGTGAAATGGGACATTCTGCATAATGAGTACTTTTACTTTTGGTACTGTAAGTATATTTTGATGCCAATACTTTTGCACTTTTACTCAAGTAAATTTAGATTACCGGACTTTTACTTGTAACAGAGTAATTCTTCACTGCAGTATTGATACTTTTACTTAAGTAAAAAAATGTAGTACTTTTTCCACCACTGCTGAGTGCAAACATGAAGACAAGAAGGTAGTGTTGTGTACTCATGTGAGTGTTTGGTTGGTACTGTACAGTAGAAAAAAGAATGTGTGTGCATGCGTGTTTTTAAAAAGTATAATGATAAATTGCGGGAGTGCCGGTGAGGCAAAAGTGCGTCTACTCCATTCTGTGACCCGGACGTGCATGCGTGTTTTTGCTGCGTGTGTTCATGTGTGCATTTTCTCTAAACAGCACCTGTTTGTCATTATTACTTACCTGTACTTTGAGCTATACTTTGCTGTACTTCTATGTACTTCATGTTCCGCATCATTGAGGGACACTGAAACTTGAGAAAGTGGCTAAATTCACGATTCCATAATTCTCTTTTGTTCCAGCTCTGTTCAACTGCGTTTGCAGATGGAGATTGAGACGTCCATTTTAGCAAGTAAGGGTCAAAAGTTAAAAACTCTATCCCACTCACGGCCCATTTTTCAAAAGCAGAGACGGTTCCATTAGTTGAACAGACACAACCACGCTGTCGCTGGATAACATCTAGAAAACAACACGATGACATTATCAATTGACTTCTCATGGCACTCATAAAGAGCAATGATTATTATAACACAGAAACTTAGCTTTAATGGAATGTTACTTTTATTTTTGTTTTTGTTCTTGAGTAAAGCACAGTACATTGTCCTCCAAAGTTATTGTGTAAGATACATTCATGGGATGTTTTGTGAAAATAACTACATTTGGCAACTCACCCACTGTCATGTTGAGTAAGCGTTGAATCAGACTGAAAGATGCTAAGATATCACCATATGCCTCTTTACAATTTTGATACTGTGTTCTATCTTCTTTGAAGTTGTCGCAATAAGAAACTGTGACTCCATTAAATAACGTCAGCTGTCTAACTTGTATTTGACCTCCAGTCTTGCTGAGCCCAAAAGAACGGAACTCTAAAGAATTCTGGGAACTGCCAAATGTAAGATGACACCTGGCAACCTGATTATTAAAGGCGCCCTTTAATAATCGAAGAACACTAGCAGGACTTAATATTCGAATAACCCTATCAGGATATGTAATTTTTTTCCTTGATCCTTCTCCTTTCTCCTTCTCTGCAGTTGTGGGTTGGGATGTCCTTTTGAGCGAGCCAGGGCCAAAGGTTGAGGCCTTCAAAATAACCAACCATTTAGTGATGGTTAGCTCTACAAAAGAACAAGAAAACATGTTCTATTCATCCTATAATTTAGAACACAGAATCTAAGTGTGAATTACACGCACGCACGCACGCACGCACGCACGCACGCACGCACGCACGCACGCACGCACGCACGCACGCACGCACACACACACACACACACACACACACACACACACACACACACACACACACACACACACACACACAGTATATCTATCTATCTATCTATCTATCTATCTATCTATCTATCTATCTATCTATCTATCTATCTATCTATCTATCTATCTATATATCTATATATTAGTGCTGTCAAATGATTACATTTTTAATCACAATTAATCACATGACTTTGAATAGTCAATCGCACGATTAATTGCAAATTAGTGATCAGTCATCAGTTGTTTGTTCACAATGTACCATATAGGAGAGCAGAGGAGGACCTGAGTGTTCTGGTTGGAACATAAAACTGTATAGTATCCTTAATATGTGAAGGTGCCAAGTTATTAATGGTAGGGTAAGTGATCTTTTTTGGTTAAAACAAAACGTTTTTTGTTAAAAAGTTAAAGCACTATATTTTGATAGTAATCATTGCTATAAAGTCTGCCAATTAAAATACAGTGGTCAACAGCGTCGACTGCAGCACTCAAATCTATAATTAATCGCGTTTAACATAACGGTGAGTTAATTGCGATTAATCAAGTTAACTTTGACAGCCCTAATATACATATATTCCTATTGTATCCCTGAAATCAAGATTGAATGATGAATGTAATTGTAAGTCTGCTACTAGCTGTGTATGTGACAATACAAGGTCTGAGAAAAATAGTCTGCAGATAATGTGCCTATGAACATTTATTGGTATACTGTACCACCAGGGATTGGGAGTGGAGTCAATTCGAGCAAGTAAGGGTCAACGGTCAAGAAGTCCATCCAACTCACTGCCCATTTTTCAAAAGCAGAGACGGTTCCATTAGTTGAGCGGACAAAACCATGCTGAATATTATCTATAAAAGAACAAGATGACGTTATCTATTCAGCAACAGAATGACAACTTAACCACTGTTAGGTTGATTGTTGTGACCTTTTAGAAGCTGTCACAATTTGTTTTTAAACTGTGACCACACATCCTGTCTCTTTGAGCCCAAATTAAAGGAACAAATGAAAGAATGGGAATCTGAAACTTCAAGATTAGTACCAATCATAATATCGGTGGTAAATCATTCAGTCAAGCAATTGGGATCAGATAGGTAGGTCACAGACCTAAAGCAAAAATCTGAATTCAGTTGTATTCAAAAACAATTCCTTGACTAAGCAAGTGACTTCAAAAGTATGTTTAGTTAATAATCCATTCATCAATATTATCCATAATAATGATCTTTATCACTTACCTAGTGTTGATGGCAGAATACATGCAATTAAAAATAGCATCTTAATCATCCTCATTTTGTAGCTTGCTGAATTTCCCAAAGGGTACAATATGTTTCGGTGTCGAGGAGTGTAATGATAATCGTAGGAGCTGTGATGATTTACAGTAAATCTACTGAAAAGAGGTTGAACCGGATGGACCCGTTTGGTCTGACAGCATCTGTGCTGAGAATGCAGCCAGTTGTGACACCTACAAACAAACATAGACAGAAATAGACAATATGATCTTTAAGAAAATCATAATAACAAAGTAAATGTAATCCGTCCCATTATTATGATGTTTTTAATTAATTGTACACTTAAAGGACCACTTCACCCATTTTCAATAGTATCTTATTATTATGAAATGGAACTATTTCTGTCTGTTTCTGTCTGTGTCTAAGAATAGGGCTGTGGAGAGTTCAGAAAACTGCCTAAGAGTGACATCATCGGTAGACAGGTTTAGTCATCTCAACAACATTCGAAAAATGTATTTTTTATTTTTTATTAATGCAAGAACAATGGCTTCTATTCTATTTCAGAATGCTAACTTTCCAGGAAGACAAAAGCTGTGCAGTCAATTATTAGCTTGGAATCCCCATTGATGATGTCAGTGGGAGGCAGGTTTCTGAACTGTCCCTAGCCCTCCAATGAGAAGCAGAGTGAGTAGACACCAAATGGTGCCATCTTATTATGAGCATTACTGTGGACCATTAACATGAAGATAAGGTTGAAAATGGGTGACCTCCTTTAAGTGATGATACAATTGGTTGATACACCACTTTGTTTTAAACTGGCAATGACATAAAACGACTATATGGTTTTAAATGGAAAAAAGCTACTGTTCTAGACACTTTTTGTTGGATGTTCATCGTCATCAAATCTGTTTTATTTTTTTTTTCTTTCGAAAATTATTTTCGAAAACAATACAAGTTTTCAAACTTTTCTTTAAAAAAAAGTTTGGGCCATATATCCAGGTATAAACCAAACAAAAAAAACAAGAATACAGCAGCACATCAACATGACAGCACTACAAGACAGTACTACCATGTAGGACATACAGCCGTTAAAAACAGTTTTTCTTTTCTTTTTCTCCCCCTTTTTTTTAAGCATCACTTAATTTTCATCCTTTTCATTATAGGTTCCACGAAAGAAGATAAGGTCCTTTTCATAAACCTTTACATCAAAACCAAACCCCAACATTTTATGACTTCTGTGCAAAGCATGAGTCTATATTGGTCAAAGGTCAAAAAGTTTAGAGGAGCCTCCTGGCCCGGTATGACCATGGAGGCTTCTCCTACCCCGGCATTTCATAGTACATCCATATATACAATCGGTCACAATCTTTAAAAAAGTACTCCCCCTGCCCATCTTATAGGGCAATCATCTAAGTAGTGTGTATCTTCAGTGGCCTTACAGCCATTTTCATCCTCGCCACTGCATGTTATCGTGAGGCATTTTTCTTCCTCATGATCATATGCACAATTCCTGCATATTTCGTAACTTGGGGCCTTCGATGAGGCCTTCTCTGGGGCTTCCAAAGAGGCCTCCTTCACCCCGCTTTTCTTTGTGTCCTTTGTGTCCTTTCGGCTTCCCTCCACATTCGGAGGAATGGGGAGGGGCGCTGGTGGAGTGGACACTGGATCCTCAGGTGAGGCAGGACCGAAAAGATATCCACTGAAAAGAAAGCATTGATTGTGGCAAGTACAGTAAATAATGTGTGATGCAAGAAATCATTTGTGATGGAGAGGGATCATTTAAATGCCATAATACTGCCTATTTTTCTTCATTTATAACGGACGCCTGGGAGTGTTATAATGATTTATATCTCAGGGAACAAATAAAAAAAGCAAGGTCCGTGTGTGAATGAAACAAACATCACATTTTGTACTAAAGCGAGTATATACATACACAACAATAGTTACTATAGACGGCCATTTTGGAATTTAACATTGAAAGTGCCACCCCATTGCTGTGGCAACGGGGTGGCACTTCATTGACTTAATAGAAACATGGCTGCCGTGTGAATATGGTCTATAGGCTCTATTCACAGCAGCCACATTATGAAGACATTCACAGGTGTTACCAATGATACTAATGAAGGCTCTGTTCCATTTTGGTCAAACAGAGTCAGGGTGCTGGTATTGTGCATGTTGGCTCACTGGAAACACTCTGTTACCCCAGTGGGTCTACAGTTGGGGTCCAGGGACCCTCATGGGCTTCCAAATGGCCCCTTACAGGTGTGTAACTCTGAGAGTGTACAAATGGAACCAAATGGACCCCTACGGGTCCATTTGGTTCCATTTGTACACTCTCAGAGTTATGGGGGTCGTGGAAACCACTCACTGTGCTAGACTAAATGGAACAGAGCCTTCATTAGTATCAGTGGTAACACCTGTGAAGGAATATGGCTGCTGTGCAGAGAGCCTAGATATATATATAATGGAGCCTATTGTGTAAAATGAAATGTGCTGTTTAATTGACTAATGAGGCCACACCACACGGAATGTTAGGAAAGTGCCCCATCTTGTGACAAAGCAAAGGTACTATAGTGTCATTTTCATCACTGTGTAATATATCAGTTAACGTTGTTTATTCTATATATCATCTGTTTCAACAAATATCTACATGTGCTTTTTCACAAGAACGGTGGTTGTTGCAATTACCTGCTCTACAATACTTCATCATATGCAGTGGTGGAAAGCATAACTAATTATTATTTACTTAAGTACAATTTTGAGGTATTTGTACTTTACTTGAGTATTTCCAATTTCCAATACTTTTAATCTACTCCACCACATCTCAGAGGCAAATATTGTACTTTTACTCCACTACAATTATTTGAAAACTTTACTTACTAGTTACTTTTCAGATATGAATTATGATATTATGAAACAAACATTAACCACTTTTAGCCGTATTTTATACATCTATTCTACAAGCTCACAACGCGTTGTGAGCTTGCAGATCTGCTATTTTAAAACATTTTAGTACTTTTTACCTTTGGTACTTTAAGTACATTTTGATACCAATACTTTTGTAGCCTAATTTACCCAAGTCAATTTTTAATTCCGGGCTTTTACTTGTAACAGAGTACTTCTACATTGCAGTATTGATACTTTTACTTAAGTAAAACATTTGAGATAGATATAGATAGCCTGTTGTCATTGGCAACCGTGCGGGGCGTGTTTGTCTCGACGCGCTGTCACTCAAGCCGTGGGGCAGGGTTGCCAGATCTGCTTAGGCCTATTATGATTTCCCCGCAAGATTTGATTTGAAAATAGCCGATCTACAAGCTCACAACGCGTCGCATCGAAAATAGCCGATCTACAAGCTCACAACGCGTCGCATCGCGACGCGTTGTGAGCTTGTAGATCGGCTATTTTCAAATAGCTGATGTACATGTTAAAGTACTCGATCATGTGTGGCCCATAGTCGCTTCTTTTTTGGGCTGGTTTTCCTAGACCTGGTTGCTTGTTTCTCTCACAGAATCTGGCAACACTGCTGCCGTGGGGGCGTGTTTGGGTTCAAAAGGCGCGCTCTGGGTACAAGCAGACATCTCCGTTCGCGACGGAACGAACGGCCGGAAGTCCCATCCACTCCCATGTTAAAAAAAAAACGGGGGCGTGTACCCGTTTTTTTTTTTAACATGGGAGTGGATGGGACTTCCGGCCGTTCGTTCCGTCGCGAACGGAGATGTCTGCTTGTACCCACTGGATAGAACACTGTGGGTGGGACCATAGATATAGAAACCTAGATACCTCATTGGCCTCTGCAGTTCATTGGAGCGACGTGCTTGATATGGTGGCCGCCATTTCCGGGGGGAACGGGCACTGGCCAATCACAGCGCGTTGACTACTGGCCAATCACAGCGCGTTGACTATTGGCCAATCACAGTGCGTCTTTTCCGGGAAAAGACGCGCCCCCACCTTCCTCTGATTGGCCTACCGAACGCCCCCTTCTGTGACGCACACGGAAGTTTCCAGCTGGCCCCCACAAGCATAGAGGAAGCGGAAGTGCGTCCGAGATGCGAACAGTCTTCTCCCGGGTGGTTGAAGCCAGAAGGCACCAAGCGAGCTGAGACAGAGCGCAAACGTCGAGGCACAGACGGCTGTGTTGTTGACGGACAACGGATGATGAGAAACAAAAATACAACGGATGCACGCTTATGAGAAACAAAAATAAATATTCACTACTACGACTACTTTTGTATTTGACATTTTTCAATTTCTCTAAATATTATAAACTTTCACATATCGCGTATGAAAAGGCTACTATGGGCTACAGTGAAGTCGGACCGAATGACTGAAACGTTTTTTCTTTTTTTACTCTTGGTGTGGGGATTATGTTATGAAAGAAGAGAAATTGCAACTGCTATAGTCCATGGGAAACCATAAACCTACATCTAAATGAGTTGCCATATTTACATATTAACATTGAAACTCCGCAAGATATTCCTCTACACTTATTTAGTGAGAACATCGCTCCTCCTGCTGCTGAGAGTATCTCAGCACTAGCATTACTCCTGCCTGCCCCTGCCGCCAGCCCCGCCCCTCGCCCCCTTCTGGCTTCAACCACCCGGGAGAAGACTGTTCGCGTCCGAGATACACACGCTTCAGAGCCAGAGGAGGCGTCTACCTTTATATGTCTATGGGTGGGACCGTTATGTGAAGCGCGCGGTAGTGGCCTAGGCCTACTTGCCGTAGTGTCTTTAGTCATCATCAGCTGCCGCGTTCGTTGGGACGTACTAGAACAGTGAGTCTCTTCATTTGGCATGAAAAGAGTATGTTTGAGTGAGATCTCGGACGCACAATGTCACTAAGTAGGCCTACATTCAGATCCCAGCTGGTAGAACCTTGCCTCAAACATCGACTATCAAAATGGACCGAAGATGAACTATTTGGGGTTTTTAAAAGCCTCTCAACAACAATGGTGCCAGAGGAGGAACAACAGTCAGAGATCTACCATGATGGACGCAGACTGCTGGAAGCCATGCTGAAACCTGTGGTCAAGTTACACAGAATAGGTAATGAACTGACTGAGAATCAGACGTTAGTGACTGTCTAGCCCAGTGGTTTTCAACCAGTGGTCCGGGGACCACCAGTGGTCCTTGACGGGGTTCCAGGGGGTCCCCAGCCAAATTAATAGTTAGCAACCAAATTAACCCTTATATGTCTGTAACTCTGAGAGTGTACAAATGGAACCAAATGGACCCGTTAAATGAACACTGATGATGGTGATACAGTGTAGATTGGGACCCCCAAGAAATCAAAATGGTTGAGTCCCTGGCATATCTTTTCGAATGGGGGTCCGTGGGCTAATATGTGTCAATTTGGGGGTCCTTGATGTGAAAAAGGTTGAAAACCACTGGTCTAGCCCCATTACGAACTTCCCACTGCGAGCTCCACCGGAATCGGTGGAACGGCCGCAATAAAGGGTCCGCGGATTGCCCTTTTCGCCACATCGTATCCAAAAATGAATGGTAGTTTCCAAACTGTGCAGATGTTTGAGGAATGGCCGGCACCCTAACTTTTTGGTCGGGGCACGAAACAACCGTTTAAATCGCTTATTTAGTCTTTTGAGCTGTGTAGGCTGTCTGGTCAAGGCCCTTTTCGTTCAGTTTCGTTCCCATCAGGTGGATCTAAATAATATCTGCTTCTTAAAAAAGATCTATTGGTAGTAAGTAAGAAACAAAAAGTTCTCCGTCTGCTTTCTTGCAGTATTTTTATAATCAGTGTTTAAAGTCGGTACTATTTCTTACTAGGCGTAGTAATATTTAGTGTGGTTGCCCTAACAGGGCAACCAGACTATTTTGTCCCGCTACTCCTCCCACAGTTTTTGCGCCACACACTTATGCCATATGTCAAAATGACCGGCTTCATCGGGAATCATGTGCGTGTATTTTGCTAAGAGATAAGTTGTATAATTGAATTGATATTAATGTATTAGTGAATTCATTTTCCCCATTGACTTGCATGGGAAAATGCAAAAACTCCCATTCAACAATTTTTCTCTCCGAAACCGTAAGGGCTACAGTTACAAGACTTGGAGGGGAGGTTAAGAGTCCAGTGCCAAATATATATATATATTTTTTTACACAAGTCGACCTCATGATGGCGCTATAACAGTCCACTTTACGTTTCGGCCTATAACTCTTGAACCGTACGTTGTAGAATCAATAAACCTGGATTCCTTGGGTCATGACGCAACTCCCAATATAGGCCACGCCCATTTGCGTCTGGATAGATTTTCCACCAGTTTGAATTTTCTTCAAAAGTTTTTGCACCTTTTCCTACAGATTTTGTCCAAATCTCACAAAAATTGGTACACATAATTGCTGAACCCATGCGATAAACATATCAAAGCAGAATCCATACCGTTCGTCCGTAATAGACTTCTAAAGGGGAGGGGCTTGTTTTACAAATTATGCCAAAAATCATGAAGAAAACGTCCAGTCAACCCCAAATTTGAATCACATCTCAACGGTGGTTTTCACATGTCAACGGAGTGTTATTATAAATGTCCAGCTTGTGTATATTATATTTTATTTTTGCCACGGACACGCAAAGTAAGTGATCAATAATATTACCAGAAACACGTTGGCCTAGCCCCAAATGTATACAGTAGGCCTACTAATGGACTCTTGGTGTGCCTTATAGTGTCTACTCTATTCCACTATTTTAAAACAAGTCACTTATCAATTAAATTTGGGGGAATTTGGGGAGAAAAAACTATCTACAAGCTCACAACACATCAAAGCATGTTGTGAGCTTGTAGATCAGCAATTCTCTTTTCTTTTTAGCCTATAATGGCATGCCCAAAATTTGGGAACGTGGTTAGCTAGCCTATACTTTAGAACACCTGGAGACTGGGAAGTTAATTATCCACTGTATACTGGCAGGTGGCAGTCCTGAGACAAGCATTCAATGTGGCATGGTCCAAGTATATTCCACGTTTGGGATTTCAATAATTGGGTCTTACCAGTACAGACAGTGCTTCCATCTGACATTGCAGAAGCAAAAGGGCCTCTTAGCTGCAAAGGTGAGTGGACAGATGGCCTTTCAGAGGACAGTGTTACTTGAGGACAGGAAGTTCCAGCTAAACTCGTTTTTTGTTCGTCTACGTAGCTTCAATAGGTGTGGTTTCCATTAAGGTGAACAGGTACAGTAGACCTAATCCAAGTTGATGAGAAAGCATGCCGATGGGACAAAGGAAAAATACTTGCGTGTCAAAACAGATAATTATCTACATGATGAGTAATTCATGAAGGGCATGTCATGATCTAAAGGAATGCAATGTCACAATAGTTTGTGAGGTGAGGAGTAGGTCTCATTGTGAGCCTGTGGATCAAGGGTTTCCATGGATTATGCTTGTTGAGTGTTATTATAATTGAGTTGTTATTGTTATTATTGGACACTTTGAAACACTTTCTCTCAAAAAAAATGTTTTATAGAAAAAACAGAAAAAGAAAAAAGTGCCACGGACATAGAGTTTCATGTCCTTCCTAGGTATTTTAGGAAAAGGGTTTGGTGATGCAGGGCTGCAAGACATACTCATTGAGTCTGAAGTTGGTGCCCCAGAATCCATCAATGATGTGGTCATTGGTCATCCACAGGAGATGCAGTCTGCACTTTCATATTTTGTCATATTTGTGTACTATTTTGCTGCTGTTGCACTGTCTGACAATGTCACACCAACATTTCTCTGTTCATACCTGTGAGTGACACAGAAGGCCTGATCTGGGGGGTGGATGGGGGGGTTGATGTATAAATGACACATGCTGTGACACACTGTGGTATTTTAATACATATTTTATACCATATTTTGTAATAATTTTCAGCTTTAGTGTATTTATTTTAGTCTAGTCTATTTTTGGCATTATTCCAATCTAGGGGGGCGTGGTAGCATTTTGATTGATTTTCAGCCATTTTGGGCCAAGGTGTGCTGCTTTTTTTTCTACCTTTCATTACACAGTAGGTTGTGATTTTTGAAACATAAGCTTTTAGCTAAATGTACTATATGTATGTTTCATTGTGCTGGGTGCCAATCACTTCCGTAGTGTTTTCTTTAACAAATTTGCTACATTTCATGATCTAAATTCAAATATGAGTATACTAAGGCACCAATACTTGTTTCAGATGTTAGGTATATGTATTTATGACATTTGAGAAATAATTTGTGTTGCCAAAATCAATATAACACATTTTACAAGCAAAAACAGCAGCACAAGGTTTTCGTTTTTTGATTATTCACTTTTATATACATTTCTGGCTTGTGAAAAAAATACTGCAGGATATTGTGCGGAGACCTTTCAACCCAAAGTCCACAAGGGTATTGTCTATGCAAAAATGCATTGAAAAAGTAGATCCAAGACGTGGGAACGAAATTCATTTTCTAGGCACTTTTTGGTAGGTCACCACATGGCCTAGTGTTCCTGCCTCTGGCCATGTTTTCCCATTGTAGCCGAACCGGGAGCAGTACTGGCACCGGACGTGGGGGGGGGGGCGGGGGGGTTTCCGGGTTGAATGGGAATTGGCCACAGGCTGACTAAATAAGCGATTTAAACGGTTGTTTCGTGCCCCGACCTAATTGTTAGGGTGCCGGCCCAAACCTCAAACATCTGTGCAGTTTGGAAACTACCATTAGTTTTTGGATACTATGTGGCGAAAAGGTAATCCGCGGACCCTTTGCGGCCGTTCCACCGATTCCGGTAGAGCTCGCAGTGGAATCTCGGAGCTGCATAGCGGAGTGAGAGGTTCGTAATGGGGCTAGTGACTGTCGTGTTATTGAATGAAATTGCTGCACGTGAGTCCTGTAGAACAGTATCTGTAACGTAATTATAACATAATGATGTGCAGCTCTCTCCACATGTGAATCTCTTTGTTGTTCTAGTCTGCGTTATAAAATCCTGCTCTGACGTCATCACGAGTCGCCTCTGTAGTCTTTCATGAAAACCAACACAAATAGGCTCTATTCACAGCAGCCATATTATGAAGACATTCACAGGTGTTACCAATGATACTAATGAAGGCTCTGTTCCATTTAGTCTAGCACAGTGGTTTCCACGACCCCCATAACTCTGAGAGTGTACAAATGGAACCAAATGGACCCGTTAGGGGCCATTTGGAAGCCCATGAGGGTCCCTGGACCCCAACTGTAGACCCACTGGTGTTTCCAGTGGGCCAACATGCACAATATTAGCACCCTGACTCTGTTTGACCAGAATGGAATAGAGCCTTCATTAGTATCATTGGTAACACCTGTGAATGTCTTCATAATATGGCTGCTGTGAATAGAGCCTATAGACTACAGAAGTCCTGAAGCCAGACCCATGCTCTGTCCGTGGGTCACGGCCCAGGGACAAGGTTTATATTAATCATTATAGTTTTTTAATTTCGTTTTGACTTCATGTTTTCAATTACAGTTGTATTTTGAGTTTTACATTTTAGATTTTAAAGCAGGCGTAGTATTCTTTCTTTCTTAGTTTTAGTTTAGTATGTATGTATTAGTTTTAGTGACAGTTTTAGTTTTGTTATTCTAACAATCATTGATCATGAACGACCCATCACTAGTTTCAATGCATTCCGTTCAATCCATATGTCAATAGGGCTCACAAGATGGTGAGAACAAGTACATTCTATTCATTAATTCAGAAGGAGAAATGTTTGTTCCACTACCACCACACAGGTTGATAATAACAAACAGAAGAATAATAAAATCAATGGTATAAAGTACGGCACCGCAACACACTCTCAGGATACAATGTTACCAAATGGACCTTGATACTTCACATATGGTTTACTGTAACAATTTGTAGCTGGATCTACAAGCTCATAACGTTATGAACTTGTAGATCGTCTATTTTCGGCTAGCGACAATGTCAAATTAATAAATATAATTGGTTAGCTTACTTGTATCAGTGTGACGTGCGTGACTCAAGGTTCAAGGTTGTACTTTATTGTTGCATCTTTTGTACTGGTACATAAGAATACAACTTATTTTGGTTTGGCTTCCTTTGCAGCAGCATAGGTAATAACAACAATAGAATAATGATAGAAAACGTAAAAAGATTTAAAGAAACAGTGCAAAAAGAGAATGCAAAGAGCATCATCAAATCAAATGTACATGTGCATAAGAATCAAGAAAAAACTTGGTAGGCTATGTTGTATACACCACCAGCATTTTTTTCTTCAGTAGCTGCCACCTAACTTTGCGTAAACAACTTCACAGTATATTCTATATACAGTAGATTAGGTACGGTAGGTGCAGTTCAGGCATAGTAGTGCAAGAAAAGGGTGTTCTGGTTCTTGTCAGATCGTTCATGTACCTGATTGTACGTGGAAAGAAGTTTTTTTGCAGTCTATTGCTAGTAGCTTTGAGACTGCGTAGATGTTTTCCATGCGGCAACATCTCAAACAGTCTGTGGTTGGGATGGTTTCGATCTTTCATGATTGGTTGGAGCTGAACAAAGCCACGCAGTTGTAGGTGTACAGGGAGTAGAGAAGGGGGCTCAAAACGCATCCCTGAGGGGTTCCTGTGCTGAGGATTATGATTGGGTCAGAAGTCATAGTTCCCATCCTTACCACCTGACGTCGCTCTGTGAGGAAGTCAAGAATCCAGCTGCAAAGGCTTGGGTTTAGACCTAGACTCCGTAGCTTGGTGTCTAGTTTGAGGGGGATTATGGTATTGAACGCTGAGCTGTAGTCTATGAACAGCATTCTCACATTTGACTTGTCACTCTCAAGGTGTGAGAGTGACAAGTAAAAAATAATAATAAAAATAAATCAAGGTGTGAGAGGGTGGTGTGATGTGGCAATGGCATCATCCATGGGTCTGTTCTTACGGTAGGCAAATTGCAGGGGGTCAAGTGTGAGTAGCAGCTTGTTGATCATCACTCTTGACATGCATTTACTCACTATGGGTGCGAGTGCAACAGGCCTCCAGTCATTTAACCCAGTTACCTTGCCTTTTTTAGTGACCGGGACAATGAATGCTGTTTTGAAGCATGATAGTACTTTGCTTTCACGGAGGGATTGGTTGAAAATGTCCGTGAAGACACCGGCCAGTTACATTGCGCATGCTTTGTAGACACGCCCTGGGATTCCATCAGGTCCTGCAGATTTTTCGTGTTTGTGTTGATGTGCCAGAAAGTCCAGCAAAGTCTGACTCTGCTATGACCAGATCAGTGTCACATTCCATCACTGAGGTGTGAACTGCAGTCCCATTGTTAAAAACCCTGGGAGCCAGGCAGTGTGGGTGCTGGGGGGAGGTGGGGGTTGGGGATGCTTTCCTCTGAGCTTTTAATGTTTGATTAGCTCATCAGGGAATGACGGGGATAAGGCATTTTCTTTGGAGGTGGGGGGTTTGAAGTCAGTGATAGTTTTCAGACCCTGCCATAGAGCTCTGCTCTTGTTTGAGCTAAAATGGGCTTCCACCTCCTTTGCATATTCCCTTTTTGCGGTTTTCAGTGTTTTGCGAAGAGCATAGTGTGTTTTTTTTTTCTTCTCCTCCTCATCTCCAGATCTGGATGCAATGTCTCTCTGTTCTATGGCCCCACGCACAGTTCTGTTTAACCATGGCTTGTCATTTGGATATACTTTGATGGTCTTTGTGGGGACTACATCATCTATGCATTTCTTAATCACGGACAGTATATTCATCAATGTTTCCCCCGGCAAGAAATAGGGTCTACAGAGCCGAGCAAAAATGTCTAGATCTGGAGTGCAAAACGACTGAAGCTCATGTACAGAGTTCTGATTACACCAGTTGTCATTAATCATAAAACACACTCCCCCACCCTTTGACTTTTCCGTTATTCCATTGTCTCTGTCCATTCGGAACGTGGAAAACCCAACTGGTGATGTTACTGCGTCGAGTGGCTTTAGGTACGTTTCCGTTAAGCAGATCACGTTGCATCCATGTGTCTCTTTGTTGTACCTGATCCTATTTGCCAGACCCAGAGGGTCGGCCTACATGAGGCTTTGTCTGTCCCTCTTTTCCTCTGTCTGTCCCTCTTTTCCTCTGCACACACGTCATGCGAAGTCCGGCCATTCAGATTTCAACCACTAGGGGTCTGGCAGTACCAGGTCTCCTGGTTCTATTTTATACAACATTGGCTAGAATAATACTTCAGACAATTTCTTTGCTAAATTATTCACATTGTTTTATCCATTGGCAAATCCCCAACATGTATGATATACATTTTTAGACCTGGGTAAATTTGCTTTGATATAAAAGTCAGTTCTACCTGACGTGTAGAAATCTTACTTTGACAATCAAAACATTTTTTTTTGTGTAAAATAATGTAATTCTACTTTCCAGCCAGTTGTAAATGATGGATGGTTACTAGATTTAAGGTCTTATGACAACACAGTTTCCTACTTTTCTAGGGGTGGTTCAACTTACCCACTGGCTCATCTTACCCCGTTCTCCCCTAACTCTATTTTTTTAAATTGTATTTATTCATAGTGCAAATATTATGACAGTGTCGTAAATGCATAACATACACACACATTATATGTTATACATTTACACATTATATTATTCATCTTCACCATTATATATCGCCTCATCTTCATCATCACAGGTTCAAGTTAGAAGCACACACAGGCCATGTACTTGCAGATAAGCACACAGGACAAACAAACTCGTGTTCGACCCCAGATTATTATCGATGAACAGACTAGGGCTGTCCCCTAAAAGTCGACACGTCTGGCGAGGAGCCTAACGTCGACTCGCATTCCTTGAGTCGAGCCATCAAAACATGTGGGGGGGGCGCATTAGAGATTTAATCGGGCCTAAATATTTGAGCCCGGCTCGACCCAGCCCGACAGAAAGTCAAGCCCGGCCCGACCCAAAGCCCAATACATAATTGACAAATTGGGCCCAGCCTGAAACCCGTCATTTTTCTAAACAAGCTTAATTGCTGCATGCAGCCTTTTTTTCTCATTAAATCTTGGTAATTTGTTAAGAACAGGAGTCATTCATGAATAGTTTTATATTGTGATAGTAATCATCACATTTTTGTTCACTAACAGGGGTCTATGCGTCTGTCCAGCTCTTTAGTAAACACAAAATACATTTTCAGGTTGGGATATCAATTTCATCCAATCAGGAAAGAGAACTCATAATGGGACACAAATAAATGAGCAGAAAGAATTGGAACTGAAACACTAACATTGAAGCTGATAAATGAGTACTCTCTCCTGATAGGCTGAAATTAGCAATCCACCTGCAAATGTATTTCTTGTTTATCTCATTCAGTGCCAAGTAAATAAAAAAAGTAATTGCCCATAGTGCCAGCGATTTTTCAATTTTCATACCTTTTCAAGTAGCTAGTCACAGAATATTTATCTCCAGTATGATCGATCCCTTGATGGTTGCTAATTACGGAGGGGTTCACTGTGCTTCCGAGAAAAAAAAAATGTCATTGCGACCTCCCGCTAGGGTTAGGTTTATGCTTGTTGTATGCCGTTGAAAATAGCACGTCTCGCCAAAAATACATAGTAAAACACAGGAGCCGAAATACAGAATATTTCCCAAATACTTATACCAGGAAGTGAATGGAGCAGTAAATCTTGGCATTATGTTATCTCCTGGTTCTGTGTGAAAAAACAAAAACACGTCAAACACATCATTGGCACTGATTACTAAAGAGATGGGGAGGCCCCTGCCACGGAACAAACACTCTATAGCAATGATTACAATTCCTTCTTTCTATTCCTGGAAAGTGAACATGATATAACAGAAACCATTGTTCTCGCATTAATAAAAAACAAAAAAACATTGAAATGATGTTTGAAATGACCAAACCAGCTTACTGATGATGTCACTGGTAGGCGGGTTTCTAAACTGTCCATAGCCCTCCTCTGAGACACAGACCAAGTAGATAAAAATGATATTTTAATATAATGAGCATTAGCGATGACCAATTGTATGAAGATAGGTTGAAAATGGGTGAAGTGGTCCTTTAGCTATAATAACCCTGTTCATGGGATTATTTTTCTCATTCAAAATCCCAGATGTCTTTTAACTCGCGTCATTTCCAAGAATAGTGCAAACAGCAGATCTTCAAGCTCACAACGTGTCACGATAAGACGTGTTAATATTTAAAATATTTTATATATTTAAAATATCGTGTTCGGGAAGCGCCTCTGACGCAACCTCCCAACTCCATTGGATCCTCAAACTGTCCGTCAACACCACGCAACTCCCTCCCTCTCCTCTGCTGCTGCCTTTTCACAACACAGAACAGAGCGCGCCGGCTGCGAGGTGTGAGAGGAGTACCACGTAAACAAACTAAATGTTTTTTCTCCCCGAAGTCTGTTAAAACTATGCAGTGTACCTGTTCATCAAACTTAGCACTGACGCTAATGTTATGAAAACAATTCATTATATTTCTAAAATCTATGAAGTGTTTAATGAGGAGAGCAATGTGACAAGAAGAAAGGCGTTCATAGCATTTCTGTCGCGCTAGTTCTACTCCAACTCCGACTCTGAACCCCTCTTTGCAGAAGTTATTGTAATGTTTAAAGTCCTGTTTATTATTGTAGGCCTATATAATAAGTGTCATGAAGCATCAGGGCATTAATTCACACGTCGTTGTGATGCATTGTGAGCTTGGAGATCCATTGTTAGCTTTTGGGAATTTATACCCTTTTGAAACTCTCCCTCAGCAGCGAGTGGAGCTATTGTTGTTCGGACTCCTAACTCCATTTCAGCTTGATTTCTGCTCGTATGAAACCACTAACTCCACTTGCGCTGGATTTGGGTAAAGTGTTGATAATATAATGACACATGCAAGTATCTGACAATATATATAAAGTCTAGGGGTGTGCCGATATATCGTCCCGCGATATATCGCGATACGTTTTCGCGACGATATGTATCGTTTTGGGGGGAAAAAATATCGTTTTGGAAAAAAAAAAAATATTATTATTATTATTATTTTTTTTACCAATCAAAATAATCAGGCATGCAAACAGCCCCGAGGTGAAAAGGGTGACAACATGTTGTTTTTTTTCGGCTCAGGTGTCACACTATTGCCCTATTTGGATTCAAAACGGCTGAAAACCTACAAGTTTGCATGTCTGAATAATGCAAAAACAGAATTATTTGTTTGCATTTCCTTTTTTTCTCCCCTATTTATTTTCATAATAAAAAAAGTGCGTATCGTATCGTATCGAAGTTGTGAGCCAAATATCGTATCGTATCGTTTCGTGAAATTAGTGTATCGGCACACCCCTAATAAAGTCACTATTACAACTTTGAGACAGTATTGCTTTGTTTTAAAAATATAAGGGTTTTTTCCTGAAAAACGTATATTTTGTTTTTTCGTTTCCTGAACAATGAGCGTTTTGGAGTTAGCAGGTTCGCGCTGGACAGCAGAGATATATAAAATATGAACTTATTAAACATCTCAGTTATTTCTTATTTGTCATATCTGCCCTATGCAATTTGTGTTTACAATGCCTATAGGGCAAAGAGAAATGTGATCTTTATGCAAAGTTCAATGCCAAAAACACAATTATTTGAAGGACAATTAATAAATTGTAATTCATTAATAAAATGCCATGATTGTTACAGCCCTATTTATTTCTCCAACGCACACTAAACACCACTGAGCACCATCAAACACTGAAAACTAAAAGACAAATAAATTTCCATACACAGTTCAAATAATATTATGACAACAAAAAACACTATTACTCTCAGCTCTAGAACCTTGAAACAACATTACTGTTACATGTACACTTTTTATATGAAACCCATTTCAAAGGTAGGGCTACTTTCAGTTTTTCCGTTCACAGTTATTTTTACACAAGATTATTAACACACAAGCCTATTAAAACATTTACCAATGGTGTGCATCGAGACTATATGCATATTAAATCAAGTAAATGTATAATTGTGCATTAACTTGCATCTCACAATAATTGAAAGGAAAGAGTTGACGAGTTTGCTTTTTTGCCTTGAAAATAACGAGAGGCAGACAATATGATGTCTGTTTTGCATAGCTAACTCACTCTTCTGAAACAGGAAGAATTTATTGTATCTTTGACTCTTTTGACTCATTAACATTTAACCATGTTTGAGCTATGTTTATTAAGTCAAAGGAGAGAAAAAAAGACAACTAAATCATTCCCAGCACTTTCTGTGATATAGTATGCTTGTTTCTCTGGCATGCTTGCATGTAGGAAGTCATTAGGTCATTAGGTATAGTTATGCTATACCACTATAGTAGCCTAGTACGTTGTTTTTCATCAAAACAATGTTTCACAACCTTCGCCAGTTACCCCATTTTTCACAAGTTTCTGCAATTTTACCAAATTCCCAAAATGTCTCAGCATACATTTACTTAAATCCCCTGCATATTCAAATCGTTATTTTCTTGCCCACACAATCAAGGATTTGTGTCCACGTTTTTATCGAGGGACTGTTTACTCATGCAAGTAGGAATATACACACAGTGCAAACTCAAGAACTAAAAGTCATTGGAAGCTCACAACTTTTTACAAGTGGATTTATCTGCTTATTTGGTGTCACCAAATCACACAGGAACTAATCAGTATTTTTAGTCAACGATAGCAGATCCAGTGTTTTCCCCCACAGAGCAAAATGGAAGTGATGTTTTGTGGGCGTTTCCTGTCTATTGCCAACTGTATCTATTGCGTTCTATATAACAAATATGCTGTATTGACTGGTCAAATGGTGCATGAAAAAGACTCTAGGAGGCTTAGATACATTTTAAAGATTGAAGTAATGTGATACTTTTCAAATTCAGAATATCAGTTTTTAACGTTATTTCAAAACATTTCATGGTTGTTGTTTTATCTCCCCTCATTCTCCATCCCAGATGTCTTTCCTGCCCAACTACCAGTGAAGAAACATACCCAATGTAACCAGGGTGGTAAAAACCTCAGAAACAAGAGACTCAAAATACACCAGAGAACTCATACAGGAGAGAAGCCCTACCACTGTGACCAGAGTGGGACAACATTCAGCCAAAACAGTCACCTCAAACGTCACAAGATAATTCATACAGGAGAGAAGCCCTACCACTGTGATCACTGTGGGAAAGGGTTTAGCCTGAGCAGTCTTCTCAAACGTCACCAGAGAATTCATACAGGAGAGAAGCCCTACCAATGTGACCAGTGTGGTAAACGTTTCAATAACAGTGGTTATCTCAAACTTCACCAGAGAATTCATACAGGAAAGTCCCACCACTGTCCCCAGTGTGGGAAAGGATTCAACAACAGCACTTATCTCAAACATCACCAGAGAATTCATACAGGAGAGAAACCCTACCACTGTGACCAGTGTGGGAAAAGATTCAGAGACGGGGCTGATCTAAAAGGACACCAAAGAATTCATACAGGAGAGAAGCCCTATAGTTGTGACAAGTGTGGGAAACGGTTCAGCCTTAGTAAAAGTCTCAAACTTCATCAGAGAATTCATACAGGAGAGAAACCCTACCAATGTGACCAGTGTGGTAAAGATTTCAATAACCGCAGTCATCTCAATCGTCACCAGAGAATTCATACAGGACATAAGTCCCACCACTGTGACCAGTGTGGCAAACGTTTCTACGACAGCGCTGATCTCAAAGATCACCAGAGAGTTCATACAGGGGAGAAGCCCTACCACTGTGACCAGTGTGGAAAAGGGTTCCGCATAAGTGGTGGTCTCATACTTCACCAGAGAATTCATACAGGAGAGAAACCATATCACTGTGAAAAGTGTGGGACAAGGTTCAGCCGACAGCTTAATCTCAAACGTCACCAGAAAATTCATACAGGAGAGAAGCCCTATCACTGTGAACAGTGTGGGAAAGGGTTTAGTCAGAGCAGTAATCTCAAAAGTCATCAGAGAATTCATACAGGAGAGATGCTTTACCACTGTGACAAGTGTGGGAAAGGGTTCAACCAGAAAAGTAATCTCAAAGTTCACCACCAGAGAATTCATACATCAGAGAAGCCTTACCATTGTGAGCAGTGTGGGATGAGGTTCAGCACAAAGGAAAACCTCAAAAGTCATCAGAGAATTCATACAGGAGAGATGCTTTACCACTGTGACTATTGTGGGAAAGGGTTCAACAAGAGCAGTAATCTCAAAACTCATCTGAGAATGCATACAGGAGAGAAGCCCTACCATTGTCACCAGTGTGGGAAAACGTTCCGCACAAACATTCAACTCATACATCATCAAAGAAATCATACAGGAGAGAAGCCCTACCACTGTGCCCAGTGTGGGAAAGATTTTAGCCAAAGAAATAGTCTCAAATATCACCAGAGAATTCATACAGGAGAGAAGCCCTACCACTGTGCCCAATGTGGGAGAGGGTTTAGCATGAGCAGTACTCTCAAACGTCACCAGAGAATTCATACAAGAACACCTACCACTGACAGCTAATGACGTTGAGGAACACACCTCTCTGTCTTATTTCGTGTACCATCATCAGATATCCAATCTTATTGTCATCTCTGAAGGTGGTCTATTCAGGGGGGTTGTGATTATGTGGTCGGCAGTATGTTCAAGCTGTTTGTTCAGGCACTTGCATGCTGCTCTGTCTGCAGGCATGTAAACGTATTGCTTTTTAGTGAAAATAGCCTTTTTGTCACTCCCTCCACCCAAGTCCGTAACCTTGGTGTCATCCTGGATCCCACCCTCTCCTTCCATTCAACCTGATCACGTAAACAGCATTTTTTTTACCCCCGCAACATTGCCCACATTATCCCACACTGCTGAAGAGACACTAATTCACGGTGTCATCACATATCACCAGACTGCAATTGCCTCCTCTTCCGTTATAGCGGTGTTAATGTAACTCTATAGCGGTGTTAAGCCCCAGCTGCGTGATTGAGAGAGGGGGAGAAGACAGGGGAGGGTGGGGGGGTTATGATCCCATAGCATGAGAGGATGGCCGTCGTTCAGAGTATGGGGAAGTCTCGGGGAAGTCTCCCCATTGGTTTAAAGGACAGCCAAAACGGGGAAGTCTCCCCCATTGGCTTAAAGGATTGAAGGACAGCCAATGACGAAGAGGTAGCTAAAAAGTGTTGAGTAGTTTTAGTCTCTTTGTAGACCCGGTTATTCTTCGAGCAACCTGGTAAAAATAATTGGCCATCATGTATAATGTCATCACTTTTTTTGTATTACTTACCTATGTTGTTGTTATGGAGTATATCAATGGAACTAAATGAAGAAACACCAGTGCTATCCATGTCGGCATCACAAATCATTTCATTTCATTTTATATAGTATATCTTGTAATTGTTCACCTGGTGTACGTGCTTTAAAATATATTGGCTTTGGATCAGGCCAAATGTGTGTGCATGTTCAATTCTATCATTTTGCTACTGACTCAAAGATTTCAGACAGTTTTAAATGTTTAGTCTCTTGAACTTGAACAATCTTTTATTTATATAAATATATTATTGTTGTTTTTATTCTGTTCTATTCTTTTTTACTCTGATAATTAAACTGTAACCTGAATTTGAAAGAATGAATATATGACATTTTCCTACGTCAAAGCTATACTACAGTATGTACTGTACTTTTCACATCCTCCCCCTGGAAGAATTATTTACGAAGAGGGTTTTAGAGCACATACTAACAGACTTTTTATGTTTAGGTTTATTGAAATGTTTAGATTTAGTTGAACTACCAACATTATTTGTGTACAAAGTACAAAGAGTGTTACCAGAACAGTTATTTCAGTTTAGTTCAGAGGATGAGGACCACATAAGAAGATTAGATTTTAAACATCAGTTTGCTCGGACAACATTAACATTCTGTTACAGGTATAAAGTTATGGAATTCTCAAAGCAAGGAGTTGAAGAGTTGTACAACGATGTTTCAGTTTAAAAACGTGTTTAAAAGGAGAGAAATTATGAATTGGATAGTTAATTCTTCTTCCTTTTTTTCCTTTCTTTGTTTTTTTCTTTTTCTTTGATGAATCACTGTATAACTTGTATGCTATACTGTTTGTAGTGATGTACTGATTGGTAGCCATTGGAAAGATCATCTATTATTGGTTGATTTTTAATTGAAGATAGGAGTAGGTATATAATAAGATTAATCTTCTTCCTGCTCCTTTTCATTTGTGGAATATGTAAAGGAAAAAAAATGAATGTAATCATGTGAAACCGTAAGTGGAATAAATAAAGATGAAATGAAATGATAAGGCTGTGAATTAGTCTTTTATCTGTCACGAGTGAGTAGCAAGCAGGACCCAAATGACAAGACCATGACGGTATCCTTATATATTGGGTTTTTAATTTTTAAAAATAAATAATGCCCTATTTTATACTTAACACACAAGTGTTTTGTAATTAAAAGTTGCAAAAATAGCCCTTCCACATCTTGTAGATCAGCCATTTTCACACATTTTGAACATTTAAACATTTTGAATTTCTTTTCTAAAATGTTGTGACAATGTGGACTGGAAAGCGGCTGAGGATTCTCAAAGCTTGGGGCTCAAGACTCAGGAAGAGTTTGTTTACCCTGCGGCTTTTCAAAACTTAAAAAAAGAGAAACAATCCACAGTCAGAATGTAAAATAGTGTATGATAAAAATGGAGATAAGTTTCTGCCTGACAATGACAGATGAAGCTGAAGTGCAGCTGTAAGCAGTTACTAAGCACACAATGTTATAAGTGTGTGTGTGTGTGTGTGTGTGTGTGTGTGTGTGTGTGTGTGTGTGTGTGTGTGTGTGTGTGTGTGTGTGTGTGTGTGTGTGTGATATCACCTGATTTCAAGCTAATTTCATTGCAAACAGGTACATGAATGTATACAATTGTACAAAATAGCTAGAGGTAAACACTGATAATCAAAACATCAAACGGCAAACAAATTATGCCATAGCCGCCTGACGCATTTAAAGATATGACAAACATTTATTTTTGGCAGAGAAACAAGGAAGAACACAAACAACTAGAAGGGTGCAGTTCCTGGTGAAACTGCGTTTGCTGCAAGTGGGGGAAGACTAAAATAAAAACATCAATAAAAAATGTAATGTACAATATGACATGTTTGAGGGCCCTTGGACACTGCCACATGTTCACTCTCTGGCAGCTGTAACAACTAAACATGTTTCAATGTCAAGATTGTCTTCATTATTCTGCTAGGGGGCAATTGTTTTGCAGCCAGGGTTCACAATAAAAGCATAATATGAAACGACAACATCAACGGCAACACCAAAACAATAAAACACAGTTGTACAGGGAAATGGGAGTTGATACCAAATACAAATGTGCAAATATACAAAAGTGCAGTGTCGAAGGAAATTTAGGTTTAAGGAATGCTTGGAATGGAGGAAGGGGCATGAATCATCATTCTAGCATTCATGCATCAGATGATGGCTTTGGCTGCCTCCCTGCTTATTTTTATAGAAATAGTATTGGTTGAAGCTCGATATTTTGTTCGCAATGAGACACAAAAAATAAATAAAGGAGATGAAATTATCAAAATTGCATTTACTGTGCACTTTTTTTGGGGGCGGGCAGATTTGTGCTTTGTCACCTCTAAGAGCCAAACAGTCAAGTCAAGTCAAGCGTTAGCCTACTTTACTTCAGTTAATTCATACCTTTGATTTATGAGGTTGATTTAAAGCCTCACAATGGAGCTATTTCTTATGATAAATAAAATGTGATTTTGACCAATCTGGGTGTGTGTATGTTAATGTGAACAGGGCCGAAATTGTATCACATTGACTTGCAATTTGTTTGTACTATTGCACTCTTCTCCTTTAATAAATAATCCAGAATAAAACTCACAACAATAAAATATAAATGCACAATAAAGTGCTGGGTGCGTAATTACTGTGAGTCCTATCTGAACTAATTGTTTGTCGACTACGCCACTTTTGTTATAGAGGGAAGTCCCCTTTGAATACACTTTAACTTCTTCTTCAGGCTTTCACAGGTTCGAGGTTAACTGGTAAGTTTCAATACTTTTGGTTTTGAGAATACAACACTGGCATGAGAATATCCCTTTAAGAAACTGGACACGAATACAGTGTATCAAAAAAGGTAAGTCATATTTATTGGGTCCCTAATACATTGGCTTCTGTGCCTTAAAAACAATCAAATAAACACTATACTAATAAAACCTATATAAACATACAAAACACAAATAATCTACACAACAACTATAAAATAAATTATAAAGTTGTGCAAATTACGCGGGGCTTAATCACAAGGGTTCCTTAGCATGGGGGGTTTCTGTGCAACAAATACTTTTCAAGTAAAGTGCTGTGCCAATAAAGTGCTTCAAGATACTCAACACGGTTTGTTCAGGGGTAATGCTGCATGTCCATATATGGGGGTAAGATGGGAAAGGGTTTGAGGCCAGTCGTCTTCGTCTTCTCTCTTCTTTCTCTCCGCCTGCAATTATAGAGATCTAGACCAGTTCACTGTGCATTTACACGATACATTTGCGTTGTCTCAGGCAGTGGTTATACAGGGATTCAACGTTGCTTGTTCGAATACTCACTCGCCAGCCAGGTTTTTACACCTGGCGCTGAGTTGGTTGCGTATGCAACGTTATCGCCACTTTCCAGTCTCAGCGCTCCTTATATGGTCTGGTCTCACTCGTCTCTCATATGGTCTGGTCTCACTCGTCTCTCATATGGTCTGGTCTCACTCGCCTCTTCCTCCCCTTCGGTTCGATCGCTTTCTCCTCTTGGTTTCTCCTTTGAATGTAGGCACACCTCGGCTTCCAAACTCCTAGGTGGCTGGTATGTCTACTTCATCCATGCACTCCTCTACTCCGTGTCTCGGCACAACCTTCCCCTCTGCTGTCCTTCTCCTCACTGACGCCTCTGTCACTTGGGTGCTCTGTTCTCTCTTTCAAACGGTCCCGCCTCCGCTTTTGTACCTGCCAAACCACACCTCCCTCTTCTTTCATTTGTCCGTGGTGACAGTCTGTCTGGGGACATTGGCCATGACCGTGGCCTTGGGCGGGACCGCGTGACTGCCGCTCTGCCACTCAATGTCTCTCAATACATGTGACCAGGGGATCATGGGGAAAACAATTATAAACAATACAGTGCGTAATAATAATTGGTACAAAAATAATAAGATGGTGGGGTTAAATGAGGCAATTATACACATTAAGCACCAATAAAAACAAATTACAAAAGTTTTAAGAACCCCTCATTTCACCCTTGTCACATTCCCCCCTACTTTTTCGTTGGCAGTCCCTGGCAACTGGTTCTAAACGTCATGCCCGTACCTCTCAGGTGGCTGTCCTTGGTTCGCTCTTCCAGAGCGCCGCGGACCTTCAGGTTCCCTAGGACCGGGGAAAAACCCTACATAAGGCGGCCATATTGGTCCCACCGGTTCGGCTACTGGGGCAGGTTCGGGGCTCTCCATCGGTGACCTGGGGGCTATACACACTTTTAATGCATTCCTATGGATCGTTCTATCTCGCCCTCCTTTTTCAGGTCGGATCCTGTATACTAGGCCCGCATCCCCCACCCTCTCCAATACCACAAAAGGTTCTGGGTCCCACCATGGGCCCAGTTTACCTTGTCCCTGTCGGTTCCGGTTTCGTACCCACACCCTCTCTCCAGGTAACAATGGTGGCATACCGGCTCGGCGGTCATAGACCTGTTTACGCTGTCCTGCTATATGCACCATTTTTTTCTCGGCTGTCCTATACGCTGTGGCCATTCGTTTCTGGTGATCTTGCACCCAATCTCCCACTCCCATTCGATTTTGTGACAACGGTACTCCTAATGCTACATCTACCGGACGCCTCAGGTGGCGACCAAACATTAAGTACGCAGGCGCATAACCTGTCGCACCATGTTCAGTATTGTTATAAGCGTGTACTAACTCAGGTAAGTGTTCATTCCATCTGCCTTGGCGATCAGTATCTAGAGAGCGCAACATGTTTAACAGTGTTTGATTAAACCTCTCCACCCCCCCATTACCAGCTGGGTGGTAAGGGGTGGTGCGACTCTTAGTAATACCGTATGTATGACACAATTGCTGCATTAATTCGGATTCAAAATTCGGGCCTCGGTCCGAATGGAAACGAGCCGGGCAACCGAATGGCTGAATAATATGTGTCCAAAGCGCACGGACAGTCGTGGGCGCAGTTTGGTCACGCGTTGGAATAGCCCAACTGTACCTGGTGAATAAATCGGTTGCTACAAGAATATTCTGCCATGCGTCATTCGGCCTACCTAATGTGAGAAAATCAATAGCCACTACCTCCATAGGATACGATACTTCGAATGGCTGTAAGGGGGCCCTGGGCTCTATCCTGTCTTTCAGTAGGCTGCAGGCAACACAACCTCGCTGGAACTGTCGCACCGCCCCCTCCATGCCCGGCCAGTAGAACCGGCGCCGAAGCTGCGCCAAAGTCCGGTCCACTCCGGCGTGTGCCGAGGCCTCATGGAGTCCTTTCCACACCTCCTCTCGTCGCGCCCCTGGACAAACAAGCTGTAAGTAACATTCTTGTGTATGCTGATCAATCACTTGCCTATACAACACATTGTCTCTGATGCGCAACCGGTCCCACTGTCGTAACATTTGCCTGGCTTCCCGTGACCAACTCCTCTTCTCCATAAGGGTAGGCAGTTTCCTCCGCTCTACGCAACTCTTCACCATCTGGATGTCCGGATCTCGATCCTGTGTTCCCCGCCACTCAGCTCCAGCCCACCCGTCCTCTCTCTCCACCGGTGCCAACTCCACTACGGCCACTCCTACAGGTTGAACAGGGAACCTAGACAGGGCATCTGCGTTCGCATTGCTTTTTCCAGGTCGGTACTTTATATCATAGGTGAATGATGCTAGCTGGGCTGCCCAGCGCTGTTCCACCGCGCCTAGTCGAGCTGTTTGAAGATGCGCAACAGGATTGTTATCTGTATAAATCGTAAAATGAGCGCCAGTTAAGTAATCTTTAAATTTTTCGGTCACTGCCCATTTAAGTGCCAAGAGTTCTAATTTAAAGGAGCTATAATTTGCATCATTTTGTTCGGTAGGGTGTAGACTTCGGCTGGCGTAGGCGATTACTCGCTCCTGGCCATCTTGGACCTGTGCCAGAACGGCGCCGAGCCCGCGGCCACTCGCATCAGTATACACTACAAACGGTCGGTCATAATCTGCATAAGCCAGTATTGGAGCCTGCGTAAGGGCAGTTTTAAGAGCATCAAACGAGTTTTGGCATTCAGGGGACCACTCTATTTTACACTGATGGGACTTCACATCTTTCGGGACTCCGATCAACAAACTATTTAACGGCCTAGCTATGGCAGCAAATGAGGACACGAAGCGGCGATAATAACCAGCCAGACCTAGAAAAGCGCGGACCTCGCGGACAGTCGAGGGTGGGTTCCAGTCTCTTACCGCAGCCAACTTTTCAGGGTCCGGGCGCACTCCCTCTTTGTCTACAACGTGGCCCAAGAACTTTACCTCCGGTTGGAGAAGCTTGCATTTATCGAGGCGCAGTTTCAATCCGTGTCTCCACAGCCGCTCGAAAACCTGGTCAAGGTGCTGCATGTGAGAGGAAAAGTCAGGTGAATATACAATAATGTCATCGAGGTACACTAATAATGACTCTGTCACCTGGCCACTCAAGCATCGCTGCATTAATCTTTGGAAGGTCGCGGGGGCGTTACATAAACCGAACGGCATACGTTGGAACTCGAACAGTCCTAAAGGGGTGGTAAACGCTGTCTTTTCTCGATCCCGAGGGTCCATACCCACCTGCCAATAACCGCTGGCCAGGTCGAGTGTGGAGAACCACTGAGCCTTGGTCAGGCTTGTTAAAGTCTCTTCAATCCGAGGTAAAGGGAAGGCATCTTTGTGCGTCACGGCATTCAGTTTACGGTAGTCGACACAGAAACGCCAGCTGCCATCTTTCTTCTTCACCAGGACAATGGGCGCTGCCCAGGGACTGCAACTCTCTTTTATCACTCCCTTGTCCAGCATGTCACTCAATAAGGTCTTCATTTCTCTATACATGGAGGGCGGCAGCGGTCGGTGCCTCTCGCGGATGGGTGCCGCGTCTCCAGTTGGTATTTGGTGTTGCACCACGTCCGTCTGCCCAAAATCTTCATTATGGACTGCAAACACCTTCTTCCATTTACACATCATCGCATGCAGCTCTTCTCTCTGCTGGTCAGGTAGGTCATCTCGCCGGGTCAACGCCTCCATCTCCTCAGGTAAGGTCTTCACGGGTCCCTCGTCTTCGATGCTCACCAGGGACACTTCCACGGCTCCGTCGGTTCCTAGGGACAGGTTCAGGTCTCGTCGTCCACGGACGTCGGCCTCCTCCACTGGATATAGCTTCCCTAACTTTTGATGTCTGCCCACGGTCACGCTATACGCGTGGGGGTTGCAGATGCGCACGGGGACTCGGCCATTACGCACGGTGACCAACGCTCGGGCCACTCCCAGATCAGTTCCTTCCGGCATGGCCTCCATCAGGGCCTCGTATTCGGCTCCATTTGGACCTTTCCAGGCACGGCCCCATACTACTAACTCACTGCGGGCGGGGACTCGGATTCTCCGTCGGCCGACAGGCCACACATAGCCCAATGCTCCGTCTTCGTGGGTCACTGCCTCCACTCTCCTACAGGCGGCGAATGCTTTTTTCCATGGTGTCCTCTCCTGTTGGCATGGAAACACAGACCTCCCAGAGAGTTTAAATAATGCATGCCACACTGCGTGGACTACGTTCATCCCAATGATCAGCGGCTCAATACAATGTTCATCTTTTACAATTACGATTCCTCTTCCCGGTATTTTCAGTCCTTCTAATTCTAAATCGAATATGGCATAGCCAGAATAGGGTAGATCAAGGCCGTTTGCTGCCCGTAGGCTAAACACCAGAGGCCCATTTTCCATTTTATCTTGCGAGAACTTTTCGTTAAACAAACTCTGCTGCATCAATGTGACTTGAGACCCCGTATCTAATAAACCCCTCATTTGGACTCCCCCCATTGTTATCCCAATTGTCGGACATTCCCCCACAAACACTTCATTGGCCCTTAGCTTTTTTTGTGAACGTTGCACCTCTGCCCCCCGGACCTCGGCGACAGGGCGTACTAGTTTAACTGACTTCGGTCGGATCTACAGAATCTCGCTATATGACCCGCCTGTCTACACTGGCTACATATCGGCCTACCTCCTTCATCCCATTCGTAGCGCTGAGAGGCCGTATACCGTCGCTCAGGTGGCGGTGGAGTGCGCGCTCGTGCGTCATTGGTGCCAGTGCGGAGGAGCGGTCTGATTTCCTTCATGAGTTCCTGCGTGAATCCTTGCATTTGAGTTTTTACGTCGTCCATGATTTCCTGTTTTAATTTTTCTCTCCAAGCAGGGTCCTGAGAAGGGTAGGGGACAGAAATAGGATTAACAGCGTGGCACGTTATTTCAGTAGTTCCATGTTCAGCAGCTAACAGGTAGGCTTCTTCGCGTAAAGCAGCAAAATCTTCATCTGGGTGTCGTCGAGCATATATTTTTAAGGCTTGGCCCAGGGGGCCCTCAGCTAAACCCATAACAAACTGATCACGAAGAATGGCTTCGGAGGGAGCGGTGCTTGGGTCGTGCTGCCGCAGCCCACAAAACAGCTCTCTAAGTCTCAGGGTGTAAGTTTGTACATTCTCTCCTGCGCGCTGTGCGCACCGATAGAATAGTGAGCGCATTTCTGCGACAGAGACAGTTTCTTTATATAAAGCATCTAAGTATTTAAAAACTTTTGCCACTGTGTCGCGTTCGCCCTCCTCAACCACACTAATCTGCCGTTTAGCTTCGTTGGTTAGCGTTTTAATTATAATAGCAACTTTCCTGATTTCTGGTAGTTCCTGGGTACTTAATAATCCTCTAATCTGGTCTTTCCATTCCCTATATTTACTCTCGCCTTCTGTTCCACCAAAGGTGGGTAACCATGGGGCACCGGGATACACCGCCATCATCATCATTCTGAATCCGTAAAGCAAAAAACAAAAAGCAACAAAAACAACAAAACAGTACAGTTTCTCTTAAGGGTATTCTCATGTGTTTGTTCTCAACCAGTCCTGCCGACTGCGCCAAATATGTGAACAGGGCCGAAATTGTATCACATTTGACTTGCAATTTGTTTGTACTATTGCACTCTTCTCCTTTAATAAATAATCCAGAATAAAACTCACAACAATAAAATATAAATGCACAATAAAGTGCTGGGTGCGTAATTACTGTGAGTCCTATCTGAACTAATTGTTTGTCGACTACGCCACTTTTGTTATAGAGGGAAGTCCCCTTTGAATACACTTTAACTTCTTCTTCAGGCTTTCACAGGTTCGAGGTTAACTGGTAAGTTTCAATACTTTTGGTTTTGAGAATACAACACTGGCATGAGAATATCCCTTTAAGAAACTGGACACGAATACAGTGTATCAAAAAAGGTAAGTCATATTTATTGGGTCCCTAATACATTGGCTTCTGTGCCTTAAAAACAATCAAATAAACACTATACTAATAAAACCTATATAAACATACAAAACACAAATAATCTACACAACAACTATAAAATAAATTATAAAGTTGTGCAAATTACGCGGGGCTTAATCACAAGGGTTCCTTAGCATGGGGGGTTTCTGTGCAACAAATACTTTTCAAGTAAAGTGCTGTGCCAATAAAGTGCTTCAAGATACTCAACACGGTTTGTTCAGGGGTAATGCTGCATGTCCATATATGGGGGTAAGATGGGAAAGGGTTTGAGGCCAGTCGTCTTCGTCTTCTCTCTTCTTTCTCTCCGCCTGCAATTATAGAGATCTAGACCAGTTCACTGTGCATTTACACGATACATTTGCGTTGTCTCAGGCAGTGGTTATACAGGGATTCAACGTTGCTTGTTCGAATACTCACTCGCCAGCCAGGTTTTTACACCTGGCGCTGAGTTGGTTGCGTATGCAACGTTATCGCCACTTTCCAGTCTCAGCGCTCCTTATATGGTCTGGTCTCACTCGTCTCTCATATGGTCTGGTCTCACTCGTCTCTCATATGGTCTGGTCTCACTCGCCTCTTCCTCCCCTTCGGTTCGATCGCTTTCTCCTCTTGGTTTCTCCTTTGAATGTAGGCACACCTCGGCTTCCAAACTCCTAGGTGGCTGGTATGTCTACTTCATCCATGCACTCCTCTACTCCGTGTCTCGGCACAACCTTCCCCTCTGCTGTCCTTCTCCTCACTGACGCCTCTGTCACTTGGGTGCTCTGTTCTCTCTTTCAAACGGTCCCGCCTCCGCTTTTGTACCTGCCAAACCACACCTCCCTCTTCTTTCATTTGTCCGTGGTGACAGTCTGTCTGGGGACATTGGCCATGACCGTGGCCTTGGGCGGGACCGCGTGACTGCCGCTCTGCCACTCAATGTCTCTCAATACATGTGACCAGGGGATCATGGGGAAAACAATTATAAACAATACAGTGCGTAATAATAATTGGTACAAAAATAATAAGATGGTGGGGTTAAATGAGGCAATTATACACATTAAGCACCAATAAAAACAAATTACAAAAGTTTTAAGAACCCCTCATTTCACCCTTGTCACATTAATACAATATATTTTTTGTATATTGGGGTTGGTGTTGTTGTATTTTGTCTCCCTGCTCTTCTATTGAGACATTTAGATTGTGTCAAAGGTCATGTCTCACCTAGACATAGGATCTGACACAGATTTTGACCTGATGGTCAAGATTTCAACAAAGCTTTGGTTTAGAGCCTAAATCTCTTAGTTGAAAATAGCCGATCTACAAGCGTTGTGAGCTAGCGTCAAATAAAAGCTGAGAATCAGAATAGGATTGTAAAAGAAACATTAGTAAATGGGTCATGGAAATACATGAAATACAACAGTAGCCTAAAACTAAGAGTACTACAGTAACCCCCTGCCCCTTCTTGTGTCATGAACTGGGTTACAATCATGACAAAAGGTGGGAGACGACACACAGGAGTACCTTAAAAAAGTTATTTTATTTTAACTAAAAGCAACAAACTTTACAGAATATACAAATTGGTGTGAGTAGTCAGTGGTATCAGTAGTGCAGTGAATGTATGGATATGTGAAAGTGTAGTGTATTTTTTATTATTTTTGTATCTATTATTATTTAATTTCATTGCAAACAGGCATTGAGATTCACTAACACATTGTTTACTATAAGATATTGCGAGAATGCATCACAACAACTACAGGCAAACTTCTGTCCTCAGCACTGATGATTACAGCATCAAATGCCAGATATGGATTTGTCAAATGTGATCATTAGATAAAAAGGGAAAATAATTAATAATCAATGTACAATAGAAGATTATAACAACATCACGTTTCTGCATTTGCGTAACAAAACTAAAGAAATTACAACCCACGTATAACGTGTAAATACTTGGTAAAATGCTACAGACATATTATAATATTTTGGTAATAATAGAGTGTGTGTATACAGTATATACTGGACAGTTGCAAAGTTGACTGAAAAATATAAATTCATTTGAAAATGAGGAACTGTGGCGGTGCACATACCTTTTAATTAGTCCCCTCACCCTGGGCAAATAAATGCCCAGGGTGAGGTAATTATAATAATCACTAACAATATTAGTATAGACTGGCTTAAGTTCCAAGGCACTGCAACTCAAAATGAAATAATGAAGAAAATCATGCATGTACACACAATGTAACCAAGATCAAATGGAATAAAACACAAGCCCAGCAATTATGGAAATAAGTTGATCTGTCAGCATGACACTTCACCTTCTGCATCATTGAGGGACACCGAATCTTGAGAAAGTTACTAAAGAATTGATTCCTTATTTCTTTTTTGTTCCAGCTCTGTTCAACTGGGGTTGCAGATGGAGACTTGGGGTGGGACTTCCATTTGAGCGAGTCTGGGTCAAAGGATAAGAAGTCTATCCCACTCACGGCCCATTTTTCAAAAGCAGAGATGGTTCCATTAGTTGAACGGTAACAACCACGCTGTCGCTGAATAACATCTACAAAACAAGATGACATTATCTATTCATGCTATGATTTTAGTACACAGTACCTATAGCTTGAATTACTGGATGGAAAATAACTTTAGTTTTTGAGTAAAACACAGTACTCAATGAAAAGTGTAATAGCATAATTTAAAAAGCAATTAATACTGTCCTTCAAAAGTATTGTGTGATTTGTTATTAATCAATGAATTTGACAACTCACCGACTGTTATGTTGACCAATATTTGAATCTCATCCAAAGAAAAAATAATGTCAGACGCTCTTTCACAAATCTCTTTGAAGTTGTCACAATAAGAAATTGGGACTCCATCAAATAATATCTGCTCCCTAATATGCATTTGACCAGAAGTCTCTTTGAGCCCAAAAGAACGGAACTCCAAAGACTGGGAATCTGAAAAGGTAAGATTAGCATAATCATTACATCAGTGTTAAATAGTTCAGTTTAGACATCAAGCACATAAAGGAAGCTGTTAGTAAATGTCTGGATTTCAAGGATTTTATTAGTTTCATTTTTCCTGGACTAAGCTTAATTCACACTTGTATGTTTTTATCCATTAATCAAAATGATCTACAATAGTAATGCTGTTGCACCCTCACCTGTTGATGCTAGTAAACACAACATTAAAAATAGTATCATCATCACTTATTTTCTAGCAGGCTCTGCTGAGTTTCCCAAAAGATAGGAAAGAGGTCTAAAGTTTAGCATCAATTTCCGTGCAATGATTGTCCTAGGAGTTACATTGGTATAAATGTACTGAAAAGAGGCTGCACCTGATGAACCTGTTTGGTGTTGGCAACTCATAAATGTCTGACTACTGTTGTGAGGTGTGATACTCTGTCCTTTAAATCAACCCATTCTACAATCTTTCTCTATTGCAAAATCTAAGTCACCCGTTGAATTAATCAGGTGTGATGGTATTGTCTTCACTAAACAAAATAAGCGTTTTATGGCATTTGTTACAATATGTGAAGTTCCATGGACCCCCGCCACTTGTGAAATTGCAAGTGGGTAAAACATGTTTTTGTTTAACCTGTCAATAGGGACTCAATGTGTTTGTTCCCAGACGGTTACCTATATAATTTTCTCTTGTTACATTGAACCTCAAAACTCAACTACTCACTATTACAAATACCACATTTACGCTATATACAGAGATCGCTAGACAACAAAAAAATCAGAGTAAGCGGTGCCTACTGTTTGATGAGTGTGTGCTGTCAGTCAGGCGGTACAAATCTACTCAATTTAAGTACTCTTAAGTATTGTTACTCAATGTGTTTACTTTAAAGTATTTTAATCACTTTATTTACTTTTAAGTATTTGTTTTACTATTTTGTACAACTTTTAAGTATGTTTACTCTTTTAGTACAAAGTAGCTAAAGGTAATCATTGATAATCAAAACATCAAACAGCAAACAAATTATGCCATAGCCGCCTGACGCATTTAGAGATATGACAAACATGTATTTTTGGCAGACAAACAAGGAAGAACACAAACAACTAGAAAGGTGCAGCTCCTGGTGAAACTGCGTGGACTTGCTGCAAGTGGGGGTATGGGGTGTGGGGCGTGTGGGAGTGCTTGTGGGGTTATGTTGACCAAAATAAAAGTAAAAACATTAATACAAAACAAATACATCAATAAAAATGTAATGTACAATATGACATGTTTGAGGGCCCTTGGACACTGCCACATTTTCACTCTCTGGCAGCTGCAGCAACTAAACATGTTTCAATGTCAAGATTATCTTCATTATCCTGCTATAAGGGAATTGTTTTGCAGCCAGGGTTCACAATAAAAACCTAGATAGATAGGTAGATCTGCTATTTTCAAATATTTTAGTACTTTTACGTTTGGTACTTTAAGTACATTTTGATGCCAATGCTTTTATACTTTTACTCAAGTAAATTTTGTATTCTGGACTTTTACTTGTAACAGAGTATTTCTATATTGCAATATTGGTACTTTTAAGTAAAGAATTTGAGTACTTTTTCCACCACTGACTATATAATAATAATAATAAACTTTATTTGTATAGCACCTTTCATGACATGAAATGCAGCGCAAAGTGCTTTACAGAGCAAGAATACAGTTACAGTTACAACCAATTTAACAATAAAGCAAACAAAAAATAAAATAAAATAAAGCAAAAGCATAAAACATTAAAATAGGCAATACAGTGAGGACTTAAAAATCAACCAAAGAGTCAGCTAAAAGCAAGAGTGAAGAAATAGGTCTTGAGCTGTGCTTTAAAGCTATCGACAGAGGCTGCCTGTTTTAGGTGTAATGGGAGTTTATTCCACACTGTTGGTCCGTAAAAGCAGAATGCTGCTTCACCGTATTTTTTATATGTCATTTTAGGCACCTCGAGTAGGTCAGCACTTGAAGACCTGAGGGTCCGGTTTGGAACATGTCTCTCTAGGCAGTCATAGAGGTAGGAAGGTGCCAGACCATTTAGAGCTTTATAAACTATTAAAAGAATTTTAAAATCAATCCTAAAAACAACCGGGAGCCAGTGTAGTGAAGCTAGAACTGGAGTGATATGTTCTCTCATTCTAGTTTTAGTTAAAATTCTGGCTGCTGCATTTTGAACAAGTTGTAATCTGTCAGTTGTTTTCTTAGGCAGGCCAGAGTAGAGTGCATTGCAGTAATCAAGCCGAGAGAAAACAAAAGCGTGGATCAGCGTTTTTGCGTCGTCTAACGACAGATAGTCTCTA
This sequence comes from Gymnoscopelus microlampas, assembly GCF_963454915.1. Taxonomy (NCBI): domain Eukaryota; kingdom Metazoa; phylum Chordata; class Actinopteri; order Myctophiformes; family Myctophidae; genus Gymnoscopelus; species Gymnoscopelus microlampas. Next base: position 3,087,496 of record NC_139957.1, read on the forward strand.
ATTCGCGCAATATTTCTAAGATGAAAGAAAGCAATCTTGGTGACATGATTAATGTGTGCATTAAAATTCAATTCAGAGTCGATAATAACCCCCAGGTTCTTTACTGTGGTGTTACTTTCTACAGCCAGGTTACCAAGTCTACTTATTATTGATTCTCTCTGCTCACTGGAGCCAATTATGAGAATTTCTGTTTTATCCTCATTTAGCTTAAGAAAGTTCTCACTCATCCAGCATTTTATACTGGACAGACAGGTCAACAATGGGTCTAGAGCGCAGGGGTCGTCTGGAGCTACCGAAAGATACAGCTGGGTATCATCAGCATAGAAATGGAAGTTCACTCCGTGATCGGCGATGAGTTCTCCCAGTGGTAGTATATACAGGGAGAACAATAAGGGACCCAGAATTGAGCCCTGTGGAATACCAGAACAGATGTCATGTTTGTCTGAGTCAAAATTAGCTAGGCTGACAAAATAGCTTCTGCCTGTTAGGTAAGAGTAAAACCAAGACAAGGCTGTGCCTGACAAACCAATCCAGTACTCCATGCGTTGTAGTAGAATTTTGTGATCAATCGTGTCAAAAGCAGCGGTTAAGTCAAGGAGTAGGAGAACAGATATATTTTTGTTGTCAGCAGACACCCTAAGATCATTAATTACTTTTACAAGTGCTGTTTCTGTGCTATGACCTTTCCTGAAGCCAGATTGGAATTTGTTATGAACCTTATTGTTCTGTAGGAACACATCCAGTTGATGAAAGATAGTTTTTTCTAAGACCTTTCCCAGAAATGGCAGATTAGAGATTGGTCTATAATTACCCAGCACCAATGGATCAAGGTTGTGTTTCTTGAGTAACGGCCTGACTACAGCCGTTTTCAGTGAGTCTGGAAAGACGCCTGAAAGTAGAGAGCTGTTTACAATTCTTAGGATATCTCCAATCACGCTGTCTAAAACCTCTTTGAGAAACGGGGTGGGTATTGCATCCAGTGAACAAGATGATGATGTCATCTGTGATATAGTTTTACGGAGTTCCTCTTCATTAATTGTGCAGAAAGATATTAGACTTCCTCTGGAGTGATCTACGTTTTTGCACCATGCACCATTTGCAGCATTTGCAGTGCTAGCAGCAGCATTCATAATACCGGCTCGAATGCTAAAAATTTTGTTTGCAAAAAAGGACGCAAACTCATCACACTTAGCTTTAGAAGCAGGGAGCGACTCCTTGTAAGCCTGGGGGGGGTTTAAGAGATGTTCAATGGTAGAGAATAAGACTCTGGCATTTTGCTTGTTGTCATTGATAATGCCTGAAAAATATGCTTGCCTTGCCAAGCGCAGTGCTTTGTTATAGGCCATTGTTGACTTCTTAAAAATCTCTAGGTGGACAGTGAGTTTGTTTTTTCTCCAAATTCGCTCAGCTCTACGACATTCTTTCTTGAGTGAGCGCATGTGCTCGTTGATCCAGGGTGTTACTCTAGAATTAAGTTTCTTTTTAGTTTTCATAGGAGCCACTATGTCGAGAGCTGACTCTAATTTGAGATTAAAATGTTGAACCATATCATTCACTGAGGGAGCAAGTAGGGGGGGCACCTGCACACACGCCAGATGACGAGGAAACTCGTTTGCTGCAGATGAGCTAAAAAAACGTTTTTTTATAGTATATTCTGTATTGTTTTTCCTTAGATCAGAGACAGTTATATTAAAACACAATAAATAGTGGTCTGTTAGTTCGGGCTTATCAATAATACTGTCAACAGTGATATTCAAACCTTTAGTGATCACCAAGTCCAGGGTGTGGCCATGTTTATGTGTTGGCCCAACAACATGTTGAATAAAGTCAAAATTGTGCAGTAACTGTAGGAAACCCATAGCCACAACATCTGAAACAATGTCAACATACAAATTAGCATCTCCAGTAATCAGAGTTCTGTCATAATTAGTGGAACAGATAGATAAAAGTTCTGATATTTCTGTTAGAAATAAGGCTTTGCTGCACTTTGGAGGTCGATACATACTAATCATAAGCACAGACGATTGACTCTCCAATATGGTGGCCTGGTATTCAAATGATTTAAAACTGCCAAGGTTTGTCAGAGGTTTGAATTTTAAAGTGTCAGAAAAGATATTCGCCAGACCACCTCCTTTTTTTCCCTCACGTCCTGAGTGAATGAAACTGTACTTTGGTGGGCATGCTGCAGATAAGAGCACCGCTCCATCAGAACCAAGCCAGGTTTCTGTTAGAAAGATAATATCTAGTTTCTCTTTACAGATGATATCATTTACAGAGGAAGACTTGAGATTAAGTGACCTGATGTTAAGTAGGGCCAAGTTTAGCTTAAGGCATTCAACTACTTGGTTGTTGCCTCTACATGGAATGCCTGTTAAATTTGCTGTATTTGCAGAGCGTTTAAAGTCACTCCTTGTCCTGGGGACTCTATTTGAGATAACAGTGGAAATATTGTAAACCTTGTTTTCTACAAGGCTAACTAAAATAGCCTTGGGCCCAGACATGATTTTGGCTATGCATAATGGACCCTGCCTATCTCAGCAATCAAATGTATTCTCTAGACGTAGGGAAGCCGACAGGACGTTCTTGTTCTTGCAATGGCTCCGTCGAGGGGCGATGGGTGGGGGGCAGGGCACGGTTGGTGCTTGGCGTTTGATTTGGGGGGTGAGTCTAGTCCCCGCTCTAATCAAGTCGTTCATGCTACTGGTGAAATCCAGAAGAGGTATTGGGGACAGGGAAAAAGATGATGATGAGGAGGAGGAAGGTGATGACGTTGGATAATCTTCCTCATTGAGAGACTCCTCTTTGTCTCCTTCCTCTTCCAGCATGACCGTGGCTGCAGAGTCGACGTCAGGGGCCGTGGCAATCTCCTCCTGTGGATTTAGGCTGTTATCAGCGGTTGTTTTCAGCACGCTGTCCTTTGTTTTTGTTTCCGAGTCTTCACTATCAGAGAGTTCATTTGTTATGGATGTTCCTCCACCATCAGCTGCAGCGGTGGGGGGTGGTGTGACAGCGTATTCGTCCACACAGAGCCATTCACCTTGGCATTCTTCAGTGGCAGCAGCATTATCTGTTGTTATGGAAGCTTGTTCTCTGGCAGAGGTTGACGAAGACAGGGGAACATTGTAGAAAATGTTTGACATAAACAATTTTGTTCCCAGCTTGTTCAATTTAAGGCCATCCGAAGAAAAAAGATGTCTTCTATCCCAAAAAAAATTGAAATTGTCAATAAAATGTACAGATTTGTTGGTGCACATAATTGAAAGCCATTTGCTCAGTGCAGACAGTCTACTGAAACGTTCATCGCCGCCTCTTGTAGGTGGTAGTGGGCCGCTGATGCACACCTTTACATCAAGTGAGCTGATTTTGCTGAATAAGGCTGTGAAATGCTGTTTTAGGATTTCGGACTGTTTGTTCTCTGTATCACATGTGCCAACGTGCAAGATCAGGGTTTTCACCGTTGGGTGTTCAGCGATAAGATTCAGAATTCTGTCATTCATGTCAGAGACTTTGTCTTTAGGGAAGCATAACACTTTTGCCTTTCTTCTTATCATGCTTTTAACATCTTTAACAGCGGCATCCCCTATGATCAGAAATTCAGGCTCACCATATAGCCTTTTTTCATCTGAGTTACTCTTGGTTCTTACCCTGCTGGGTGAAGAAGATTTGTTTTGTCTGCCATCAGACGGGCATCTGGGGTCCTGGAGCAATGGGGTGAATCTGTTTCCCAGCTGCACAGGACACTCAGCACTCGATGTTTTGGGAGATTTGTTTGTAGATCTACCTTTGGCAGTTTTCCACTGTTGACGCTCAGCACTCGATGTTTTGGGAGATTTGTTTGTAGATCTCCCATTGGCAGTTTTCCACTGTTGAAGGGGGGTAGAAGACGCGGTACCCTGTGTCCGGGGGCATCGATGATGGTGACGCGCGGGTGGTAGCGCAGGCCAGCCGGTCAGATCTGTAATCACAGGGCTCCGAGTTCTGCCAGTTATTCGCCCCTTCAAATCCTTTGGCTTTGCCCCAAAAGTGTTCCATGAGAATGCCTTGTCCTGGGGTTTCTCGGAAACCACACTAGGTGGCTGCTTGTTGGCATGGTCTTGTCCGTTGCTCTGAGACTGTGGAATTCCATAATGTTGATTCACTTCCACATTCACTCTTAAACGGTGTAATTCCGTTTCCAGCACTGCAATCCTTTGCAGCAATTTTTGGTAGTCCTCTGTTGAAAAAGTCGGGTACATCCTGATGCTAATTAGCTTTGGCTATATGCCACGCACCCAGTCACTGGAGGTCGACAAATAGGTCGAAAAATAGTAGAAATATGGCTTGTATCTATAGAAGAAATAGAGTCCCATGGGTTTATAAATATCCAGGATCCATTCGTGGTTTCTCAGGGAAAAAAATTAAAATAAAAAACATGGATATCAGCAGAGGAATGTAAGCATAGGGCAGAGCGAGCAGCAAAAGCGTCCTCACAGTACGAGAGCAGAAGCGAATATGTTGCGCTATGACGAAATAAACCCACAAAATGTAACAATGTGTGCCAATGGTGAAAGCTGTGTTGTTTCACCCGGTGAAATATAATAATTGCGTTGCGCGATCGCCATAGAACAGGTTATATCAGGGTGGAAAACTTTGATGAAAGAGAGGGCCACTATATTTCCACACTGACTCCAGAGGGCCACATTACATATACTGTCGGGCCACTCTATTTGTCACACAAAGGTAGCAAAAATAGCCGATTTACAAGCTCAAAACGCGACGCAGTGAGCTTGTAGATCGGCTATTTTCTTATTGGAATCCAGATTTCTTTTTGCTATTTTTGAATTGGAATCCTGAAAAGTAACATTTTTATACAATTTCAAATGCATTTAGTTGGTACAGTAGGTACTTATGTAACTTTATGAACTTAAATACAAATACATTGGACATAAAAAAGACAATACAATTTTAATACTAGTCATTAAGCTACTAATATAGACTGATGTAATTAAAGCGGTTCATGTTTGCAGGTTTGGAATTGTAACAGCTGAAATCAATAATATATCAGTATACCGATAATAACCTGGGCCGCATTAAGTGAAGGTGGGGGCCGTATGCGGCCCCCGGGCCGCCAGTTGCCCATGTAGTGGCTATAATTATAGATATAGATAGCCTGTTGTCATAGCAACCGTGCGGGCGTGTTTGTCTGGACGCGCTGTCACTCAAGACAGCCGTGGGGGCGTGTTTGGGTTCAAGGGGCAGCGGCCTCCGGATAGAGTGTGGGTGGGACTCGCAGCAGCTGCCTTTCTTACTCCTGATATTCGTCATTAAGCAGCCGCTTTGGGACATACTAGAACAGTGAGTCTCTTCATTTGGCATGAAAACAGTATGTTTGTGAGATTTCGGACGCACAATGTCACTAAGTAGGCCTACATTCAGATCCAAGCTGGTAAAACCTTGCCTCAAACATCGATTATCAAAATGGACCGAAGATGAACTATTTGGGGTTTTTAAAAGCCTCTCAACAACAATGGTGCCAGAGGAGGAACAACAGTCAGAGATCTACCATGATGGACGCAGACTGCTGGAAGCCATGCTGAAACCTGTGGTCAAGTTAGACATATTAGGTAATGTGTGCTGAGACTGTCGTGTTATTAAATGAAATTGCACGTGAGTCTAACTGTATCTGTAACGGCCCAGGGACAAGGTTTATATTAATCATTATAGTTTTGCATTTTTCATTACTTTTCAACTCGTTTTTTAAGCAGGCTTGTTATTTTTTCCTTTTTCTTTGAAAAAACGTAGGCTTAGTTTTAGTCTAGTATGAATTAGTTTTAGCGATAGTTTTAGTTGTGTTATTGTAATATGGATTAGGCAGGAAAGGGGCCAGATTCAACAAGGTCAGAAAAATTGCAAAAAATAAAAAAAATCTTGTAGATCTGCGTTTTTTATTTTAGTTTGTTTTAATTTGTTTTGTAAACACACTAAACAGTTAGTTATTTAACGTTGTTCTGTAAAGCCTCATTTTTATTTTTTAATCTCAGTTATAGTTAAGGGATATTTCACTGAAAAAAGTCACGGGCCCCTGACGCATTAGATTGTCTTGAGGGGGCTGTGATATTTGCGAGGCAAAATGAGATTTCACAAATAATTTCATATTTGCATTTGTTAATACAATATTGCAAACTTCTCTTAAATGAGTATATTCATCCAAATTAAAGGTCATCCAGCATAATTTGAGTAGCAAATAAATAATAAAGAATATGATATTAGGATAATTGGCTGGATAATATACCCCGGGGCATTTGGTTCATTTTACCCCACAGCCACCATCTTAGACAAAATTGGCTAGAATAATACTTAAAGGGGAAATCCACCCATTTTCAATATTTAACTATGTCATTAATATAGCATAAAGGAGTTGTGTGGAAATAAGAAAAAAGTTCCCCCCTTTCTGTGTTGCCTTGAACTGGAGGATTGATTGTGGGTTTAACATTGCAAATTACAACGTGATGACTCATCATGTTGTAATTTGCAATGTTAAACCCACAATCAATCCTCCAGTTCAAGGCAACACAGAAAGGGGGGAACTTTTTTCTTATTTCCACACAACTCCTTTATGCTATATTAATGACATAGTTAAATATTGAAAATGGGTGGATTTCCCCTTTAAGCCAATTTCTTTGCTAAATTATTCACATGGTTTTATCCAGTGGTAATTCCCCCACATGTGTGATGTACATTTTTGGACCTGAGTAAATGTGCTTTAATATAACATCATTCTACCTGACGTGTAGAAATCTTGCAAAAAACTGTTTTATGTGAAAGAATGTTTTCTACTTTCCAGCCAGTTGTAAATGATGGATGTTTACTAGATGTAAGGTCTTATGACAACGCAGTTTTGTAGTTTTCTAGGGGTGGTTCAACTTACCCACTGGCTCATCTTACCCCGTTCTCCCCCTATTCCCAACGCAACCTCTTGAATAAAGTAACTCTATTTTTTTAATTGTATTTATTCATAGTGCAAACATTATGACATTATAGTAAATTGATAACATAGACACACATTATATGCTATACATACACATTCACATTGTATTATACATCACCATTATACATCGCCTCATCTTCATCATCACAGGTTAAAGTTAGTAGCACACACAGGCCAAGTACATGCAGATAACCATAAGTACACAGGACAAACAAACTCATGGTCGCCCCCGGATTATTATCGATGAACACACACAGAGCATCTATACATAGCCAGTTCATGACAGATAACCAGATCACAGCTGGATTTTTCCCCATCACACACACACACACACACACACACACACACACACACACACACACACACACACACACACACACACACACACACACACACACACACACACACACACACACACACACACACACACACACACACTTTCATGTACTCTCATGCACGGGAACCAGTGACCTTTAACATGCCGAACAAACAAGATCCAGGCTTCCCTGTTGGACCACGCACGCACGCACGCACGCACGCACGCACGCACGCACGCACGCACGCACGCACGCACGCAGACACACACACACACACACACACACACACACACACACACACACACACACACACACACACACACACCTCCATATTTCGACACACATGTATACATACACACACCCACACATACACACGCACGACATGCAAGTACATACACACCCAGGTTATTGTAAACTATAAATACTGTGTGAGCAAAGGTGACGGTTACCCTTTTCCCCCCCAGCCTGAAATTAGGCCAGACAGCCTGACCATGTATGGCTTTGTCTAATAATCTCTATTCTTGTTATAACCTATAACTCGACCTGGGGCCTATTACATGAAAGGGGAATTAAATAAGCCTGGATTTAAGTCAAATCCAGGTTTGACAAAGTCTGGTCCGTACAGCCTGGTTTATTCCGTTCCATGAACGCCAAGCCAGGCTGAAAAGGAGCGACTTTGTCGAGCTAGACCTTGTCAAGCCAGGCTGTGTCGAGCCAGGATGGTAAAGCCAGGCTTCACATATTCCTGTAAAAGACCATGAAAGTCGATAGCAGAATCCTTGAACTTGACCAATCATGGAGCCCAAAACCAGAGCGGCGTTCTTCTCTGTGGCTGAACAGCAGTGCTGCAGCAGTTAATGGAATCATATGAGGAAGTAAAATGAATAATAGGCAAGAAAGGAAACACGGCCGCAATAAATAGATCCAGGGAGAAAGCGTGGCAAAGTATTGCCGACAAATTAAATGCACAAGTCGTCCAAAAATATATACAATTTATATATATAGTCCATAAATATATAGTCCATGAATATATAATACATAAATATATAATCCTGTTAGGCTTAAACATGAGGAGTTTAAGTGAATATCGCCAACTAACCTACAATGCTATTATATGCGCCATGCATGCAATGTTGAGATTACATGGAATCCATCTATTTCAGGCGGTAAGCGAATACTCCACTATTTCCCTCACAATTGTAATTGCTGGTGAAATGTAGAACTAAAAGACTGTCTCTTTTACTTCATAGGCAACCTGTGGAGAGATGTAAAGCAAGGCTGAATTATGATGCATGCACACCCCGAACCCGGGAAGAACTTATGTTGACCCATGTTTTCCTTATGATTTAAAACGTATAAACAATGCTCTGTTGAGCTGATTCTGAAAATAAACGCCCTTAATTGGGTTTGTACCCTGCCTTCTGTCTTCTTCTGTCGTATGTCCTTAGACCTTCAGCTCCGTTGCAGCAAGCCAGTCCAGTGTGTCATTGTCTAGGTCAATTAAACCACGATCACCATTAGGTGGCCGGAATTTGGGGCAGCTGGTCATAACGTGTTCCACAGTCTGTTCTGGATCCCCACATTCGCAATGGGCATTGTCTGTGAGACCCCACTTGTGCATTGATGCATTGAAACGTCCAACACCTGTCCTCAGGCGATTGAGGGTTGTCCACTCCTTGCGTGGGAGGTGCTGGCCAGGAACATCTGCTGGGTCCTCGATGTATTTGTGGAGCCTGGATGGTTCTGCTGCCTTCCACTGGTCCCTCCATCTTGCCTTCACCCAGGAAGCCTTGGAGGTGTCCGCTGGTGTTGTGCGGAGCAGTTCCTGGGCCTGTGTGGCAAATGGGCGCCGGGACTTGAGGCGCACGCGATGTGGTGTCTCCGTGACGACCTTGTGGAGGAGGTGGGATTCACTCATCTGTGCCTTCCGAGCGAGGGCCAGCGTGGCGGCTTCTCGTCTGACCTCTGCTGGAGCAATTCCAGCGAGGACAGGTAGTTGGTATGATGGGGTGGCTCGTAGACATCCGGAGACGGTCCGTAGGGCGGTGTTGAGGGCAGCATCCAGCTTTTTCACATGAGGGCTACGGCTCCAGACTGGGGCACAGTACTCAGCGGCGGGGAACACCAGAGCCTCGGTGGAGATGCGCAGTGTTTTTGTGGTGGCTCCCCACGTAGTACCGGCTAGACGGCGTATCAATGCGGCACGGGCGGTGGTCTTTCCCTTGACACTGTCCAGGTGTTGTTTGAATGACAGTGTTCTGTCCAGCTTCACCCCAAGGTATGTCGGGGAGGACTGAGACTGTAGCCGGGCATCTTCAACCATGATGTTAATTTCACGGGTTGCTTCCTTGTTGTAAAGGTGGAACATTGTTGATACGGTCTTCTCAACACTGAGCTTCAGGCGCCAGTTCTTCAGGTATGAGGACAGAATGTTCATGTCCTCAGAGAGGCCCTCTTCTACTGCTTCCCAGGATGGCTTGCTGAGCAAAATGGCCAGGTCGTCTGCAAAGCCGTACTTCCTTGATGTTGTTGTGGGTAAGTCGTGGATGTAGATGTTGAATAACATCGGTGCTAGCACTGAGCCCTGCGGGACACCGTTCTTGAGCTTTCTCACCCTGCTGCTTTGGCCGTTACTGGTGTGTAGCCGAAAGCTGCGGTTGCTCAGCAACTCCATTATGAAGCTCACCATGTGCTTGTCTGGGATGGTCTCCAGAAGCTTCATATGTAGCCCACGCAGCCAGACAGTGTCGTAGGCAGCCGTGAGGTCTAGGAAGACGGCACCCGCCTTCTCTCCTGCCTGGAAGCTGTCTTCTATGTCGTGGCACAATAGGGTCACCTGGTCTGTTGTTGACATACCGCTTCGAAAGCCAGCCTGTTCTTTGGGCAGCTGGGGGTCGATCACTGGGGTGAGGCGTGCCAGGATGAGGCGTTCAAGGAGCTTGAAGGGTACGCACAGCAGTGAGATGCCTTCTGTGTCTTGGCCTTGATCAGTATCCCACAATATACATATATGTATGTATATTGTGGGATACTGATCAAGGCCAAGGCCCGGGTCAACAGAAATTGTCCTCTCTCACGCTCACCCCCTCTCTCTGTCCAAATTCCCACACTCTGCCCAGGTGAACGCCATGACTGGTATTAGCGTGGCAGCGCCCCCAGCTCCTGTGATCACGCCCCCAACCACCTACTTAGCAGTGCAGTGCCCAAACTGTCAATCAAGTGAAATACTAATATCAATAATAATAAAACACTACACTTGGCAAAAGGTCACATTATGGCTCCTACAATATGTATATATATATATATATATATATATATATATATATATATGAATGTATGTCAGATATTTAAAAAAAATGTTTTTAAATATATATTAACAAACATCTACAATATGAACTATAGTGTTAACAGAGTGACAATGGCTTCCCAAACGAATTTCAGCTCCTGCGTAGCCTAGAAGCTGCGTAGGAGCCTCCACGCAGCTGCGCAGTAGAAACCCCGCTGCGCACTATCTTCGTTAGTAGCAGCTGTGTGTGCCCAACGTGCCATCTAAACTGGCTTCTGGAGACACCATCGTCATAGGTTCCGTTACGTCTGTCCTAAAACTACATTCGTGAGACAGCATGCACGTAAAGGACTCCTGGACGAAGCCTACGTAAAGCCTACGTAAACTACGTAGTGCTGTCCTACTACACACATAGAGGTATAATATAACACTACACAGCAGTTTAAACACCCTTTGCGAATATATACATTATATCTATATATCTAAAGACCTTTATCTAAATTACCTTTATATTTATTGGACACTTACACTTTTTTAGGTTCATTCTGTAATTTATTAAAATTCATTTTAAGATGACATTTCAATGCTCTTAAATGAACACAGGCAACAATGGCCGCCGTTCAAAAATGTTCAGAGGATAGAGGGGGCGTCTCCCTGCATGATTGACAGCTTTTAGCACCAATGGGGGGAATTTACTTTAGGAAAGTTTAGGATTATATATATATATATATATATATATCATATATATATATATATATATATATATATGTAAATATATAAATTGTGTGTGTGTGTGTGTGTATGTGTGGTCGGTCTTTTCATAGATCTATTTCGCTACGATGGGTGTTACGAGCGCTCGTAACAAACTGCTGCGTAGGACAGTACTCAGGGCTACGCCTCTCCCAGGAGTAGGCGGGGAGTAGGCTACATGCATGCTGTCTCCCGAATGTACTTTTACCACACACGTAGCCAGTTTAGATGGCACGTAGTGGGCACAACCACCTGCTACTAATGAGGGTAGAGCGTAGGTTTCGCCGAGTCCCAGCTGTGTAGAGGCTCTTACGCAAGCTGCGTAGGCGACGCATGACCTGAAATCTACGTACCTGCTAAGGTACTGCGCAGCCTGTGACGTCACACGTTAGACCCGTCGTAGGACCTGCGAATTATCTCAACGCAGGATCTCTTTGGGAAACGCGGCCATTTACATATCACATGAGTCATTGTGAAACAATTATGATCCATGGTCACACAATATTTCAGTAATAATAATTAATTAAGCGTGGCTGTTAGCCTGGGGGGAGATGGGGGGGACACATCCGGGACACATGCACGCGCGCGAAGCGAAAATTTTGCGGTTATTTCGGGTGGATTTGTTGATTTTTGGGGGGGATAATGCAGTTATTTTGGTTAATTCGGTTCGCCTCGCGCGCGCGGTGGTCGCGAGGTGCGGGGGACTGGACTGATTTTATTATTTATAAAAAATTATTTAAAGGAGCTACACCATGAATTTAAAAAATAATAATAATATTTGATATCATATTGTTTATGTCCCTCAAACATTTTTCAAAAGGTTTGAGCCTAAATCAAGCCTCAGATATACTCATTCCAACTAACTTCTCTCTGGCTTATAAAGCACTTTCACCTGCAATACCACATTGTCCTGTTTGGCACGGGGCGCTATTGAGCCAGTTTGTATGCATGTCATGTCCTGGTTCTGTGTGGAAAAAGTAAAAAAAAAAAATAAGAAAATTTTTTAAAAAAATCAAAAATGAAAAAAAAAATAAATTTTTTTTTTTGGGTTAGAACTGAAAAACGGGAGGAATTGTTCCCAGACGTGACGTAGGGTGGGGGAACAAATCTGACGGACTGTTTTCAGACCAATTTACATAAAAACCACAGATAGCCTATGAAAGCCTGCATGCTCGAAGTCGGGTATTTGTTGGAACAGAAGAGAGGTGGGGGAGACCAAAAACACACAAAAATGAAGAAAAAGTTAAAATTCATGGTGTAGACCCTTTAAAAAAAACTTTTTTTTTTTTTTTTTTTTGGGCTGGACTGAAAAGTTGGGGGGAGAAATTGTCCTTTAATTAAACAGGCTCCGGCGCCACTGGTCTGGACCACAGCTAAATTGCCATGGTAACTAAGGTAGGATTGCATACATTTTCTTTCGTGAAATCTAGTCATGGATAAACTTATCCAGGGTGAACTGGCTAAACTAATCTGGCAAGATAATTCAGCTTTCATGAAACCGATTCATCGCAAATCCTGGCTAAATTAAGCCAGGATAGGTGTTAAATCCAGGCTAAACCCATTCTGCTTTCGTGAAATAGGCCCCTGATGTCTCAACTCATTCCCAGCCAGCAATGATCTCCATGACTATTTACATTTACCACAATAGCTTCAGTGTTGAACATACAGTTCCCAATGCACTCTTTCCCCCCTTTTTTTGAGGACGAGACCTCAATTAGCAGAGACTATTATCATCAGCCCAATATCATCATAAATAATAAGAAAGGATGAGAAGAAAATAAAATAAAAATGTAAATAATAATAATCATAATAAACAATATAAATAACCAAACAAATAATAATAATAATAATAATAATAATAATAATAATAATAATGATAATACATCAGACTTACATATCGCTTTTATTTGTACCCAAAGTCGCTTTACAAAACAAATCATCTATAATAATATAATCTATAATACAATCATCTATAATAACTGATAAGTAGAAGACAAAAATAAAATAATTATAAATCATATGTATTGCATGGCAGTATGTGGATGTATCCATTGAAGATTATAATTGTAGTAATGGAAAAGAGAGACAAAAAAGGACAAAGAGAAGAAAAAAACAAGGCTGACATTTAAATGTCATTTACAGGGTGGCTACCAATATAAAGAAAGTGTTTGTGTGTGTGTGTGTGTGTGTGTGTGTGTGTGTGTGTGTGTGTGTGTGTGTGTGTGTGTGTGTCTGTGCGTCTGTGCGTGTGTGTGTGTGTGTGTGTGTGTGTGTGTGTGTGTGTGTGTGTGTGTGTGTGTGTGTGTGTGTGAAAAGTGAAATCTGACACCGCTGAGCTCTGCCGTGTCTCTCTCTTTTGTGCCCGGACAATTGAATGGGAAATGTACTTGTCCGAAGGACACGTGCCCCAAAAAGTTAATGTCAAGCCATAAAAAGTGACATTTATTTGTTAAAATAAGTGTTCAAATACTATGAATAGTTCTATATTGTGATAGTAATCATCATCACATTTGTGTTCACTAACAGGGATATGCGTCTATGCGTCTGTCCAGCTCTTTAGTAAACTGAAAATACATTTTCAGTTTGGGATATCAATTTTATGATTATCCAATCAGGAAAGAGAACTCGTATGGGACACAGGATTAACAAGTGGAATTGTAAGTGATGACACAAATAAATGAGCAGAAAGAATTGGAACTGGAACACTAAAATTGAAGCTGATAAATGAGTGCTCTCTCCTGATAGGTTGAAATTAGCAATCGACCTGCAAATGTATTTCTTGTTTATCTCATTCAGTGCATAGTAAATACAAAAATAATTGCCCATAGTGCAGGCCCGCTGACAGGCAGGGATAAAGGGGACAGTTGTCCCCCCCCCCCCCCCCCTGTGTGTGTGTGTGTGTGTGTGTGTGTGTGTGTGTGTGTGTGTGTGTGTGTGTGTGTGTGTGTGTGTGTGTGTGTGTGTGTGTGTGTGTGTGTGCACTGCTGCACATCTGATCAGAGAGAGAGAGAGAGAGAGAGAGAGAGAGAGAGAGAGAGAGAGAGAGAGAGAGAGAGAGAGAGAGAGAGAGAGAGAGGGGGGGGGGGGGGGGGTGCCAGGTAAAATCTATGAAAAAAGCGAAAATAATGAGACAGAAAATAGCATGTTTTCAACTAGAAATGATGAATTTAGGAGATGTTTGGACGTTGGAGGGACATCTATTGTGAGTACATAATGTTTAATGTGCAGAATTGGCTGCCGTGCCTATGAGTACAAGTGCAAAAGTATAAAATGGACTCGTATCAAAAGTAAAAGTACTCATTATGCAGAATGTCCCATTTCAAGTTTTCAAATGTATAAAAACCTTTTGAAAAGAATAATAATGTTTATTGTCCCCAAGGGGAAAATTGTCTTCACAAGGTCTGTTCACAACAAAAACAACATAACAACATGACAACAAAAACAACATATCACAAGACAAGACATGAGGTCCCCACTGTACACGGAAAACCCTCCTATGGACGGGGCAGTTGGTTTAATGCCGCGATGGCTGAGGGGACAAAACTCCTGCTAAAATGAACCTTTTTCCACTTTAAGGTTCTGTATCTCCGACCAGATGGCATGAGGTCAAAGTAGCGATCTACAAGCTCTGTGAGCCTACTGTAGTATGCTTGTTTCTCTGGCATGCTTGCTTGTAGGAAGTCATTAGAAATGGCTCTTTTTCGGTGTAGTATACTACGATAGTAGCCTAGTAATTGGGAGAATCACCTTTTTTCATCAAAACGTTTTTTTTCACAACTTTCGCCAGTTACCCCATTTTTCACAAGTTTCTGCAATTTTACCAAATTCCCAAAATGTCACAGCATACATGTACTTAAATCGCCTGCATATTCAAATCGTTATTTTCTTGCCCACACAACAAAGGATTTGTGTCCGTTTTTCTCGAGGGACTGGTTACTCATGCAAGTAGGGATATACACAAAACAGTGCAAACTCAAGAACTACAAGTCCTTGGAAGCTCACAACTTTTTACCAGTGGATGTATCTGCTTATTTGGTGGCAGAAAACACACAGCAACTAATCAGTATTTTTAGTCAACGATAGCAGATCCAGTGTTTTCTCCCACAGAGCAAAATGGAAGTGATGTTTTGTGGCCGTTCCTATCTTTTGCCGAATGTATCTATTGCGTTCTATATAACAAATATGCTGTATTGACTTGTTAAATGGTGCATGAAAATGACTCTAGGAGGCTTAGATACATTTTAAAGATAGAAGTAATGTGATACTTTTCAAATTCAGAATATCAGTTTTTAACGCAACACAGCTTGCATGTTATTTCAAAACATTTCATGGGTGTTGTTTTATCTCCCCTCATTCTCCATCCCAGATGTCTTTCCTGCCCAACTACCAGTGAAGAAACATACCCACTGTAACCAGGGTGGCAAAAACCTCAGAAACAAGAGACTCAAAATACACCAGAAAACTCATACAGGAGAGAAGCCCTACCACTGTGATCACTGTGGGAAAGGGTTCAGCCAGAGCTGCTATCTCAAATATCACCAGAGAACACATACAGGAGAGAAGCCCTACAATTGTTACCAGTGTGGGAAAGGGTTTGGCCTGAGCAGTCTTCTCAAACGTCACCAGAGAATTCATACAGGAGAGAAGCCCTACCACTGTGACCAGTGTGGTAAACGTTTCAATAACAGCGGTTATCTCAAATTTCACCAGAGAATTCATACAGGAAAGAAGTCCCACCACTGTCCCCAGTGTGGGAAAGGATTCAACAACAGCACTTATCTCAAACGTCACCAGAGAATTCATACAGGAGAGAAGCCCTACCACTGTGACCAGTGTGGGAAAAGATTCAGAGACAGGGCTGATCTAAAAGGACACCAGAGCATTCATACAGGAGAGAAGCCCTATAGTTGTGACCAGTGTGGGAAACGGTTCAGCCTTAGTAAAAGTCTCAAACTTCATCAGAGAATTCATACAGGAGAGAAACCGTACCACTGTGACCAGTGTGGTAAAGACTTCAGTACCCGCTGTCGTCTCAATCGTCACCAGAGAATTCATACAAGAAATAAGTCCCACCACTGTGACCAGTGTGGGAAAGGTTTCAACAACAGCACTGATCTCAAAGATCACCAGAGAATTCATACAGGGGAGAAGCCCTACCACTGCGACCAGTGTGGAAAAGGGTTCCGCATAAGCGGTGGTCTCATACTTCACCAGAGAATTCATACAGGAGAGAAACCATATCACTGTGAAAAGTGTGGGACAAGGTTCAGCCGACAGGTTAGTCTCAAACGTCACCAGAAAATTCATACAGGAGAGAAGCCCTATCACTGTGAACAGTGTGGGAAAGGGTTTAGGACGAACGGTAATCTCAAAAGTCATCAGAGAATTCATACAGGAGAGTTGCTTTACCACTGTGACAAGTGTGGGAAAGGGTTCAACCAGAGAAGTAATCTCAAAGTTCACCAGAGAATTCATACATCAGAGAAGCCCTACCACTGTGACCAGTGTGGGAAAACGTTCCGCTCAAAGATTCAACTCATATATCATCAAAGAAATCATACAGGAGAGAAGCCCTACCACTGTGACCAGTGTGGGAAAGATTTTAGCCAAATAAATAGTCTCAAATATCACCAGAGAATTCATACAGGAGAGAAGCCCTACCACTGTGCCCAATGTGGGAGAGGGTTTAGCATGAGCAGTACTCTCAAACGTCACCAGATAATTCATACAAGAACACCTACCACTGACAGTTAATGGCGTTGAGGCACAAACCTCTCTGTCTTATTTCGTGTACCATCATCAGATATCCAATCTTAGTGTCATCTCTGAAGGTGGTCTATTCAGGGGGGTTGTGATTATGTGGTTGGCAGTATGCTCAAGCTCCCCGCACTTGCATGCTGCTCTGTCTGCAGGGATGTAAACGTATTGCTTTTTAGCGAAAATAGCCTTTTTTGTCACTCCCTCCACCCAAGTCCGTAACCTTGGTGTCATCCTATATCCCACCCTCTCGTTCCATTCCCATGTCAACCTGATCACGTAAACAGCATTTTTTTTTCACCCCCGCAACATTGCCCACATTATCCCACACTGCTGAAGAGACACTAATTTACGGTGTCATCACATATCACCAGACTTGATTACTGAAATTGCCTCCTCTTCCGTTATAGTGGTGTTAATGTAACTCTATAGCGGTGTTAAGCCCCAGCTGCGTGATTGAGAGAGGGGGAAAAGAGAGACAGGGGAGGTTGGGGGGGTTATGATCCCATAGCATGAGAGGACGGCCGTCGTTCAGAGTATGGGGAAGTCTCCCCATTGGTTTGAAGTTTTAGTCTCTTTGTAGACCTGGTTACTCTTCGAGCAACCTGGTAAAAATAATTGGCCATCATGTATAATGTCATCACTTTTTTTGTATTACTTACCTATGTTGTTGTTATGGATTATATCAATAGAACTAAATGAAGAAACACCAGTGCTAACCATGTCGGCATCACAAATCATTTCATTTTATATAGTATATCTATCTTGTAATTGTTCACCTGGTGTACGTGCTTTAAAATATAGTTAGCCTTGGATCAGGCCAAATGTGTGTGCATGTTCAATTCTATCATTTTGCTACTGACTCAAAGATTTGAGTTAGTTTTAGTCTGTTTAGTGTTTAGTCTCTTGAACTTAATACAATCTTTTATGTATATACATATATTATTGTGGTTTTTATTCTGTTCTATTCTTTTTTTACTCTGATAATTAAAATGTAACCTGAATTTGAAAGAATAAATATGACATTTTCCTACGTCAAAGCTATACTATGTACTATACTTTTCACATCTTCCCCCTGGAAGAATTATTTACAAAGAGGGTTTTAGAGCACACATAACAGACTTTTTATGTTTAGATGTATTGAAATGTTTGGATTTAGTTGAATTACAAGCATTATTTGTGTACAAAGTACAAAGAGTGTTACCAGAACAGTTATTTCAGTTTAGTTCAGAGGATGAGGACCACATAAGAAGATTAGATTTTAAACATCAGTTTGATCGGACAACATTAACATTCTGTTACAGGTATAAAGTTATGGAATTCTCAAAGGAAGGAGTGGAAGAGTTGTACAACGATGTTTCAGTTTAAAAACGTGTTTAAAATGAGAGAAATTATGAATTGGACAGTTAATTCTTCCTTATTTTTCCTTTATTTTTTTATTTTTTATTTGATGAATCACGGTATAACTTGTATGCTATACTGTTTTAGTGATGTACTGATTGGTAGCCATTGGAAAGATCATCTATTATTGGTTGATTTTTAATTGAAGATAGGGGTAGGTATATAATAAGATTAATCTTCTTCCTGCTCCTTTTCATTTGTGGAATACGTAAAGGAAAAAATTATAATGAATGTAATCATGTAAAACCGTAAGTGGAATAAATAAAGATGAAATGATAAGGCTGTGAATTAGTTTTTTATCTGTCACGAGTGAGTAGCGAGCAGGACCCAAATGACAAAACCATGACGGTATACTTATATATTGGTTTTTTTTTATTTTTTTTATAAATAATGCCCTATTTTATACCTAACACACAAGTGTTTTGTAAATAAAAGTTGCGAAAATAGCCCATCCACACACGTAGATCAGCCATTTTCACAATTTGTTTTATTTTTTTTCTAAAATGTTGTGACAATGCGGATTGGAAAGCGGCTGAGGATTCTTAAAGCTCGGGGCTCAAGACTCAGGAAGAGTTTCTTTATGTACAAAATAGCTAGAGGTAAACACTGATAATCAAAACATCAAACGGCAAACAAATTATGCCATAGCCGCCTGATGCATTTAAAGATATGACAAACATGTATTTTTGGCAGACAAACAAGGAAGAACACAAACAACTAGAAGGGTGCAGTTCCTGGTGAAACTGCGTTTGCTGCAAGTGGGGGAAGACTGTAAAGTAAAAACATTAATACAAAACAAATACATCTATAAAAAAATGTAATGTACAATATGACATGTTTGAGGGCCCTTGGACACTGCCACATGTTCACTCTCTGGCAGCTGTAACAACTAAACATGTTTCAATGTCAAGATTATCTAATAAAAACTTAATATGAAACGACAACATCAACGGCAACACCAGAACAATAAAACACAGTTGTACAGGGAAATGGGAGTTGATACCAAATACAAATGTGCAAATATACAAAAGTGCAATGTCGAAGGAAATTTAGGTTTAAGGAATGCTTGGAATGGAGGAAGGGGCATGAATCATCATTCTAGCATTCATGCATCAGTTGATGGCTTTGGCTGCCTCCCTGCTTGTTTTTATAGAAATGGTATTGGTTTAAGTGCTAGATATTTTGTTTGCAATGAGACACAATGAATAAATAAAGAAGAGAAGAAATGATCAAAATTTGATTTACTGTGCATTTTCTTTATTTTTTTTGCCAGATTTGTGCTTTGTCACATCTAAGAGCCAAACTGTCATGTCAAGCGTTAGCCTACTTTACTTTAGTTAGTCCATACCTTTGAGTTATGAGATTGATTTAAAGCCTCACTATGTAACTTTTTTTAATGAATACAATGTAATATTGACCAATCTGTATGTATGGAGGTAGAGTATGTTAATACTTATAATATAACTTTGAATTGTTGTATTTCGTCTCCATGCTCTTCTATTGAGACATTTAGATCGTGTCAAAGGTCATGTCTCACCTAGACAGGTTCTGACACACATTTTGACCTGATGGTCAAGATTTCAACTAAGAGATTTGGTTTAGAGCCTAAACCAAGTTGGTTAGTTGAAAATAGCCGATCTACAAGCGTTGTGAGCTATTTTCGGCAATTTTTCAGGGTCAGATATAAGAATAGGATTGTAAAAGAAACTTTAGTATATGGGTCATCGAAATACATGGAATGCAACAGTAGCCTAAAACTAAGAGTACTACAGTAACCCCCTGCCCCTTTTTCCTCTTTCTTTCTCTTGTCAGCCTACTTTTAACCCTTTGTTACACCTATTCCCAATCCGAACCATACAATGGAGACAATAGAAAATACCATAACTCTTGAAGTAAACATACAGAGACAAATTAACACATTTCTACATCATTTTGACCCAAGGAATTCATTAAAGTGGTTATTATTAAGATTCAAGCAGGTCTTGAGTCTATTTCAGGACAGAAACTGCAAGAAACTAACAGAAAATGTTCAAATCACATCTATATTAATCCTTGTATTAAATACTTAAGGTGTATTCTACTTTACCCCATGTTTTTTAGGACCCTTATGGTGTCTAGTTAAGATTTCTTCTTGTTGCCGAGGTCAACCAATGTCACATGGGGTTCATTTGGTGACCATCTTAAATCGATGTCCACAGGAGTGGCGTTTTCATATCTGAACCAGACAACGTACAAAGACAAATAAACTCACTTATTCATAGAATGTTTACACCAGGAATCTAATGGAAAGGTCACTGACATGGTACAACCATTCTTTATTGGTGAAAACACACAAATATCAAATGCTGGCTTATATTTAGGCATAATATAACTTTCTTAAATAATCAAAACACAATTTCACTATTTCATCCATCTCAACCTCTTCTCTCTTATCATCATCATCATCATGATTAAATATTGTTAGGATGATCATACACCAACCTGAAAGCCTTTTGAAATTTGGTGTTCTTCTGGAGCTTTTTGAGTGGTGCCACCTTGCCCTTGCCCTTGAAGGAACTAGTACAGCCCTGACCACTGAATACATGGTACCCAAGCTGGGTGCTACAGTATGGCTGCCTGCCCAAGAGAGGTTGCTAGCTCCGTGACATTTACCAGCTGACAGTGCCTGCCTGTGCCAATGTCAAGGTAGATGAGCAGGTTGATGTTGTCGGTAAAAAAAGAATAGACCTTAAAAATGTAGTACAAAGAGAAATATAGATGTGATTTGAAAATATTCTGCTATTTTTGTTTCGGCCTGGCGGAGACAAAAATAGCGAGAGTATGTTTTTCCGCCCGTCTGTCCGTCCGTCCGTCATTCTGTCTGTGTGTGTACAGCTAATCTCCTGCACCGTTTGCTCGCCGTGAAACTGTGCACACACACTACCTGGATGCCACAGCAGAACTAAAAGGCATGGGTTTCCGAGGCTAGACATACATACAGTATGCATGCTTTGTTCCTAATGACTTGAGGTTATTCAGACCGTGAACCCTGATCCATTGAAAAGCATTGAATGTGGAAAGTACAGTGACTAGGCAAAATGGCTAGGCATACAATACACATTGGCCCTATTTTATTGGCAGGTAAAAAAAAAAAAAAAAAAGGGTGACTTAAACATCACATTTTGTACAATAGAAGAAGAAAAGAAAACAGATGGGGCCTATGCTGTTTTCCCAACATATTTTGTTGTGCATACATACACAACAATAGTTACTATTGTGTAAAATGAAATGTAGACTACTAGACTAGTTGAATAGTAGGCTACTACGTTTCATTGAGGCAATGACCACACGGAATGTAAGGAAAGCGCCCCATCTTGTGACAAAGCAGAAGTACTACACATGTAATAGCATTTTATCTCGTCATTGATTGATTGATTGATTGATTGATTGATTGAAATTTGTATTAGGCAAAAGAATGTAAAGCAACACAGTTACATTTATAATGCTTTTGTCTAAAAGGTCCGGCCAAAAAAGTCCTTGCAGACTTGTTTCCGTTGGGGTCCTTTTCAGGGCCGGATCTAGGCATAGGCAAGGGGGGGCAATGCCCCCCGAAATGCCCTGACTGCCCCCCCAAAAAAATAAAATAATATATATATATGTATATATATATATATATATATATATATATATATATATATATATATATATATATATATATATATATATATACATATACATATATATATATATATATATATATATATATATATATATATATATATACATATATATATATATATATATATTTATAACAAATTTGGGGGGGGGGGGGGGGGGGGGCTTGTGAAAGTTACATTTATGTCATGTGTGATATGAAATGTGAGTTTACCATAATCAAAGTAATCCTTAATCATATTCCATCATGTATCATTGCATTCAAATAAACCTCTGCCCTGAGGCTGATTTTACATGGGCAGTGTTGCCAGATATTGCGAGAGAAAGAAGCCTAGGAAAACAAGCCCAAAAGAAGCAAAGTAGGCCACATGAGCACTTTAAACCTATGCATCAAGCTCACAACGCGACGTGTTGTGGATCTGCTAATTTCAAAAACTCTTGCAATAAAATGTGGAATATTTGTGTTTTTGGGAACACAAATGCTCTCTGTGGCACCACACAAAACATTTTCATGAAAATATTTCAGAACCAATAATTATTCAAACATTTGGAAGCAAGCCTAAATAAGAACAAATCTACACTTTAGATTCTAAAGTGAACTTCTAAAGTTTAGAAACAAGCCCAAAAAAACGCAAACACCAATTTTTACAAGCAACTTTACAGAAAAAGAAAGCCCAAAGTCACTTATAATAAGCTGACATGGCAACACTGGCCGTGGGGCAGCACCCACTCCAGTCAGTCGCTTGTTGACACCGCTGGATACAGGCACACCGCTTTCAGTGTTGGCTGCTTGCTACTTGTCTTCAGTTTATCTTTCGAAACATTTTGTTTTTCTAAAGTGGTTCACTTCACTCACCGAGCGAGTCACCGTGCTTGCTTAGTTACTGGCAATCAACAGAATGGTGAACTTGGTGAAGGCTTGGTCAACGAGCGAGATGGGAGACGGGAGAGAGAGCGAGAGAAAGAGAGAGAGAGCGAGAGTGCGCTCGCGTTGCTGCGTGAATCATTACCCATAAGAGACAATAGTGATCTATTCTAAATGTTTTTGTTTTGCCTGGCTTTAGCCAAATGAACACAGCACAGGATTGTATACTGCCCTGCCAAGCCAAAGGGCAGTAACTACGTTTTTGGACACACCAACTTATTTGTGTATCCCAAAGGTCAAATTAGCCTTTGTGATTTTGGGGGATAAACAATTACCTCAAGAACAGATGTACAATTAGTGTAATATCACTTATATGCCGATATCTCATTTGGCTGACCAGTTGAATCACTTTTAAACCCATTTTTCAGTGATTTTTTTTTTTCGTAGTTACTGCACTTTGCCTTGGCAGGGCAGTATAATGTTGAATGATTTATGTTGGTTTATAAAATATTGTGTCCTGCAGTTCAGAGTCAGACACTCAGGTTTGTGATTGATTGATTACTTACTTTAGTTTGCAGATTGTTTGAATTCTTAAAGTTAAATAAATGCTATTTAACGGATGTAAGTGTTGTTATTTATTATTTATTCAGCTATTGTGAATTGTTGTTAAATCAATCAACACATAATATCGCATAACAGGATAATAAACCTACTGTTCAGTTTTACCATATAAAAAATGTATTATTTTATAATATTTGTTTTGATAAAAAATAACAAATAACATAAGCCTAACCTAACCTTACCCTACCCTAACCCTAAAACCCTCAGTCGTTTCATCCTGGCCCCGGGCCTGTTGTCGGGCATGAAGAGACGCATGTGTGTATCGAAGTTTGGTCAAACAGGGTATGAGTTGTACCTGTTCAAAGTTGGCACTTTCAATTGAGTGCTATAGCGCCACCCTTTGACGAATGAGTGTGAGAATTATTTCTTGGTAGTTTTTCATGAGCATCTACCATATGGCCGAGTTTCGTAAAAAGCGTATGCACGGTTAAGCCAGAACTGGCAAAAACAAGTATTTTTCAAACTGCTCAAAATTGCGGACAATCTAAGGGCGGAGCATACTGGTCAAAGCGATACATGTGTTCCTCATGAGTCAAGGCACAAGTGTAAGCAAGTTTCACGACTTTCGGCCAAACGAGGCATGACTTATGCCTGTTTAAAGTTTGCATTTTCAAAAAAATGCTATAGCGCCCCCATTTGGCCAATTGGAGTAAGATTGGTTTCAGTGATATTTGGAATGACCATCTACATTTCTGCAAAGTGTCAAAGAAATGTGAGTCTGCATGTATGTGTTAGGGGCAGATGAATAATTGTCATAAAACTGTAATAGTTAAAACCTATGGATACATGGGATTTTTGAGCAATCTGCACGAAACGTTTAACACTTGAACTTTGGACCTCTGCCGACAAAATGATGGGAGCGGATTTTCCATAAGTGAAAAAATTCAGAAGTTAGGAGCCAATGACTGTTTTTCATATAATTCAAAATGGTGGGCGATCTAAAGGTCAGAGGTCAAAAGTCAGAGGGTGAAAGTTGTTCAGCATGAGGAGACGCATATGTGTATCCAAGTTTCATGGCTGTAGGTCAAACAGGGCATGAGTTGTACCTGTTCAAAGTTGGCATTTTCAATTGAGTGCTATAGCGCCACCTTTTGACGAATGAGTGTGAGAATTATTTCTTGATCGCTTTTCATGACCATCTACCATATGGCTGAGTTTCGTAAAAAGCGACTGCACGGTTCAGCCAGAACTGTGAAAAGTGGCAGAAGTGACAGAATAATGCCAATAATAAAACAGGTCCAAAGCTGAGCTCTGGCCCCGTAAAAATCCACTGTCAAGTATAAAATAGGGTAGAAAATGGAGAGTTTCTGCTTGACAGTGATGATATGACAGATGAAGCATTGCAGCAGTAAGCACACACTGTGTGTCATCGGACCTCAAAAGTCAAGTGCTCATAATTACAAATACAATTTAGTATACTCTACGTCTATGCTGTTATCCAGATTGATTTACAAAGTGCAAGATCGGAGCAAGTGGCATGAATACTAGACAACAAAAAAACAGGTATATGCTCACAAAAGTAGTGTAAAGAAAATAATTACCCCAGCTACAAAGTAGCTATTGTGTCAAAACAACAAACAAAGAATCAAAACCGCACACAGCAATCAAATTATGTCATAACCGAGCCTGACGCATTTAAAGATATGACAAACATGTATTTTTGGCTGACAAACAAGGAAGAACACAAACAATGAAAACATAATCAAGTCACATGGATCTATGCCTGAAGAAATACAGGGCTCTCATTGGGTAATAGAGAAGGTGAAGAAATACCTGTGCGATCCTTGTCGGCATCACAAATCATTTAACTATATATTATCTGTTTGGTGTACGTGCTTTAAAATATAGTTTGCCTTGGATCAGGCCAAATGCGTGTGCATGTGCTGTAAATGTAATTCTATCCTCTTGCTACCGACTCAAAGATACGTTTCAAGTGTTTAGTCTTTTGAACTTAGTACACCTAATCTTTTTCATCTTATATTTTTATTGTTATTTTTATCCTATTCTTGTAGGGTTGTTTTATTCTGATAATTAACCTGAATTTGAAAGAATGATAAGACATTTTCTTACATTAAATCTATACATACTGTTCGTTTCACATCCTCCCCCTGGATTCGAACCTGGGTCAAGTGCTGACATTTTTACCTCTGAGCTAAAAGAGCCTGCCTGCTTGTTCAGGGGATATATTTTATTTTGACCTTCAGGCAGTACCATTTGTCAACTGGTAGTTGTCAAACCAGACCACAGGATATACATTTCTCAATAGAGGAGCAGGCAAATGCCACCACGCACTGATAGACAGTGATATTTGTCACATTTGGCATGTATTCCTACGGGCTTGTGCGGCACCTGTCAGGAGGGAGTGTTGGGCGGGAGGAGTAGGACGAAGGCCCTCTAAGTCCTCCCTTAGGGGGGCTCCTCAGTGGCATGTGAGTCAGTAGGATACAACAGCAGTGACAACAACATAAATGTGTGTGGGGAGGGATTAATTGGCATGACGACTAAACTGGGGAGAAAATGGGTTAAAAATAAATGGCAAATTTTTGTTAAATAAATGAATAAAACATTTTTTATGGAATCTAAATGCTAAGATCCCAACCCCGCGCGGCTAAGATCGCTGGTGAACAAGGCCTGAACATCACCTGTCACCAGGCTGGAGGCCTGCCACACTTTCCTTTGACCGGCTGTTTTCCAGTACGTTGGATTGCCGTGATCGTGTGGATTTGTTGGACTACTTTCCTACGGCAGGGGTCTTCAACGTTTTCAGGCCAATGACCCCCTAGCTGAGAGAGAGGTGAAGCAGGGACCCCCTCTATATTGTATAAAATTGTGTTTCAGATTTAACTTTTTTTGTTTACTTGGTCTGCTCTTTTGTCCCTCTACACCAAACACCTCTTTGCCAAAAAATAGCCGATCTACAAGCTCACAACGCCTCGCAGCGCGAGGCGTTGTGAGCTTGTAGATCTGCTAATCTTGGTAAAGTTCTCCTCAGAGAAGGGATGCTAGGGTTCAAGTGGTTAAGGTAAAAAAAATAAATCATATCACATAAATATTTGGCGGACCCCCTGTATTAACTCTGAGAACCCCCTAGGGGTCCCGGACCCCCTATTGAAGACCCCTGTCCTACGGTATGTAGATTTACCATGTGGATTTTACCTTCCTATGTGCATTCACCGATTAATTCTTTTTTTTTTTTGTTAACCTCATGTGGAGTATGTCACTAAGCTAAGACATAACACTGTAGTTTCATACCGTTAGTGCTGTACCTCATGTACTGCACCTGCTTTGCACCTTATGTCTAACTTGTACATACCTGCTAAGTTTAAACCTTACGTCTAACCTCATGTATAACCTGCTACTTTAAGCACCTTCTGTCTAACCTATGTAAATAACAACTACTTTTTAGGCTAGGTCTATACAAATGAACATTCGTTTTTTCTTTCTTTCTTTTTACGCATTTCTTTCCTATGGTTTCTCCTTTCTCTCCCTCTTTCTGCCCCCTCTGGAGCTTGCACAAGAAGCCATTTCAGCCACTTCTTTACTCCTGTAAACCTGTGATGGTGACACTTTCCTAAAAGTAAATGTACTTAGATACTTTATACCACTGACAACGTGTGTGTGTGTGTGTGTGTGTGTGTGTGTGTGTGTGTGTGTGTGTGTGTGTGTGTGTGTGTGTGTGTGTGTGTGTGTGTGTGTGTGTGTGTGTGTGAGAGATATTCTGACAGTACTCATTGCTATAGTGTTTGTTCATTGACAGGAGTCTCCCCGCTCCTGCTCTTTAGTAAACAGAATGCAGGAGAGAGAACTCACACAGGATACAGATTAAACAAGTGACATTGTAGGTGATGCACAAAGACGTGAGTAGAAAACAAGTTGGAACTGGAACACTATTAAAAAGTTTAAGCTGCTAAATGGGTACTCTTTCCTGATTGGCTGAAATTTGCCACCCAGCTGAAAATGTATTTTCTGTTTATTAAAGAGCTGGAGAGACGGGGAGACACCCCTGTTACTACTGCACAAACACACTAGCGGCGATTACTATCAGAATATAAAGCTTTAACCTTTTAACATAACACTTTATTTTAATAAAAGAAATACACCTTACCCTAACTTTAGTGTTCTTCAGGAAGTAAACTCCTTCCCCATGCGCCCCACTCACTCTTTGGGTCTTGATCATAGAGTTATAATAGGGGGTCCCCAGCAAAAGTAGTTAATATAGCATCACAATAATGATATTGTATATGCAAAAATAGCAGATATACAAGCTCATAGCGTACCACTTTGTGCCGCACTATGTGCTTGTATAGTATAGATCTGCTATTTTTTTTTTTATGTGAAATATGTGCATCTTTGATCATATTTCTTTTTTTTTTTGAAGGGAACATTTTTAAAAATCTTTCAAATCTTTGCTTCTGGGGGTCACTGGAACAAAATATCTTTGAGATGGGGGTCAGCGGCCAAATACATATGATTTCGGGGGTCCGAAGTGGTTCTAAAAAGTTTTAGAACCACTGATATACTGTCGCAACATAAGGATTTAGAAGACATTTGTAGAATCGCCTCAGGTCTTAATGGGTTAACATACTCTGCCATGTAGATGGATCAAAATAGTATTATTATTTTTCTTTTAAACTTTGTTTATTGAATTTTCCACAGAAGCATTCAGCATCAGAAAGTCGGCACATGAACAGACACATAAAAGCTTCCTCCAGTGCAATCCATCAAATACCAACAAATCTGTAAACACATTGAATTATCACCCCCAAAACATACAGGAAATACAGGTACAAAAAAAATAATATATATATATATATATATATATATATATTAAACAGTTAAACACAGACAGAACCAAAAAAATAAAAATCATCAGTCAAACAGTACATATCCATGACGCATATAAAATCTGCAATACAGCACAACACCCCGCCACAGCAAGCCCATCATATCAACGATCCACCAGACCTCACGTATCCCCAATCAGAGATGGATTCAAATTCTGGACAAATTGAAAGAATGGACCCCATACTTTCCCAAGCCACTCAATGAGAATCTTATCTCTTCTAATTTTAGACAGTGCAAGATGTCTCTTATCCAATGAGTGTGAGAGGGGGATGTAGGTGATTTCCAATTAATTAAATGAGTCTCCTAGCTAATATGTGACAAAAGCCAAAACATCCTTTTCCAGTTTAGACCGGTGGGATTTCAGAAAAAAGGCCTTCTATAAGGAAAAACACTGTTCCCAAGCAAAATTCTTAGTGCTTAACCTCCTAATTTGCATATCAAAATGGCTGCCGATTTTGAAGTATTTCTTAAATAACTCTATAACAAAGCAATCAAATCCGACAAATAAAGTGTATATATTTATATTCTGAGGGTCAGACAATGTGTGGAAAGTATTTATAATGTAATATATGTAAATAAATGTAAATAATGTAAATAAATATGCAAATTAGAGGCCACTATTACAGAAAACGGTTTCGTACTTAAAGTGATCCATCCGCATCCCCCTTATTTTATTGTCTCCGCCAGGCCGAAAGGCATGGCGAGAGAGTATGTTTTACCCCCTGTCCGTCCGTCCGTGTGTCCGTCCGTCCGTCCGTCCGTCCGTCATTCGATCTGTCTGTGTACAGCTAATCTCCGGCACCGTTGGCTTGCTCGCAGCGAAACTGTGCACACACAGTCCCTGGATACCAGAGCAGAACCTCTGCCCCAAATTTTTCACAGGGGCCTGTTATAGCGCCACCAGGAGGCCGATTTGTGCAAAACACATTTTTTGACGGTACTCCTACAGATTTTGTCCAAAAATCCCACAAATCGGTACACAGTATCTCTATAGTCATTAAACGAAACGGGTATTTCAGATTTCTCATATTCCATCCTGATTGGCTAAAAATGTCTTCCAAAGTTTGCGGGAGTGCACCGTTTTGAACAAAATGCCTCAAATCATGAACACTGCATGCAATTTCCGTGAAATTTTGCACGCACATTCCCATTAGGCCGAGGAAGAACTACCATTTGAACATTTTCAAATCAGCCTCATGGTGGCGCTATAACAGGCCGATTCGTGTTTTTACCTATAATTGCACCGATCTGTGTAAAACTTTGTATGCACACTCCCTATACGTCAAGGAAAAACCTTTGCCCTGCATTTTTCACATCTGCCTTTTATAGCGCCACCAGGAGGCCGACTTGTGTAAAACACATTTTTTATACTACTCCTTCCAATTTTATCCAAGTTTCACGTAAATCGGTACACATGATCTCTATAGTCATGTGATCACGACGGATGTGTTTGATTTTTCATATTCCATACTGATTGGCTAAGATTGACATCTAAAGTTTGCATTATTGGCTTGTTTTGAACAAAATTCTGCAAATCATGAACGCACCGTCCAATTGCGCTCAAACTTTGCACGCACATTCACACTATGTTGAGGAACAAATGCCACCCTTTTAACATTGGCCTGTTGTAGCGCCACCAACAGGTCTAATTTAGCGAAACACACGTTTTTAACAAAATGCCTCAAATCATGAATGCAGTCAGTGTCCGATTGTCGTGCAAGGCCTAAGAAGAAATGGCACCCTTTTCACGTTGGCCTATTATAGCGCCACCAGGAGGCCACAATAGCCTACCTGACCTAGCGGAGACCTGTGCTCCGAGGAGCACTGTTTCTAGTTTTATTTCTACTTATCTGTATTTTTACCATCCTTAAGACATCTAAAATACATATTTAGATCATGTAAAAATCCTGGTACATTTGGCCCCTGATGACCAAAAAATACATTTCCCCCATGTATAACTCACCCCCAGAATGAGTTAGAGCCACAGAACTGGTACTGATAACTGAACACAAACTACTTTCAACACAACTATATAGAGTGGGATGGGGATGGCTATAGGTACACTTAGACGGCCAACAGGGACTAGCTGAAATGTATTAAGCCCCGCTTAATACTGTGTTCCTATTGGCTGGGCTTTAAACAGCCATAACTCCAATTCCCAGCATCGAAAACCTATGAAACTTCCTAGATGCACTTAGACGGCCAACAGGGAAAGGCTGAAATCGTTTAAGCTATGTAGCCTAACTTTTCAGTTGATTGCCATACAGGCTTTTGTCCCCCCCCCCCCACCCCCGATGGGCCCTGCCTAGTACAGCCTAGTCCAGCCTATTACTGCCTAGTCCTAGGACTAGGCTAGACCTCTGTGTACTAGGCTTTACTGTACTAGACTCTGCTGGGCTCTAATAGTCTGTTTTCAGCTCTAGCAGGCTTTGCTAGGCTGTACTTGGCTTGCTACAAATGTTCATGCAAAACTATTGGTGGTGCACACACAAACTATTGCCCGTGTACACGGTGGTTAATCCCAATGGTCTGAGTATCTACAGGGCTGACAAGGGACTAGCACAGCCTAGTACAACCTAATTGAGCCTAGTACAACCTAGTCTTAACTAAGTCTGTTCCATGCTAGTATAGCCTATATCACCGTCCCCTAGTCTGTTCCATCAAAAGGCTGGACTAGGCTAGACCTGGGTGTACTAGGCTTTACTGTTGTAGACTCTACTGGTCTCTAATAGACTGTTTTAAATTCCAGTAGGCTGTGCTGGTCTGTACAAGGCTATATTAGGCTGTACAAGGCAGATCTGTACTATGGTCTACAAAGGTTCATGTAAAACTATTGCTTGTGCAAACACAAGCTATTGCCCGTGTACACAGTGGTTAGTCCCAATGGTCTGAGTATCTACAGGACTGACAAGAGCCTAGCACAGCCTAATAGAGCCTATTATAGTCTAGTACAGCCTAGTACAGCCTAATCTATCCTAGTCCAGCCTTATCAGTCCTAGCATAGCCTTGTACCCCCTCCCCTATTCTGTTCTCCCAAAAGGCTGGACTAGTCATGGGTGTACTAGGTTGTACTATACTAGACCCTACTGGTCTATAATAGGCTGTTTTAAGCTCTTGTAGGCTGTGCTGGTCTGTACAAGGCTATATTAGGCTGTACAAGGCAGATCTGTACTATGGTCTACAAAGGTTCATGTAAAACTATTGCTTGTGCAAACACAAGCTATTGCCCGTGTACACAGTGGTTAGTCCCTATGGGTTGAGGATCTACAGGGCGGACAAGAGCCTAGTACAGCCTAATAGAGCCTATTAGAGTCTAGTACAGCCTAGTACAACCTAGCCTAGCCTAGTCCAGCCTGTTCCATGCTAGTATAGCCTATACCACCCTCCCCTAGTCTGTTCTCCCAAAAGGCTGGACTAGTCTTGGATGTACTAGGCTGTACTGTACTAGACTCTACTGGTCTCTAATAGGCTTTTTAGCGGCGCTAGCCGCTCTATACCTGACTTTGTCCGTGTGCGTCAACGTTCTGATTGGTCAGGTGCGTCAACAAAGTGATTGGTCAAGCTTCACGTGACACTTGGCTATAAACACATTATAAACACATATCGATGACAAAATGTATCAAAGGCGCCGCTACCTTCACACAGGGTGTGATTTTTTTAATCTCTAGTAGGCTTTGCTAGGCTGTACTAGGCTATATTAGGCTGTACAAGGCAGATCTGTACTATGGTCTACAAAGGTTCATGCAAAACTATTGCTCGTGCACACACAAGCTATGGCCTGTGTACACAGTGGTTAGTCCCTATGGTCTGAGTATCTACAGGGCTGACAAGGGACTAGTAAAGCCTAATAGAGAGTATTAGAGTCTGGTACAACCTTGTACAACCTACTCTAGCCTAGTCCAACCTGATCCATGCTAGTGTAGCCTATAGAAATGATTTCATGTGCATGCCATAAGCAATGCACAACATGTCGTTGCAAATGCCGGAAATCTGGGTTACGATGCACAGCCATGTGTGCATGTCAGCAACGGAGTGATGATCCACCTCCTTGTATGAATGTGGTCTAGTGTCTAGACTTTCGTTCAACAATGGCCAATACAGTATCTTTAGAGTACTAAACCGTTATCTGTTATGGGGGCCGCTATTTTGCATATTTCGGAGTAGGCTGATTATTATATTATATTATTATATTACTTACAAATTCTTTACTCACATTGTAGAAACTGTATATAGACACTTCATTGTCAATTTTGCTTGCCTGGCCACAGAGTTATTGAAGATAAAGGTGCGAATTTGCCAATTTGGCAGCCATTCAGATATGCAGATTAGAAGGTCAAAAACTAAACATTTAGCATGGGGAAAAAGTATATATTTTAGATGTCCTAAGGATGGCAAAAATACAGATAATTAGAAACAAAATAAGGGGGATGCACCTTTTGCACCGTTTGAGTACTACGGTACATCATTTTATGTAATGGTGGCCTCTAATTTGCATATTTATTTACATTATTTACATTTATTTACATTTATTACATTACAAATATCTTCCACACATTGTATGACCCTCAGAACATAAATATATACACTTTATTTGTCAGATTTGCTTGCTGTTATAGAGTTGTTTAAGAAATACTTCAAAATCGGCAGCCATTTTGATATGCAAATTAGGAGGTTAAGCACTAAGAATTTTGCTTGGGAACAGTGTTTTTCTGATTCAGCACCCTTGAATTATGTTAAATGGCCTTGTTCCCAACTTTTACCCCCAAATGCCTCTAACAATCACATATTTCAGAAATCCCTCCTGTCTAGTTCAGAAAGCGAGGGCAGTGAGGGGAAAACCCCAAACAGTGCACCCAAAGGAGTGGGCTCCACCCTGCTTACCCCTATCCCTGATATAGAATGAAAGACCTCTGTCTAATATTTGTGCATAGAGGGGCAAAGCCAGAACATATGAATGAGGTCTACTGGAGATCGTTGACATCTATCTCAATCAGGAGATAACAGTATCATAAATCCTTGACAACCGGGCCTTAGTGTAATAGATACGGTGTAATAGCTTATATTGAATGAGAGCATGTCTCGCGCAAATAGAGGACCCATGTACACGCCGCAGAATTGCATCCCAAACCTCTTCCGTTATTTCCTCCCCCAAGTCCACCTCCCAACGAGCTTTTATAGAGTTCACGGATTCAGGCCGTAGACAACAGATGTCATCATAAATACATGAAATTAGACCCTCCACCAAAATATTATTTTATACACAAAAAAGTGAAATAGTGGCTTTAACTTCTTTTACATTCATATTATTTACTTCATTGCATTTCAAACTTTTCAACTGCAAAGAGAGATATTTATTTCAAAGTACAAATGATTAGAAATGCAATTGTCTTCACTTGAATGGTTTGGAATTCAGGAATATGGACCTTTACAAATTGGGCTCTCCACAGTTCAGTTTGTTGGTAACAAACTGCTATAAGGCTGTGAATTAAAGTGTTTCTGGCACATTAAACCCACCGGTAATTACATTATTTAGTTGTACGACCGCCTCGCCCACAAAAGATAATGATTTTCAACTGAGAAAAAAAAAGAGAACAACAAGAGAGTGAGAGACAGCCAAACATGCTATCAGGTCCCTGATCAGTGATCTAGCCTGTTGTGCAAATGTGTTGTTATGCTGCACTTCTGACCTACATCTGGTAGACCAGCATCATTGCTGTCAGGCAAATATCTTTTATCTGTTACGAGTGAGTAGCAGCAATTAGGACCCAAATGGCAAGACCATGACATGATCCTTATAAATCGGCTTTTTATTTTATTCATAAATAATGCCCTATTTTATACTTTGTACAACAGTGTTTTGTAAAAATCTTGCGGATCAGATCAGCTATTTTCACTGATTTTGAACATTTCCGAATGCATTTTTACCCTTTTTCTAAAATGTCACAATGTGGACTGGAAAGCGGATGAGGATTCTCAAAGCCTGGGGATCAAGACTCAGGAGGAGTTTATTTACTCTGCAGCTTTTCAAAACTTAAAAATAAAAAATACGTTTCTGCCTGACATGGATGATATGACAGATGCAGCTGAAGTGCAGCTATAAGTTCACAATCTGAAAATCAAGCTACTTTCATAGCAAACAGGCATTACGATTAATTTACAAACTGTTGAGAATACATCACAACAACTACTGTACAAGCAAACTTCTGTGGAATGCAGTTCAACTACAGCCTCAGCACATGATGATTACAGCATCAAATGCCAGATATGGATTTGTCAAACGTGATCATTAGATACAAATGCAAAACAATGTATAATCAAACAATGTACAATAGAAGACAATCACATCATGTTTTTGCATTTGTGTAACAAAACTAAATAAATTACAACCCACTTATAACCTGTAAATACTTGGTGAAGTGCCGCAGACATATAATATTTTGGTAACAATAGAGAGTGTGTATATACAGTATATACTGGACAGTTGCAATGTTGGCTGAAATAAAATACATTTTAAATTGCAAGTGGCGGTGCAAATACCTTTTTATTAGTCTCCTCACCCTGGGCAAATAAATGCTGGGGGTGTGATAATTATAATAATTATCAGTCCATACTAAACCAAGTAGGGTTTTGTGTACCTTTGTAGGGTACTCAATAACACCTGAATGTGTTGCAGATTGAGAACTTGCGTTAGGGTATTATCTGATGTGTCGGGCACAACCAGTGGTGGAGAAAGTACTCAAATGTTTCACTTAAGTAGAAGTATCAATACTGCATGTAGAAATATTCTGTTACAAGTAAAGGTCCGGAAAAGTACAAAAGTACTGGTATCAAAATGTACTTAAAGTATCGAAAGTAAAAGTACTCAAATGTTTGATAGCAGATCTACAGCAGATCTATAGCAGATCTACAAGCTCACAACGCGTCGCGGTGCGACACATTGTGAGCTTGTAGATCTGCTATTTTCAAATAGCCTAGGTATAAAATAGGGCTAAAGTAGTTAATGTATGTTTTCTAATGTAATAATTAATATCTGCAAGTAACTAGTAACTTAAGTTTTCAAATAATTGTAGTGGAGTAAAAATACAATATTTTCCTCTGAGATGTAGTGGAGTAGAAGTAAAAAATCACACCCTGTGTGAAGAGGGTGGTGCCTTTGATGAGCCCCGTATTGACCCCCGTATTGATGTTGTCATCAATGTTTGTTTATTGGACATACATACATACATACATACGTACGTACGTACATACATACATACATACATACATACATACATACATACATACATACATACATACATACATACATACATACATACATACATACATACATACATACATACATACATACATACATACATACATACGGACACACGGACAAAGCCAGATATAGGGGTGGTTGGCACCACCCAAAAATACCTCAAAATTGTACTTAAGTAGAGTACTTGAGTAAATGCACTTAGTTACTTTACACCACTGGACATAACTGATTCATCTTGGGCCGATTCCCAGCTCTAGACCTGTGTTTCATGACGTCCCTCCTCTGTGAAATCACCTTCCTCTCTCTCTTCAGGGTCCTGATATAATAAAGCAAAATAAATAAATAAATAAATACATAATTTAACAACCTTTTTGGGTTGTACATAGAGTCTCACATAGAGTCAGACATATAGTCAGACATAATCTCACCCTGTGAAATGTAGGACCAAAGTAGTCTGGAACATAGCAGCTTGCTTCTCGCATGGAGTTCATTTCCACCCAACGCTGATGAGCCTCTTCATGTTCCTCTGGCAGGTTTGAACCAAACAGGTACGCAGCAATAACATTTCTTATTACAGGGTAGATTGCATCCCTAATTAAACGAATAGACTGTTCTCTCAAACGTGAATCAACTGATGGAGCAGGTGTGCGCTTCACCTTCACTATAAACAAAAAAAGAAATATAGTGATACAAATTACAACAGGAAAACATTTTGCCAGTATATAAAAATATAATAATAAAAATGATAGTATAATAAAATTACTAGTAGTATAGGCTACTTGTTCGTTAAAACAATTAAAACGTCTCACCCATCTTGAGCAGCAGATTCATGCAACAACATAATCCAACAATGATAAGCGCCACGGCACCGAAACTAAGGACCATCATTGTAAGGTTTGGAAGTGAAATCCATTTCTCGGGGGCAACGACTTGGATGGTAATGCGGCTGCCATCAAGGGTGTGGCCATCTGCAATGGGAAAGAATAGATCATGTAAATAATGATTTATCCATCCAAATAATTATCAACACATCTGTGCAACAGTTTTAACCTGAAAAGCTCTCACCCCAGAAAGTTGAGAAGTTGTTATTTCGTGTCTGCACTGTACAGACATATTTCCTGTCTTGGTTGATGAAGATCTCTGCAGTTCGTCTGAAGATCACAGCTCCATCTCCAGTTGGCAGCGGTCCAACCTGGTTCACCATGGGAGCCCCGTCTCCAGTCAGATAGACTTTCAGTGATCTGTCACTGCTTGTCACGTGACACCTCAGTGACACCTTTGCTGTGTTAGGAATGGGCTTTGCGAAGATGCGCACGTCTGCAAGACAAATACAATAGTAAAATGGAGTGATCAAGAAATAAACCAAGTGTCTGAGTGCAAACACGGACAAAATATAGCTGTGGTTGGGGAGACATAGGCTATAGGGGGAGCTCACACAGCAGCTTCAACCATATGACAACTCTTGGTTTCTCTCTCTCTCTCTCTCTGTGTGTGTGTGTGTGTGTGTGTGTGTGTGTGTGTGTGTGTGTGTGTGTCTGTGTGTCTGTGGGTGTGTGTGTGTGTGTGTGTGTGTGTGTGTGTGTGTGTGTGTGTGTGTGTGTGTGTGTGTGTGTGTGTGTGTGTGTGTGCACGCACGCACGCATTTTCTCCAGACAGCACCTGAACTATGCTTGTCATTCTTACCCACCTGTATTTTGGTCTGTTGATGTTAATTTCACGTCCTGCATCATTGAGGGACATTGCTCCTTGAGAAAGTTACTAAATTCATGATTCCATTCTCTTTTGTTCCAGCTCTGTTCAACTGGGTTTGCAGTTGGAGACTGGGACGTCCATTTGAGCGAGTCAGGTTCAAAGGTTAAGAACTCTATCCCACTCACAGCCCATTTTTCAAAAGCAGAGACGGTTCCATTAGTTGAATTGACACATCCACGCTGTCGCTGGATAACATCTACAAAACAAGATGACATTATCTATTCACCCTATGATTTTTGTACACAGTAACAAGTATAGCTTGAATTACTGGATGGAATATAACTTGTTTTTGAGTAAAACACAGCACAGTACACTGAAAAGTGTAATTATGTAATTTAAAAAGCATTTAATACTGTCCTTCAAAAGTATTGTGTGATTTGTTATCAAAAAGTATAGTGTGATTTGTAATCAATAAAGGAATTTGACAACTCACCTGTTATGTTGACCAATTGTTGAATATCATTGAAAGAATAATAAACAAATTCATATGTTTTTTCACAAATTCCAAATAGTGTACTGTCTTTTTTGAAGCTGTCACAATACGAAACAGGGACTTCATCAAATAATATCTGCTCCCTAATATGCATTTGACCAGAAGCCACTTTAAGCCCAAAAGAACGGAACTCCAAAGACCGGGAATCTGAAAAGATTAGTACAATCATAGCATCATTAAATAGTTCAGTTTAGACATCAAGCACTTGGGATAAAGTACACGGTAAGCACAAATCTGGATTTCAAAGATTGTATTAGTTTTTATTTTTTTCTGGTACTAAGCTTAATATGAAACTGATTTTAGAAGCATATTTTTTAATCATCCATAAATAAAAATGATCAACAATAGTAATTATGTTGCACACTCACCTGTTGATGCTAAACACAAAATTAAAAATAGTATCCACATCATTTATTTTCTATCTTGCTTTCCTGAATTTCCCAAAAGACAGAAACAAGGTCCATTGTTAGCTTCCATTTCAGTGGAAAATATAAGCAAAATGGAAGAAAAATAAGCATTTTATTGCATTCGATTACATAATGTGAAGTTCCATGGACCCTTGTCATACAGGTGCAAGTGGCTGAAACATCCTTTTGTTTTACAAGTCAATAATAGAGGGAATACATGTGTTTGTTCCCAGACTGTTACCTATATACATTTTTCATGACTACTCTTGTTACATTGGAACTCAAGTGCTCATTATTACAAATACAATTTAATATACGCTGTTATCCAGAGGGATTTACAAAGTGCCAGATCGGAGCAAGTGGCATGAACACTATGTTCATACAGTTCATACAGCAAACAAATGATTTAACCGAGCCTGACACATTTAAAGATATGACAAACATGTATTTTTGGCTGACAAACAAGGAAGAACGCAAACGATGAAAACATAATCAAGTCACATAGATTCACTTTCAGTTAGACAAAACACACATTTAGCCTGAAGAAATACAGGGCTCTCATGGGGTAATAAAAGTAATTTGGACCATTATACCAAATAACTGTAGTGGTGGATCTCATAGTCAAGACATTATGGAGTAATGTTCATCATAATTAAAGTTGCAACATTTCTCTTTATCAAGCCGCAAGATCCTCTTTTGCATACAGTACTTTCCCCATCACAGTCTGAAACTACTAATGAGTCAATGGGAAATAGAACACAGTGTTCATTATGCGATGGACATAATTGTTATTGACTTGTGGGCATCTTACATTTAATTGACTTAAGTTATACTGTGAAGGAGCAGCCCAGCATTCTATTCAAGCGATGAACTGAATGAATTAACATTATTAGGCTTTAAAGATCAATCATCCATGAAAACAATACAGGCCCCAAATATAGGTATTGTTTTGTCGAGCCTTTGGGGTGCCATGTCATTATTCCGACCTCTCCATACTCCAACC
The DNA here is from genome assembly GCF_963454915.1 of Gymnoscopelus microlampas. Lineage (NCBI taxonomy): Eukaryota > Metazoa > Chordata > Actinopteri > Myctophiformes > Myctophidae > Gymnoscopelus > Gymnoscopelus microlampas. Next base: position 3,126,872 of record NC_139957.1, read on the forward strand.
CCCCATAATTCCGAAAAATGCCCATATTACCGACATCCCATAGGTCCGATGCCGTTTTCTCGACTATATTAAACCCATAATATTAATCCCAATGTTCCAATCGTGCCATTTAAAACCCATAATTCGCCATCCTATAATATTCCGACCGTGGAGTGCCTTGTGCACACACGGCAGCACCAGTGGTGCACGACGCACTCTCTCCAATTATTATCATCATATAGCTTAAACATCATAACCTGTATTTGTTTAAATATGCAGGTAGCCAAACGTAGGCCAACTCTGTCAACTTCATTGAAACAAATAGCCTACAGCAGATACTCCATAAATTATTATTGTTTACTGTTGTTATTATTATTATTATTATTATTATTACCCTTATTATTATTATTATTATTATTATTGTTGTTATTATTGCTATTATTACCATTATTATTATTATTATTATTATTACCCTTATTATTATTACCCTCATCATTATTATTATTGTTATTATTATGTATTAACACAAACCAACCGTTTTTGTTCTCTCTCTTTTCCCTGTTTCGGTCTGAGCGGTGTCTGTGTCATGCACAAAAAGAACAGATTTACAAGCTATCAACACTGTGCGATGTACAGGATGTTAGCTTGTAGATCTGTTCTTTTTAAGCATGCCCCACCGCGCAAAGTTATGACGTATGCTATGCAGGTCTGGGGTCTGTGTGTGGCTCAAAAATACTTTCAACACTTGGAAGTATTTACACTTTGTTATACGACAGGGACGCGCAGCGAAAATAGACGATCTACAAGCTCACAACATTGCACCATCGTAGTTTGGCAGTGAAGTAAATTTTCTCTAGAAATAGCCTATTATGTCAATAGATGAACGGCCTGTATTGCCGGCACGTGCAGTGGGGTAAAGTAACTAAGTACATTTACTCAAGTCTTATTGAGTTAGGCTCAATAGACACTGCATTGTACTTGTGTACAAATACTTGCCACAATGAGCTGCTCGCAGCATTCTTGGTTCAGGACAGAGGTTAATTAAATTAAATTTGACTTGGTAAAGTAAGCCCATAACCATTGCACATGTAGAATAATTGAAAGGAATCCTGCATACTTACAGTAAATGCTCCTAAATAGCTTTTCCATCCAGCATATTCATCGGGTCCTTGTTCCACACGGCCCTAGGAAGTCCAGTGAACGGTGTCCATGTGGACTGTATGTACAACATCTAGAGTTGAGTTCTAAAACCAGCTGATCTCAGGACACCGTATACAACCTGCACCCTTGTGGGTGTAACCGTGGTTTAATATCGCTTCATCTGTAGAACTGCACACACTACCAGCCACATACCTGCACATACTGTACCAGGGCAAACTTTTGAAGGGCTGCTGAGCAACATTCTAGCATTCATGCATCAATTCATGGCTTTGGCTGCATCCCAGCTTGCTGTTGGAAGTCAAGTTGATAGTTATACATTTAGAAATTATATTGGTTGAAGATGAGATGAGAAACAAAACATGTATTATAATTTAGAAGCAAAATAACCCAAAGTTCTGCTTCTGGTGAGGCAGACTGTAAGGAAAAAGGTACTGAGGCACTCCGTCTTCATGTGAAAAAATAGATTTATTGAGCAAGGCAACAGCTAATTTGAGAAGAAATCATATGTATGTATCACTATTGTATTTACTGTGCAATTGTTTTTTCCAGATTTGTGCTTTGTCACCTAGAAGAGTTAATCAGTCAAGTCAAGGGTTACTTTACTTCAGCTAATTCAGAACTCACAAGTTCATAAGTTAATAAAACCAAATGAATTGTGTAACAATTTTAAAATGTCAGGTAACTCAAGATGTCCGAGATTCTCCAGTCCAGTGCTTTATTCCTTCATTAATCTGATGAAGATGCATCGGCATCTTCATCATGCATAACAACAACAATCACATCAAAATACAGACTGGAGGAAGTGCGTGCAGAACAATGCACACATTTTTCCTTTCCCCCCATCTTTTTTTAATACAACAACCTTTCATTTAACCACTTAGACTCTATTTTTTTCTCCCCCATAGGTCTATACTAGGCCCCTCCCCCCCCCCCCCCCACCCAGATCTCTCAGTTGAAAATTGCCAACCTACAAGCTACGCACTGCAGTTTGAGAAAATAGTGACTATTTTCGCCAATTGTTCAAGAGCCAAACATAAGCTGAGAGGAATGTGAAAGAAACATGAGTAAATGGGAAATACATGAAATGCAACAGTAGCCTAAAACTAAGATACTACAATAACCCCCCGTCCCCTTTGCCATTTTTCATCTTGCTCTTATTACCTTCATTTATTATTGCTGTTTTTGTGCCTTTTTAGTTTCTTCCTTCTTATCTTATATGCATATTGTACTTGAAAAAAGACTGATGCACACCTCAGAGGTTGACGACAGGTGCATAGGACAAAAGGAAGGTCCAAATGCACACAGAGAGAAAGCACACTGTCTAGGTCAGGACTAACTGTAAGCTGGTTTTGGCAATACATTATTGAATATTGCCTATAATATGAATTAGGGCAGGAATGTCAGGGAGGCCACGAAGGCCATGGCCGCCGTTGCCCCTCAGTTTGGCCTTGTGCCGCTCAAAACAACGGCATGCCCTGAGACCACAGTGGCCTTAATGCCCCAGCTGACTGTACCACTTTCTCCTCTGTCTCTTTCTTGTCATGTAGACACCAGTGTCTTGTGTTGAGATTCTGAATTCTTAACTCCCCTGAGTCCCCATCTTGAAACCAATCCAGTGACTTTGATTGGTGCAGGGCTGAGCATGGATCAGATTGTAAATACCATAAATTATTTATTGCACTGCAGATAGTCTACATATTAAATCTAAAATCACCCTTAACGCTTAAATTCAATTTATTCTTTCAATGGACTAAAATCTTGTTTTATTTGATGGCCTTCCTGCCCTGGCATTTGACCTTTGTGCCCTCAACAAATGGACAACACCAAAGGCCAAGTGGCCTTGCCCCTAAAATGAAGAAATTCCAAGCCTATTATGAATAGTCTTCATTTACAACAGAAGTATATGGGAGAGTCATAATGATCTCTCTCAGGGTACGTACAGACCAACCCTGCTCGAGAGAGCTGGGCCCTTGCTTCTTCTGTGGTAAAATTCTGCATTGTTGTTGAGAGTATGTGTCGTATATTTTTTCGGATGGAGAGAAAAATGTACAAGCCAGTCTTTCTTTGTCACAATCAATGCTTTTATTTTAAAACATCTAAAATGAATGGATGGAGTCCATCCCGACAGAACTCCTGAACAATAGACTAGCTTTACTTATAGGGCATTTTAGCATGGAAAGGTGGGTACACAGCTGTAGTCAAGGGATCTCATTTTAAAAGGTCAGAACAGGTCATGGTTGTCCTTTCAGAGATGGACACAGTGAGCAGATGGACACAAACAGAAGAATGAATGACATCCTTGTGTCTCTGTGTCCCACGTTAAGTGCACTAAAACTACTCAAATTCTATAACTACTAATACATAAACACGTGACATCACATATATACTGTAAGTACACAAATACACCACATACTGTATGTATATACTTTGTTCCTAATGATTTGAGGTTATTATTTAGACCTTGAACCTTGATCCATTGAAAAGCATTGCGTGTGGCGAGTACAGCAAATCATTGGTAATGGTGAGGGATCCCCTTGTCAACTTGTCAAAGTCTTAGCCTAACCCCCCCCCCCCTCCTCGAACTGTTTATTGTACATATCTCTTGTTCTTGTTTTTCATACCAGTAACCTGTAAGCTGATTGTATGATGTTCTGCATAGTAGTGTATTCTGTCTGTTTTCTTAAATGTCATCATGATTTGAGTACATGGGGATCTCATTTTAAATAAGCCGTTGGGCTTTTATGGGCGATCCAGTTTAGAGGACATTGTATTGTTAACTGTACTTCCATGTACCTTTTCCATGTCTTTCTAAATAAAGTGCTTCAATCAATCAATCAATCAATCAATCAATCAATCAATCAATCAATCAATCAATCAATCAATCAATCAATCAATCAATCCATATAATATGATAGAAATGGCTTGGCACACATTGCCTCTATTTTATTGGCAGGTATAAAAAAAAAAGAGGGTGACTGAAACATGACATTTTGTACCAAAACAATGAAGAAAATATATGAAAAGATATGCTGTTTTTCCAACATATTTTGAGTGCATACATACACAACAATAGTTACTATTGTGTAATAAAGTAGCAGGCTACTACATTTCATTTCAGACTTAGGCAATGACCACATGGAATGTTAGGAAAGTGCCCCATCTTGTGACAAAGCAGAGGTACTACACATTGTAGCCTATGTTCTCTTGTCATGTTTTCATCACTGTGAAAGTTAACGTTGTTTATTTTACATAATCATCTGTTTCAATAAATATCTTCATGTGTTTAATAGAAGTGACACTGACAGTGTAAATATAGCAGTTAATGTTGTTTATTTTACACATCATCTGTTTCAACAATACATGTGTTTAATAGAAGTGACAGTGTAAATATAGCAGTTAATGTTGTTTATTTTACACATCATCTGTTTCAACAATACATGTGTTTAATAGAAGTGACAGTGTAAATAGCAGTTAATGTTGTTTATTTTACACATCATCTGTTTCAACAATACATGTGTTTAATAGAAGTGACAGTGTAAATAGCAGTTAATGTTGTTTATTTTACACATCATCTGTTTCAACAATACATGTGTTTAATAGAAGTGACAGTGTAAATATAGCAGTTTATGTTGTTTATTTTCACATAATCATCTGTTTCAACAAATATCTACATTTAATAGAAGTGTTATTATATCAGTTAACGTTGTTTATTTTACATATAAATATCTACATGTGTTCAATAGAAGTGTAATTATAGCTTGTTTATTTTACATATCTGTTTCAACAAATATCTACATGTGTTTAATAGAAGTGCGACAGGGTTTTGCCATAGGGTTTTGCTCGTTGACCGCCATATAAATGATTATTCTAGTATAAATTCTGTTGTCGCAGCTGCCGCATTGCATTCTGGGACATTCAGCTCAGCGTATTGTATAGACCAATTATTTGTTTACTAACATTGAGCCTGGACGCACAGGTGATTGTTTCACGCAATCAATTCCCAACCTGTTTCGGGGTGCACTGGTTTCAGCACACCCCAACCCCCTCTTGTGAGTGTTGGCTAGTGAGACGCGTCCTAACGAGACCTGATATAATGGGTTTCGTTGCGCGCATACTGACGTCGTCTGTTAAGGGGTCTATGCTCCGTCGCACGAGCGTGTCGCGCGTTGAAAACAGCAGAGCTACAAGCTCACACCGCGTTGCCATCATGGCTCATTGTGAGCTTGTAGATCTGCTAGTCTCTGTATCAGTGTTGCCATATGTTGTGAGAGAAATAAGCTACATGAGCACGTTAAACTTGACAATAGCAGATCTGCAAGCTCACAACAACGTGTCGTGATGCGACACGTTGTAGATCTACTATTTTCAAAAACGCTTGCAATAAAATGTGGAATATATGGAAACATTCTAACAACACAAATGCTCCCTGACCCTGACACAAAATATTTATGAAAATATTTGCGAACCACAGGTTTTAATGATAATTAAAACATTTGTAAGCAAGCCTAAATCAGCAACTACACTTAAGAAACAAGCCCCTAAAAAAACCCGCAACTACCAATTTTTACAAGCAGCTTTACAGAAAAAGAAGCCCAAAGTCGCTTATAATAAGCAGACATGGCAACACTGCTCTGTATGACTAGAATCGGGCTTTATTGTCCACTTTCGACCAATCAAAACACAGGCTTTCTTTATTTTGATACTATTTAATTCAGTGGTCAGCACTATAGTACTTGTAGTCACTATCTGAGTCTCTTCATAGCATGAATAGTGTTTGAGTGAGATCTCGGACGCACAATGTCACTAAGTAGGCCTACATTCAGATCCCAGCTGGTAAAACCTTGCCTCAAACATCGACTATCAAAATGGACCGAAGATGAACTATTTGGGGTTTTTAAAAGCCTCTCAACAACAATGGTGCCAGAGGAGGAACAACAGGCAGAGATCTACCATGATGGACGCAGACTGCTGGAAGCCATGCTGAAACCTGTGGTCAAGTTACACAGAATAGGTAATGATGAGCTGTTTGAGCATCACAATACTCTTTATTGTCACATTTAATACATGTTTACTTTACAGGGTGAAGAAGTGGGTGGAATTAGTTTTTGTGAAAGCAAGTTTTCAGGAAGAGAAAAAGAAAGGGGGGGGGGGGGGGGTCAGGGAGAGCAAGGAGAAAATATATTTACAGAATCAAACACTAGAGCAGTGGTTCTCAAACTTTTTCAGGCCAAGGACCCCCAAATTAACACTTATTAGCCCGCGGACCCCCATTTGAAAAGATATGCCAGGGACCCCCCATAAGAGAAGATGTTTACGGCTTTAGCAGTGATTCTCAACCATTTTAATTTCAAGGACCCCCAGTTTGACATGCATTAGGCTATGGGCCCCCATTTGAAGGCATTTCTATCTCTGGGACCCCAATTTATATTGTAAAATCAATGTAAATTTAACTCTTGAGAGTGTAGGCCTACAAATGGAACCAAAAGGACCCGTTAGGGTCCATTTCGTTCCTTTTGTTCCCTCTCAGAGTTACATACCCATAAGAGTCCATTTGGTTCCTAACTATCCATCATTTAGCTGGAGACCCCCTGGAACTCCCTCAAGGACCCAAAATGCACTAGAGTGTGACCGTAATGCGTTTTAGTGACTGAGGATCCTGTCGCGTTATAGGCTCTATTCACAGCAGCCATATTATGAAGACATGCACAGGTGTTACCAATGATACTAATGAAGGCTCTGTTCCATTCTGGTCAAACAGAGTCAGGGTGCTGATATTGTGCATGTTGGCTTACTGGAAACACTCTGTTACACCAGTGGGTCTACAGTTGGGGTCCAGGGACCCTCATGGGCTTCCAAATGGCCCCTTACAGGTGTGTAACTCTGAGAGTGTACAAATGGAACCAAATGGACCCTTACGGGTCTATTTGGTTCCATTTGTACACTCTCAGAGTTATGGGGGTCGTGGAAACCACTGTGCTACACTAAATGGAACAGAGCCTTCATTAGTATCATTGGTAACACCTGTGAAGGAAGTGATAATATGGCTGCTGTGCATAGAGCCTATTAAATGAAATATCACATTAGTACAAACAATGTGCTGCAGCTCTTTCTCATGTGGATCTCTTTTTAGTTGCTCTAGTCCAGTGGTTCTCTAACTTTTTTTGTGCCAAGGACCCCCACATTGATATATATTTGGCCGCGGACCCCCCCATCTGAAATTTGTTTTGTCCCAGGGACCCCCAGAAGCAAAGTTAAAAGTGTTCGGTTTAAAAAAAATATATATATTGCACACATTTTCAAGATTTTTCAAAATAGCAGATCTACACAAGCTCATAGCGCAGCACTCGGTGCCGCACTATGAGCTTGTATATCTGCTATTATTGAATAGCCAACGTATAAAATATGGATTAAGTGGTTAAAATGATTGTGACACTATATTAACCTAATTTAGCTGGGGACCCCCTGGTACCCCCCACGGACCCCAATTTGAGAACCAATTGATGCTCTAGTCCAGGGGTCTTCAACGTTTTCAGGCCAAGGACCCCCTAGCTGAGAGAGAGATGAAGCAGGGACCCCCTCTATATCATATAAAATTGTGTTTCAGATTTAAAAAAATGTGTTTACGTGGTCTGCTCTTTTTTCCCTCTACACCTATAAACCTCTTTGCCAAAAATAGCAGATCTACAAGCTCACAACGCCTCGCGGATCTGCTATTTTTGGCTAAAGTTCTCCTCAGAAAAGGGACGCTATAGGGTTCAAAGTGGTTAAGGTAAAAAAAAAATCATATCACACAAAGATTTGGCGGACCCCCTATAGTAACTCTGAGGACCCCCTAGGGATCCTGGACCCCCTGTTGAAGACCCCTGCCTAGTCTGTATTACCAATTGATTAATTGAATACTTTATTAGCAGTTTGGGGGGAAAAAAGCACAGAAAAGTAGGCTACAGTTCTGGTCTGCTTAAGACGATTTAAACCCTTAATCCTTTGTAGGCCTTCATACAACAAAAAAGAAAGAAAGAATTCCCGCTTTTGACGGGTCGCCTTTGTAGTCTTTCATGCAAACCAACACAATAGACCAGCGGTTGGGGGGTCACGCATTGGCAACTCGATTTAAAAATGTTTTAACAAAGAAGAAACCGGGGGTTCTGTGGGATTTCTCACTCGGTGAATGGCAGGAGAACACCATGGCTCCACCACACCATGTCATTACTGAAGTAACCGAGTAGAACATGTATATCCTCTAGCATTTCTACTAGAAATGCTCAATGCACTCTTCAGATTAATACTTGCCTTCATTGTGAATGTGTGTGCTTCAAAGCAGCCATAGTAAATTAATTTAATATTAAGGACAAGGTTATGTTGATTTTACACTGCAAACAAACAATAATGCTAATGCTGTTATCAAAATCAATTACTATATTTATTAATCAAAAGAACAGAAATTAGAATACATATATATATATATATTATTTTATATTTTATTTATTTTAGAACATCATCAACTTGCAACGGGTATTGCCCCTCTTGAGTAAAAGATAAACCGTTTCTAAAATAAATATAATATTTAAGGTGTTTTAAATGTGTTATTTTAGTTATAGAGTGCAATTATAATGTATTAAGGTCTATTTGGCTTTTTAGCCAGGAAAACCTCTTCAGTCAGAGTTAGGAGTTTGAATTAATGTAGAATAATGTGCAGGATGTAATTTGTATATACGTAGGTCTATATACGTAGATGTGAGGGGACTTAATTTAACTGACTAAACTTGTTTTGAATATTTAATATGAAGAGAAAAACCTCTCTCTCACACTTATGCCAGTGTGCCAGTGATCACCCTCCCTGGCCTGTGCCAATGTTGGCACCTGTGCCTAAGAGAGAGAGAGAGAGAGAGAGAGAGAGAGAGAGAGAGAGAGAGAGAGAGAGAGAGAGAGAGAGAGAGAGAGAGAGAGAGAGAGAGAGAGAGAGAGAGAGAGAGAGAGAGAGAGAGAGAGAGAGAGAGAGAGAGAGAGAGAGAGAGAGAGAGAGAGAGAGAGAGAGAGAGAGAGAGAGAGAGAGAGAGAGAGAGAGAGAGAGAGAGAGAGAGAGAGAGAGAGAGAGAGAGGGCCCCTACTTGAGGGTGTTTTGAGTGAGTGAAGGCCCCTACTTGAGGGTGTTTTGGGGCGAGTCCTCCGGTTACCCTGCGCCAGAGCCTTTCCCTGTGCGACACCGTCACACAGTATGAACAAATGAATATATATTTTGGACTTTACATCGATTCTCATTCAACCTTGATATGCAAAAGTAGGTTTTGTTTTGTTAACGTTAATTATATATGTCATGATATATGTGGCCTTGCGCGAGGTTGATTACTTGCCTCTATAGTTGCCTGCTGCAATCAGTGTCACCAGCTTTCACCACTTTATCCATTGCAGACAGACAGTCACTGTGCTTGCATAATATCCACGACCCACACGTGTTCGGGTCCCTTTATCGACAATTGGGTCTGGCTTGGTTCAGATTCTATCACCTCGGAAAATGCCGGTTCTGTTTATCAACACCCGAGCGAACCACCCTACTGAGCGCTGATTAGGAGGAGACACAGCTGTGTCTCTCAGCTGTGTTGTGGCGTATCAAAAATAGCAGACATACAAGCACGGACTATCATGCCTTGATGTTGCTGGAGGCAACAGATGTGCCTCCAATGTCACAGACCACGGTATTAATTTATAATACTGTACTGTATATTGATCACATGAACGCCACACACACTAGCCAAATAAGTATTACCATCTGATGAGGATACAGTATGGATGAAATCTAGTTGTGTCCACAACAGATCCATTCCCCATTCCAACATTGGATATGTTAATGATATGTTAATCCAAAAGACACATTTCCCCTCAGCCATCATTAAAGCTCTGGTCCATAGCAGCATTGGATAGCAGCATTCCAGTATGCCCTGGATTCCAGCATCATGTTTTTACCTCAAGCACTGTTCAGTAGAAAAGGCTTATATAATGTCCTTTCCATGTTTTATTAGCCTATTATTTGGTGGTGGGGTTAAACTTTGTAAACTTCTTATTCTCATTACACATGAGAGCATTACGTTCAGCTGCTCCATCGTGCAATCGAGGGACTTGCTTCCAGACCGAACAGATGTACAAGTTGTCAAGGCGATGCAACGCCGACGAGATCTGTATTTTTTTAGGAGAGATTGTTGAACTTCTTCAGCACTGTGAAGTTGGTTTCACGTGAGGTGAAGTCAGTTTGAAGTTGTATATTTCCTGTTGCCATTTATGGTGTGCAATGGGGCGTGAAACAAAGCAAATGAACTTCTCGGGAACGCGCTTGTGATTTTACGTTCAGCTGGTACCGGTCCGGATTCTGTGATCAGCACATTTCAGGGATTTACACACCCTTTTGTGAATTGCACGTCAGTTTAGACGTCTTTAGTCACTTTATTTACACGTTGTTAACTTTGTGAATCAGGCCCTCTAATGCCAAGTTGTCATGTCTTATATAGAGAACTTATCTTGCTGTCACTTGATAAATCAGTGTACAGGTTTGGATTGTTGTCTATATTTCGTAAAAGACCGGAAGAATGATCCAACTACATTAAGTGTCTTATTCCCACATATCTGCTATCTTTTTGATCTGCCTGATAAAGAGATATACAGTATATTTACAACTACTGTATATACTGTATGATTAACATCTATTAACACCATAATAATGTAACTGATAATCAATGAATTTGTGCAGTTTCTAGACAGTAGCAGGCCAGCAGCGTTAACGGGTAATGTCAGTGGCTAACGTTACTCAGTCCCTCCAAAATGACGCGATTATGCGATCGCATAATTCACTGCATTATCAGCCAAAAGGTGCAGATTATGAGGGGGTCAATTATTATTTTCAAAAAGGGCACATATTCACTGCGCAGTGCAAGCGGACAAGAGAAGACACTCTCCTACCTTGCTCAATAAAACTTAATGCAGCCTAAATTAACCTGTCAAAATTCAAGAAACGTTCATAATGACAATTTAGTGAAGTGAAGTGAATCCTACTTAAGACAGCATTTGTAAGCGTAACATTTTAAATCCATTTAAAGAGTTTAAAACCACAACCTCAAAGCTGGAGTTTAGCTTAGCAGTGACATATTGTTCTGCCTTCGAAATCATTTAAAGGTATTTGAAAATATTTTAAAGGCACAGAGTTGATAATGTAAGGCAGACAATATGATGTCTGTTTTGCATGGCTAACTCACTTTTCTTATTTTTGACACATGACTCAGGAACATTTTAGCCATGTTTATTAAGTTAAAAAAAAGAAAAAAGAACTACATCATTCCCAGCATTTGCTGTGATGTAGTATGCTTGTTTCTCTGGCATGCTTATAGTCATTAGAAATTGCTCTTTTTCTTTAGGTATAGTATGTTACACTACTATAGTTGCCTAGTAAGTGAGAATCACCTTTTTTCATCAAAACAAAAATTGCACAACTTTTAGCAAGTTTCCGTTATTTTGGTGAATTCCCGAAATTTCACTGCATAAATTCAAATAAATCCCCCGCATATTCCGTTTAAAAAAAAATGTGTCCTGCACAAAATAAAGGATTTTTGCCCACATAATCAAGGATTTTTGCCTGCGTTTTTCTGGAGGGACTCGTTACTCGAACCTGAAGAACTACAGGTCCTTGGAAGCTCCAAAACTTTACCAGTGGATTTATACGCTTATTTAGTGTGAAGCACATCACACGGACACTTTTCAGTCTTGTGGCTTATGTATAGCAACGGTAGAAGATGCAGTGTTTGTCCCCCACTGAGCAAACCGGAAGTTATGTTTTGTGGGCGTTCCTGTCAATCGCCTACTGTATCTATTGTGTTCTATGTAACACATATGCTGTATTAACTGGTTAAATGTTGCATGAAGCAGACTCTTAGGAGGCTTACTGTACATTACATTACATTACATATTAAAGGAAGAAGTAATGTTTGATGCTGTTCAAATTAGAACATTATCAGTTGTTAATACAACACAGCTTGCATGTTATTTCAAAAACATTTCATGGTTGTTGTTTCATCTCCCCTCATTCTCCATCCCAGATGTCTTTCCTGCCCAACTACCACTGAAGACACATATCCACTGTAACCAGGTTGGTGAAAACCTCAGAAACGAGAGACTCAAAATACACCAGAGAACTCATACAGGAGAGAAGCCCTACCACTGTGACCAGAGTGGGACAACATTCAGCCTAAACAGTCAAAACAGCCTCAAGCATTACCAGATAATTCATATAGGAGAAAAGCCCTACCACTGTGACCAGTGCGGTAAACGTTTCAATAACAGCGGTAATCTCAAAGTTCACCAGAGAATTCATACAGGAGAGAAGCCTTTCCACTGTGACCAGTGTGGGAAAGGGTTCAGCCACAACAGTAGTCTCAAACTTCACCAGAGAACTCATACAGGAGAGAAGCCTTATCACTGTGACCAGTGTGGGAAAGGGTTCAGCAAGAAGGGCACACTCAAAAGTCACCAGAGAATTCATACAGGAGAGAAGCCCTACCACTGTGACCAGTGTGGGAAAGGGTTCAGCGAGAGGGGTACACTCAAAAGTCACCAGAGAATTCATACAGGAGAGAAGCCTTTCCACTGTGACCAGTGTGGAAAAGGGTTCAGCGATAAGGGCAAACTCAAAAGTCACCAGAGAATTCATACAGGAGAGAAGCCCTACCACTGTGACCAGTGTGGGAAAGGGTTCAGCCACAACAGTAGTCTCAAACTTCACCAGAGAATTCATACAGGAGAGAAGCCTTTCCACTGTGACCAGTGTGGGAAAGGGTTCAGCCACAACTTCCTTCTCAAAACTCATCAGAGGACACATACAGGAGAGAAGCCCTATCATTGTCACCAATGTGGGAAAGGGTTCAGCCAGATGAGTCAGATCAAACATCACCAGAGAACACATACAGGAGAGAAGCCTTATCACTGTGACCAGTGTGGGAAAGGGTTCAGCGGCAACAGCGGTCTCAAACTTCACCAGAGAATTCATACAGGAGAGAAGCCTTATCACTGTGACCAGTGTGGGAAAGGGTTCAGCCAGAGGGGTACACTCAGAAGTCACCAGAGAATTCATACAGGAGAGAAGCCTTTCCACTGTGACCAGTGTGGGAAAGGGTTCAGCGAGAGAGGTACACTCAAAAGTCACCAGAGAACACATACAGGAGAGAAGCCTTTCCACTGTGACCAGTGTGGGAAAGGGTTCAGCGAGAGGGGTACACTCAAAAGTCACCAGAGAACACATACAGGAGAGAAGCCTTTCCACTGTGACCAGTGTGGGAAAGGGTTCAGCCATAACAGTAGTCTCAAACATCATCAGAGAACACATACTGGAGAGAAGCCTTATCACTGTGACCAGTGTGGGAAAGGGTTCAGCGAGAGGGGTACACTCAGAAGTCACCAGAGAACACATACAGGAGAGAAGCCTTTCCACTGTGACCAGTGTGGGAAAGGGTTCAGCCATAACAGTAGTCTCAAACATCATCAGAGAACACATACAGGAGATAAGCCTTATCACTGTGACCAGTGTGGGAAAGGGTTCAGCCAGAGGGGTACACTCAGAAGTCACCAGAGAACACATACAGGAGAGAAGCCTTTCCACTGTGACCAGTGTGGGAAAGGGTTCAGCCATAACAGTAATCTCAAACATCATCAGAGAACACATACAGGAGATAAGCCTTATCACTGTGACCAGTGTGGGAAAGGGTTCAGCCAGAGGGGTACACTCAGAAGTCACCAGAGAACACATACAGGAGATAAGCCTTTCCACTGTGACCAGTGTGGGAAAGGGTTCAGCCAGAGGGGTACACTCAGAAGTCACCAGAGAACACATACAGGAGAGAAGCTCTAGCACTGTGATTAGTGTGGGAAAGGGTTCAGCTGGAGGGGTAGTCTCAAACATCACCAAATAATCCATACAGGAGATTGTAGACTATTATCCCTATTCTGTTTTCTAAATGATAACATTGAGAATGTCAAAGAACTTGATCAAACAAGTGATCGTTCATGTCGTTTGGAGCAGGCAGCTAAAATGTTTTCTCACACCACTCTGTGTGAGAGCACAGGCCAGAGTGAAATTCTATATATACAATTATTTCAATTCACATGACAAACACTGAATGTCACATAGCATTTATTTATTCTCGAAAGACATTGAGGTTGCCCTCATTTGCAGTGTCGTCGAGCTACATCACAGTACAATTTAATTTTCATGTTCACATCAATATTCATATCAAACAGAACCAAATAAAACAACCTTTCCATTTCGTGTGATACAACACACATTTAAAAGCAATTGCAGACCCTTGTTGGTAGGCCTGCAATCAAGGATTTAAATTGACCGTATGTTATGGGAGAACAGATTTTAAACTTAAGCTGTTGGTCATTCCAGGTGGTTGGGGCATTAAAACAAAAAGTTGTTTTCCCTAGTTCAGTCCTTAAGGATATAAGAAAGAGGCAAACAATTTGAAGAGGCGAGGTGTATATCCACTATTTATCTGTGGAACCGAGTCTAACAAAATTGAATGCCTACAATTCCAAGTGCTTGTCAGGGTGGGGGGGGTCTCCATTTCAAATATGATTATTTTGGGGGTCGTGGCCTGAAAAGGTTGAGAACCACTTAGCTACAGTACCTACTCTCAGTTCAATTTTAAAAACATTATTAAAGACTTATGTGATCATAGTCTTAGGTTCCCAGTCCGTGTCTTTTCTGCGGTCTAGGTGTTGAAATGTCCCTGAACAAGACACATAACCCCAAACTGCTCCTCGAGCTCACACCACTAGTTAGGATAGGTAGATGCAGAGGACACATTTCAAGTACTAGAGGTACACCACCGATCTGACCGATGTGTCCCTTTTGTGCCCATATAGAGATCTCTGCATCTGTAAGTCCTTTTCCCTTTATGCCCATATATGGAGATCCCAGATGTTCTCGGTATATGGCCATTTATTGGCATGCCCACATATGGGCATAGCGGTTGGATCAGTGGTTCTGGACAACTGGATGATTATACCTATCTTATATGGACATATCGGTCGGATCGGGGTTCTGGACAACGGCATAACCGAACAACCTGACGTTACGTGGGTACCGCACTCCCTTGAGTCCTTGCACGCTGAATAATTCCATTCAGTCCAATGTATGCGCATGACCATATATGGGCATAGCGGTTGAATTTGTGCCTCTGGACAACCGGATCTCCATACATGCTTATATATGGGCGTATTGTGTTTTTTTGTCTGAGTCATAGTGACATGTCATTCCAGTAGATGAGCAAAACGTCTCTGTCTTCTATGTATGATCAACAGATGTCCAGCTTAGTGTCGTGCAGCCACGGCCTCGTCTCAGGTGCCACGCCAGGTCCCATATCAGAAAGGGCGGCCTCTGAAGGTGTCCAGGGGACAGGTGGTGATTATGTGGTCGGTAAAAAACTCCCTGGACTCGCTGTGTTGTCTGGCAGGCCTCACTACTTCATAGGCAATTTGAAGCAGCAAACCCCAGTACGCAGGAGGTTCAGCTGGGTCCATGGTCAGTGTGGTAGATCTTCTGATTTGATGCTGTCCCCTGGGTCTCAGATGTAGCATAATCCTATCCTATCCTATCCTACTACTTTAATTGAAATGACCTCCAGAATGTGTCAGGGGTTGGTCAACACACGAACACTCCACTTGCCCCGAAACTTGCCACAGACTGTTGATCAGAGCTCTGGCTATAATAGGCTTCTTTTACCGCCTTCAATGTACTTACATATTGTACGGTTAATATAAAACTACATTTCCCATTATATCTTAACATTTTAGCCACAGCAGCCTTTTGGCCGGACCTAGATGTGAGGGCCGCCACCTTGTTGTATGAGTGGTGGGACTTGAGTCTGTATTGACACAACACTGTTGTGGTGGTGTCATGTAGGATATTCCATTTTCACTTGTTTATCCTGTATCCTGTAGGCCTATGCGTTTTTTCTCCTAATTATATACAAGTGGTGTCCCGACCTGGAAATGTATTTTCAGAATCATTCAATCTTTATTGTCACATCACATTACAAGTAACATGGGTGAAATTCTTAATTGTGCAGACCCTAAGTTTACTAAAGAGCTGGAGAGACAGGGAGCTCCCGGTTACTGAACAAATGATTGCTATCAGAATATAGCGCTATTTAACCCTTATTTTAATACAAATTGATCACTTACTGCACCTTAAAGTTACCACTGAAATATGATGACAACGACGAAGATGATGATGACGAGGATTTGAAAAGAATTGGCTCTGGTCAGTGGTTAAGGTGTAGCTGTTGGGGCAGAAGATGCATTGGATTAGCCAATGTTCATCCACTGTTTGCCAAATGTTCAATGCATTTTTGCCAGATTATGACATGCCCAGAACAGGGACAGTAGCAGTGTTGCCAGATTTTCTGAGAGAAACAGGCAACCAGGTGTATGAAAACGAGCCCAAAATAAGTGACTATAGGGCAGGTCAGTGAAACCTTTGTTGTCCCCTAATGTTTTAGAGATTTTTTTGAAAATAGTCGATGTATAAAGTGATTAAACTTAAGCAAGCTTAAACAAGTAACTACATTTAAGAAACAAGCCTTTGCAGGACGCCTTTACAGGAAACATGCCCAAAGTAGCTTATAACAAGCGGACGTGGCAACACTGGACACAAGGGTTCATGTGGTTAAATGTCTCTAGTATTGCATTTTTCCATGTTCTTGTCATTACATCAGGAAAACTTGCAACATTTCCACTTCACATAAAGACTGCTGGGTTCTTATCAGCATCACCTCTGCCTGTAAACACAACAAATTCATAATTAGCAAATGATTGTGTTCAAACATTTAAATTGTAAAACCTGTACCTGCAGTGCTATTACCGTGTTTACAATGTTACAAGATGCACTAATATGCCATATCACTCATAACATTTCAGTGGAGATAAAACAAAAATGTTCATCCATACCTGATATCAACAAATATTGACATTAGCCGTCATTAAGTATACTTTCATCACTTTTGTTGTTATGACTTATTATATCAATGGAACTAAATGTGAATAAATGCCAGTGCTATTCCTTTCAATTTCAGAATAATAAAACATTTTAATGTGTATGTTATGTATCTTGTGATTTGTTCCCGGTATTTGAAATATGCTATAAAATATAGCATAAAATACATTACATTGTATACTAGCTGCTGATATGGGTAATATACAAAACCAATAAAAGGGATATTTCACTTTTTTTTTAAAAATAGGGTAATTTTATCGTCTACTCAGGCTTTTGGGAGCACCCCGGACCGTTTTAAGTTGCTTGATTTCAGTATTTAGATATTTAATATTCATTTTATCAGACACGCCACCTTCCTATACAAACCCATTGTAACTTCAAACTCCATTTTAACCATGTTAGATTCATTGGAAACACCCGTCCTTGGTTCTGGTGACTGATATTGTCCTTCTAATATGTGAGGAGATTTCAATTACTTTTTATTCATTTATTTTTTATATTTTGGGGGGAAAATGAAAAAAAATGAATACAATAATTAAAATAAAAGGATGAGTCACCAGAACAAAGGACGGGTGTTTTTGATGAATCTAACATGGTTAAAATGGATTTGAAGTTATAATGGGTTATAGGAAGGGGGTGTGTCTGATAAAATGAATATCAATATCTAAATACTGAATCAAGCAACTTAAACACTGTCTGGGGGGCTCACAAAAGCCTGATTAGATGATAAAATGCAGTTGTGCTTTTCACTTGAAGGTTTCCACATGTTGATTTGGTTGGTAACAAACTGCGATAAGGCTGCATGTGAATTAAAGTGTTCCTGGCACGATAAAATCTACCGGTCATTACAATGTTGAGTTTACATTCCAAAATATAATGATTTTGAACTGAGAAACATTTGTGAAGGAGGCCGATGCACACCTCAAGGGTCATTACAAAACACATCAACCATCAAACATTTTAAAGGCTACACCTCCAAAGTGAAGGTCATCGGACATGCAACCCATTGGCTGCACCCGCAATCTCAGACCTAAAGCCACTCCCACTACCATCATATTAAAGCAACACCAATCCCATTCACAAAATACATTTTTTTCTGGGTCAAGGCAACACTAATTATGACTCTGAATAGCAGAGGAAAAGGCCTGTACATGTCATCGGGCCAGGTCTTCAATATCTATAAAGAAAAAGATAATATTAGTGGACCCAATAATAACTAGAAAAAGTGCTCCTCGGAGCACAGGTCACGTCGGTTATTGTGGCCTCCTGGTGGCGCTATAATAGGTCAATGTGAAAAGGGTGGCATTTCTTCCTCGGCCTAATGGGAATGAGCGTGCATTCATGATTTGAGGCATTTTGTTGCCAAAATGTGTTTTGCTAAATTAGACCTGCTGTTGGCGCTATAACAGGCCAATGTGAAAAGGGTGGCATTTCTTCCTTGGACTAGTGGGAATGTTCGTGCAAATTTTCACGGAAATCACACGCTGCGTTCATGATTTGAGACATTTTGTTCAAAACGGACCAATCCGGCCAACTTTGGAAGCCAGCCTTAGCCAATCAGGATGGAATATGAAATATCGGACAGATCCGTCTTGATCACATGACTATAGAGATACTGTGTACCGATTTGCGTGATGTTTAGATAAAATCTGTAGGAGTAATATCCAAAAATGTGTTTTGCACAAATCGGCCTCCTGGTGGCGCTATAACAGGCCCATGTGAAAAAATTGGGGCAGAGGTTCTGCTGTGGCATCCAGGGAGTGTGTGTGTGTGCAGTTTCACAGCGACCGGGTCCGGGCCAACGGTGGCGGAGATTAGCTGGTAACAGACAGAAGGACACACGGACAGGGGGTAAAACATACTCTCTCGCCATGCCTTCGGCCTGGCGGAGACAATAAAAAGACACACAGTGAGAATAAAGGTAAAAACTAGAAAAAGTGCTCGGAGCACAGGTCTCCGCCAGGTCAGGGACGTTATTCAGGCCTCCTGGTGGCGCTATAATAGGCCAATGTGAAAAGGGTGCCATTTATTCTTAGGTCTTTCACGGCAATCAGACACTGCATTCATGATTTGAGGCATTTTGTTCCAAAAATGTGTTTTGCTAAATTAGACTTGCTGGTGGCGCTATAACAGGCCAATGTGAAAAGGGTGTCATTTCTTCCTCGGCCTAGTGGGAATGCGCGTGTGAAATTTCACGGAAATCGCAAGCTGCGTGCATAGTTTGAAGCTTTTTGTTCAAAACGGACCAATCCTGCAAACTTTGGAAGCCTTTTTGGCAATGAGGCAATGAGGATGGAATATGGGAAATCGGACAGATCCGTGTTGATCACATGACTATAGAGATACTGTGTACCGATTTGCATGACGTTTGGATAAAATCTGTAGGAGTAATGTAAAAAAATGTGTTTTGCACAAATCGGCCTCCTGGTGGCGCTATAACAGGCCCATGTGAAAAAATTGGGGCAGAGGTTCTGAATTGTCATCCAGGGAGTGTGTGTGCACAGTTTCGGAGCGAACGGGCCAACAATGCCAGAGATTAGCTGGTAACACACAGACAGGACACACACACACACACGGACGGACGGACACACACGGACGGACAGACGGAGGGTAAAACATACTCTCTCGCCATGCCTTCGGCCTGGGGGAGACAATAAACAAATCGAGCACAAAAATCCAACAAGTTACAAGCACAGGTCTATTACATAGCTAGTCCATCCAAATAACGCATGACTAATCACAGCATAACATTAAGTACAAATTCATCATTTAAGCCTTTTGGGGCCAGTGTTTGGAGTGTGAAGATCCAGTAGGCTTTTCTTCTCTTTAGGAGAAGGTCTATATCACCACCCCTAAGGTGGCATCTTGATCTGTTCTATCCCCTGGAATCTAAAAGAGGATATGTCATGTTTAGCATCATTGAAATGAATAGCCACAGGATATTCACGATCATTCCTGCGTATTGAGCTTTTGTGCTCACTGATGCGTTGTTTTCATTTACGGGTAGTTTTGCCAACATATGCTAGGCCACAAGGGCACTGAATCATGTAGATTACATGGGTGCTATCACAGGTGATGATACTTCTAATAGGAAACTTTTTTTCCGGTGTTTGGATGGACTGTGCTGGTTTATTTTGTGCAAAATAGGCATTGACAAGGTTGTCTCGGAGATTGCGGTCACGTTTAAAAACAAATAGAGGAGGATCACGAAAGGCAGTGGTTAATTCAGGGTCTGACTGTAAAATGTGCCAGTGTTTTTTGAAGACTGCTTTGATGGCTTGCGAGTGAGGGGAATAAGTTGTAATACAAGTGACTGAAAATGTATTTTTGTTTTTGTTCTTGTTACTGGTGGTGATCAGTTCAGAACGAGGTTTTTGGAGCACTGTATTGTAGGCTTGGTCCACCCAAGTGGTGGGGTAGCCTCGCTCCACAAACCTATCTCGCATCTCTGAGGCTTTCTCAGTAAAATCTTCTGTAGAATGACAAACCCGTCTTAAGCTCGTGGGGAGGCCCCTTTTCAGTGGTGTAGGGTGAAAACTTGTGGCCAAAAGGAGTGTGTTTCTATCAGTCTCCTTCCTGTATAGAGTAGTGAATACATCTCCATTGCCTTTGATGACCCACATATCTAGAAAATGTACTTTCTCTGTGCTGTGGTCCATTGTAAATTACAGTCAAAACTATTCAACAGTGTGTTCTCATCCCCTCTGTGTGTACCTATACAGAACAATGCTTTCTTTGTCCTTGTGGACATTGATCTACACATATTTGATTATATGTAAAAAATAAAAAAAATAAAAAAAACTGAACAAATTCAGAATAACTAGTAGAAAGGTAAAGAAATAGTTATGTGTGCACATTAGTCACCCATTGAGGTGCTTTGAAGGTGTTGTGTGCATGAAGTTCACAGACATATACAACCATTCCCACTCAGTCCAATCTTCAGTCCATTAGCAGTGGCCCCCTTAGAAAGGCAAGGCTTCCTATTTCCTGGACAGACACATTTGAAATAGTGAATTCCTCAGCAATAACTATCACCTTGCCTTAAAAAGGCACGATGCAATTCTATTTTAACGAATCAAAATATATATAATCTGTATAGTAGAGTATGTAGGCTTACAATACAAAATAACTTATACATTGGGGTGGTTGTATTTTGTCTCCCTACTCTTCTGTTTAGACATTAAGGTCATGACTCACCTAGACACAGGATCTGACATGAATTTTGACCTAATGGAGCAAGCAGGCAGGCTCTATTACCTCAATGGTAAAAATGTCAGCACTTGCGCAGAAAACAGGGTTCAAATCCGGGGTTAAATCTGTTAACCTATACAATTATCTTAACAATTATTGGCCATTCTGGCAGTGGCGTCAGTTTAGCAAAAGCTAAGGTACTGTATGGCAATCGTACTTTTTTTTTTCTTTTCTTTTTCTGGAGCTAAGGCACCTGCCATACCCAATTGACGCCCCTGCATTCTGGTTCAGATAAGTCAAGACATTTCACTCACAAAATTTACATTCTCAAAATAGAAATAAAAACAAATACACAAAAAATATAAATGTGAATAGACATTTTTGTGTGCGTTGCGTTGTGTTTTTTAATATTTCCATGTCAAGGACCCTCAAATTAATATGTATTTGTCTGTGGACCCCCATCTGAAAATATTTGTACCACGGACACCCATTTGTGTAGTTAAAATGTTTCAAATGTATTCCAAATATTTGATTTTTTTCTTTTAAAATAGCAGATTTACAAGCTCACAACACATTGGAACGCGACATGTTATGTCAGAGTTTGCAGAACGTCTATTTTATCGCTTCTTTTGGGCCTGTTTTCGCAGATTTTCTCTTGCACAATTTGGCAACACTACTTGCAATACCACTTGAAAACCATGTTTCGGTTCATAGATTTAATTTAAAATACATACAGCATGATACAGTAGCCTATACATATGGACTGAATCCAGTGAGTAAGGTGTAGCACTCAGCATAGACTACTGACACACAAAAAGATGGATTACAACATTTACACATATTTAACTTTTTAGAAGGCCTGTAGGACCTTAACAACCTCCATAACAAATATGCACAATAAATACTAAATACATATATATTATGATTTTGGTTGAATGAATGAATACTTTGTGTTTTCAACAAGTTCACTTTTAATTTGTATTGTATTTAGTATTTTTTGAAAAGGCTTAGTTTTAGTTTTTTTTTTTTATCATAAAATGGGGTATTTATCAGGGCGAGATTCAAAAAGGTGAGTACCTTATTAGTACCTATGCTGCATTGGATTGATGACATCAAGAAAATCTCGTTGTACACTTAAAAGCATCCATCCATCCAGAACTGGCACATCTAAGAAATTGGAAGAGAGATCTCATATCCACTCAAAATACTAAAATTAAGGACATTTTCTCTACGATATTAGTTGTTTTTTTTGGACCACTTGGACGACCCATTTCAACCTTATTCCTATAGACGAATCCAGACGCGCTGCCTGTAGGCAATCATAACTGCGGCGGCGCAGTGCGGAGCGGAAGCCGCTTGACACCGCAGCTATGACGATTATATGATTGCCATTCTGTGGATTTGTCTAAAACTGGTCCTCATTAATGCTGGTTATAATCTGACACCTTCTCTGTCTGCTCACTCTGTCTCAGAGGAGGGCTGTGGACAGTTCGGAAACCTGCCTACCAGTGACATCATCGGTAGGCAGTTTTGGTCATTTTAAACACAAGATTTCAAACAACCACAACTGTTCTGTTTGTTTAGACCAGCGGTCCCTTTTCCCTTAGAGCCTCCCTCCTTAGTACATTGGACAAATGATGATGAGACCCCCCCCCCCCCACGTGCACACATGCACACTCACACGCATGCACGCACACACATCGACATGCACACGCTTGTATTTTTTTGAACTTTCTGAAAATGATTGATAAGTTAGACTGCTATCACATTGAGACTGAACAGCCAGACAGCGGCTGAAAGAAAGTTATGATTTTATGCAATATGTTAAAAAATGTTGGACTACCTTAAGTCCTCACGCTTGCCATGTGACCTTTGACCTTTATTTATTATTTCACCATCAGCATGTCAACATACAGTACATGTCACCTCTATGTGTGGTCCACCTTAACCAGGTAAACGCTCTATATCCTTAGTAAGCTGGACCTGAGTTGGCTCTGTACATAAAAAATAGCTGTATAAGCTCACAATGCGTCGCAATAGGCTCAATGCACAGCAGCCATATTGGAAAGAAATTGGGCCTCTTCTTACTTCCTTCACAGGTGTTACCAATGATACTAATTAAGGCTCTGTTCCATTCTGGTCAGGGTGCTGATATCGTGCATGTTGGCTCACTAGAAACACTCCATTTTGGTTCCCAAATGGCCCCCTATGGTGGCTGTGTAACAAATGAGAGTGTACAAATGAGAGTACAAATGAGAGTGTACAAATGGAACCAAATGGACCCGTAAGGGTTGAAAATAAGACAACCACTATGCCACACTAAATGGAACAGAGCCTTAATTAGTGTCATTGGTAACACCTGTGAAGGAAGTAAGGAAGGGGCCCAATTCATTCCCAATATGGCTGCTGTGCATAGAGCCTATTCAGCCAATGTTCAGCCCAGAATATGGATGCTGGGGTTGAAGTGGTTAAAATAGTTTCCCGTTTTCCTTCCATCAACATTACTCCTTGTGCTCACAGATAGGGGGCGGATATAGCTGAATGGGTAGAGAGGCCACGCTCAAGTCTGGCGACCTAGGCAGCACTCAGCTGGGTGAAGCTAAAAACGGAGTCTCCCCCGTGGGATCAAATAGGTCTAAATGAAGGAATTAGATAATTATCAGATACCATCTAATCATCACGTCCCCCTGTCTTTGAGGCAAACAAGTTGGCAAATTAGGTGTCAGTTAACTTAAAGGACCACTTTTTCAACCTATCTTCGTGTAATTGGTCCTCGCTAACGCTCATTATAAGCCGACACCGTTTCTGTCTATTCAGTCTGTGTCTCAGAAGAGAACTGTGAACTGTTCAGAAACCTGCCCACGAGTGGCATCATCGGTAGGCAGGTGTGATCCTTTCTAACAAGATTTCATCCTTTTATTTAATTTAAGTTTTTTTTTATTAATGCAAGAGCATAGAAACGGACGACATTTCTCTTGCATTAACAAAATAATTTTGAAAGAGGTTGACATCTTGTTTGAAATGACCAAATCTGCCTACTGAGGATGGTAGGCAGGTTTCTGAACTGTCTGCTGTCCTCCTCTGAGACACAGAGTAGACAGAAATGGTGCCATCTGATAATTAACATTAATGAGGATCAATTATATGAAGATTGGCTGAAAATGGATGAAGTGGTCTATATCCTTTAGCATATCACTTAAAGGATATCAGTGCAAAGCATATCATTTCAAGGTATCTTAATATACTTAGTTTATGTATGTGTGTGTGTGTGTGTGTGTGTGTGTGTGTGTGTGTGTGTGTATAAACAACATTAAATCTCTATTATATAATTTTTTTAGTGAATAAAATGTTATTTTCCCCAATCTATATGGTAGAGTATGTTAATACAATATAACGTATACAATTGGGGTGGTTGTATTTGGTCTCCCTACTCTTCTATTGAGACATTTAAATCCTGTGTCTATGTTGGACATGATCTTTGACACGATCCTGACCTGAAGGTCAAAATTCAATTTCTCACCTGAGCAAGCAGGCAGGCTTTATTATCTGTAAATATTTCAGCACTTGAGCAGGAGACCAGGGTTCAAATCCGGGGTAGAACAGGAAAGTTACATATAGTTCAGCTTTTACCTGAATACCAATCTGCAATTAATCTATTCTAGACATTAGATTTCCCATTTTCCTTTCTTTCAATTTCACAAGTTCAGTCTAGGCTTCTTCAGCACAGGTTCATCTGGAGTGTTGTCTGTATGTTGCTGTGTGTGCGTTGTGTTGCAGTTTGTGGTAGGTAGAGAGCTGGACTCGGCGGGTAAAGTGGAAAAGGGGAAAAGGCGGGTAAAGCCGTGAAGCGTCCCATCAGTCTCCGGTAGAGAGACGGACTCGGCAGGTAAAGAAGTGGAAGTCACGCCGGGAAGCGCCCCATCAGTCTCTGATAGAGCGACGGACTCGGCAGGTAAGGCAGTGGAAGTCACGCCGGGAAGCGTCCCGTCAACCTCCAACAGCTTCTTGTCCGCCAGCCGCTGGTGCCGTTTCATCTCTTCCAACTCGGCCAGCAGCTCATCCTCGTCATACACCTCTCCGGGGCCCATGGGCTTGGAGATGACATCGGAGATGTCCAGTGCCATCTCCTGCTGCTCTGTGATGGCCTGAATTTGGTCGTCCACGTTCTCGACGTCCATGTTGTCGTGGACAGACTTCATGGCCTTGGCGGCGAAGGCCATGTTCTTGAGCACTTTAGTGTAGACGTTGGCGTTCTCCAGTGCCTCTCTCTGTGACTCGACGTTCGATATCTTACCTTCGATCTGTTCCACCTGCTTTTCATACCTCTTCTTTCTTTTCAAGGCCTGCACGGCCGCCAGTTTGTTTGTAATGTTTTTTTCATTTATGACTGAAAGCAGTTCCTTCTGAATGCTCTTCTCTAGAGATTCCTGTTTATTCTTTAGCATCTCCTCTGTCTCCCTGAGTTTCTGAATCGCTGCCTCTTGTTGGTCGGGTTCGTTTCGTCGACCAAATATCGCATACAATATGTTGAGGAACAAAGCCATTTCCAAGATGCAGGATCACAAAAACTACAAAAACTAGAAAATATGCATGACAAGAAGTCTTCAAACAAGGAATCTACTTTAAGACTTTGCCGTGGCCTGATATTTTATATTGTACGGGGGTGTTAACTCCTGTCGTCATGATGAGGTCACGATGAGTCATTCGTAGCCAAACATGGTTGACACAGCTCCATGGGAAGTCCTTTTCTGACAGGAAGTCACATCACCTTCTGATACGCTGCTATACAAAGGCTTTATCATGCAGAGATCTGCTGTGCGTGTTTTCTAAGCTCCTCCAAGCCTTCTGACGGTGGTGTTGTGATGTACATCCACTCCACTAGCCCCAGCTCCAAATAATGGTGGTCCACCTCGGAGCCTCGGTCCCACAATCAATGTTTTTTGTGAGGGTACCTACCCTAGGGGACACGGACACCGATCTACAAGCTTGGTTTAATCAGACTAATGAATTTAGTGAAATATAAAAAAATCTATTACATTTTTTCACCTTGATTCGTTATGATTAATTATTAATTAAAAAGTTGTGCCTCTCGATTATTCGATTAGTAATAAGAAAATAATGGATAATTGCAGTCTTACTGTAATATTTTAGTTCTTTACTGTCAGAATGTGTTTGTCTATATTGTACAGCTCTACTGGAGAAGGTGTTATAATAACAGTGCTGAATTCCAACACTTCACATCTTACTACTACCCGTAACAGACTGTTGATCAGAGCTAAGGCTATGTTTTAGGCATCTTACCCCACCTCGATCAGTGATCGGACTCTCGGTTGATTGATTATCTGATTCGCCTATCAGACCCTCAGCCTGATCTGGCAGGTTGCCATAGCAACCAGATACAGGAAGTCTGACCTCTTTATCACATGACCGAGGTTGGGAGGATGTGACTAGAGGTTAGGGCCGCAAAGAAGCAAAGCGGGGAGGGAGGAGAGGGGAGGAGAGGAGCCAAGAGGAGAGGAGAGGCCAGAGAGGCCGGACTTCGCATGACGTGTGTGCAGAGCTATAATTAGACAATATTGTTTACACTGAACTTTGAGCCAAGAGGAGGAAATTGACTATTTAGAAGGGATGACAAAGGAAATGTTCGAAGACTATGTTGAATTAGAGCGCTGCAATAGTGTCTTGACTTTGAGCCACGCAAATGCCAGGCAGGTAGAAAGAGAAGAATTGGAACAATATAAGGTTGGGGCCT
Organism: Gymnoscopelus microlampas; assembly: GCF_963454915.1. Taxonomy (NCBI): domain Eukaryota; kingdom Metazoa; phylum Chordata; class Actinopteri; order Myctophiformes; family Myctophidae; genus Gymnoscopelus; species Gymnoscopelus microlampas. The sequence goes on from NC_139957.1 coordinate 3,153,988, forward strand.
AAATCTCCTCACACCAGGCTTTGGCGTTTTGGGTCTCTTGACCTGTATTTGTTAAACTAGATGTGAGAGAAGGTGTTATAATAACAGTGCTGAATTCCAACACATTCTACTTCACATTATTCATAATTGAGAGTAATTGTTACATGTTTCAGTAGCACCCACTGGTGTAGCCTACAGGAGGTGATGGGAAATTGATTTTTTAGCGGCGCTAGCCGCTCTATACTTTTAGGTATAGAGGGGATCCTGCTCTATACCTGACTTTGTCCGTGTTCACCGTCAACGTTCTGATTGGTCAGACCCGTCAACGTTCTGATTGGTCAGACCTGTCAACACAGTGATTGGTCAAGCTTCACGTGACACATGGCTATAAACACATTACACTAAACACATATCGATGACATAATGTATCAAAGGCGCCGCTACCTTCACACAGGGTGTGATTTTTTCAATAATTTTGCACAATTAATCTGCACATGATGAGTTTGATAACTCCCATGTTACTGCATTCCTTACTGTTTGTTTCCTTCTATTCTTAGTGCATTATTAACCAAAAAGGTGAAAAGGCACACTTTTCTGTTTCTAAAAACTGTATCATCAGGTTGAGGTTTAAAGCTGCAATCCATACTTCTTTTTTTGGGAGGCATGCGTTAATCCGACAGACCTTTTCTCCGACTATGTGGCATCCGCGTGTGGTTAGGGTTAGGGTGCGGGTTTGGTTCGGGTTTACTGTTTAATGTCGGAGCACTGCGCTGTCGGAGGAAAATAGCTATAATTGCGCTTATGAGCTTGACACAGTACTGTGTACCAACAGCAGGGTGTGTCTCAATGGAAGAGTAGAGAGCCAACCTCCATCCACTGCAGATGTGCTAGTTATACTGTATTAACATACCATACACATTGGTTTAAACAACGTTTTATTTTATAAAATGTGTCTGCATGTAGATTTATATATATTGAATCAAGTAGCTTGTGACACAGCCAGTGTTGCTAGATTTTGCGAGATAAATAAGCAACAAGGTCTATGAAAACAAGCCCCAAAAGAAGCGACTATAATAGGCCACATGAGCACTTTAAACCTATACTGTATACATCATATACAAGCTCACGATGCGATGCGTTGTGAGCTACATGATACTGTACATGTAGTTAAGGTGGTATTTTTCTGTTCCACGGTATAAGTATAAAAAGCATGACAACAGTGCATTTTAGTTAATTAAATACCACCAGTCATAAAATACGTAATATTTTATACAATGTCAATTGTTAATTATAGTTAAAGGATGAGGTCTACTAAGTCACTGGTTCCCAAATTGGGGGTCGGGATCCCAGGGGGTCCACATATGATGTTTTTTGGGGGGATGGGGTCCCTAGATGATAAGCTTAGTGTGCAACATTGTTTTCTCACTCAACATTAAACAAACAACATACAGTATAAGTGTATAAAGGGTATCTGAACATTTCTTAAGTGGCAATTTAATAACTTTTAAGACCTTTCTAATCTCTAAATTAAAAATAAAATCAACATTTTCACAAGTTCACAGCAGAAAACAACATTGAAAAAATGATACAAAAATAACTATGCAGGAATGATATGTTACATAAAACTGCACATAAACACCATGGCTGATGACAATGTCACAGGAGATATGATTATACCCCCAGAGGGGTCCCCATATGATATTGAGGGGGTCCCCAGATGATTAGCTTAATGTACAACATTATTTTCTCACTCAACAGTAAACAAACCAACATACAGTATAAGTGTATACAGGGTATCTACACATTTCTAAAGTGACAATTTAAGGACTTTTAGGACATTTTTAATACCTCTAAGATAAAAATAAATAAACAACTAAAATGGTCAAACATTGGCCAAATTGTCAAATATTTCCTAAAAAATAGGCAAATATTGTGCGAGGCGTTGTGAGCTTGTAATTTCATCTATTTTCACACTATTTATCTGTGAAACCGAGTCAAACTAAATAGAATGCCTCAACTCCTATAAAGTGCTTGTCAGGGTGGGCGGTCGGTTCAAATATGATTATTTTGGGGGTCACGGCCTGAAAGGTTTGGGAACCCTTGCATTACAGTACCTCTCCTGGGGCACTCAAGTGGAGCAGGGACACAGAGACTTGGGTTTGCTCTGCGGCAGTGTTATTTTATTGACTAAGACTAAAAGATTTTGATATTTAGTCGACTGAGACTAGACTAAGACTAAACAATTTCAGATGACTAAAATGGGACTAAAATTAAATGGCGTGTTATTCAAAAGACTAAGACAGTGCAGTGGTAATTTAATTTTGTTGACTAAGACTAGACTAAAAGACTAAAAGACTACGATTTAGATATTTTGTCGACTAAAACTAGACTAAGACTAAACAATTTCAGACGTCTAAAATAGTACTAAAACTAAATGGCGTGTTATTCAAAAGACTAAGACTAAAGACTGAAAAATGTAAACAAAAATAACACTGCTCTGCGGTGCATCCGGCTCGGCCGGGCGCTCCAGTGAACAGTCCATGTGGGAAGCCAGGCTGGCAGGGTGTCCACTGTCGCTACGTTAGCATCTCCTTCATGCCTCATAGCATGTTCCTCCGCATGTGTTACGCCCAGTGGTGGAAAGTAACTTTAGTGGAGTATTTCCAATATTCAGTGCTTTTACTTCTACTCCACTACATCTCAGAGGCAAGTATTGTACTTTTACTCCACTGCAATCATTTGAAAACTTTAGTTACTATAGTTACTTTGTAGATTTTGATTATTATTACAAAATGTACATTAACCACTTCAGCCCTATATACATTTCGGCCATTTGAGAATAGACAATCTACAAGCTCAGAGTGACCCCGCTGTCACTCACTTTCAGGACCCTCCCCGTAGCCCGCACCGCCTTTTGGCTTGAGCACCATGGTGCTTCCTGAGTCTTGGGACGGTCCGCCTTCGACTCACCCGATTGGACAGAGGAGGAAAAGCAGCTCCTGCCTCCAGCAGTTATGTGCTTCAAATGGACAAGTCGTGTAGAGCGGATAAAAGCAAGGTCTGCGCGACAGGCGGAAAGATGTGCACTTGCGTGAATCCACGCATTTACATTGACAAAGCATTGGCAGATTCCGCCCCAGAGGTAAAATAAAAGTGCGGTGGGAGCGCGCCCTAACAGAGTATTTCTACAATGCAGTATTGATACTTTTACTTAAGTAACACATTTTAGTACTATTCCCACCACCGGTTAAGCCCTCCTGGGGAAACTGCTCACTGTCAGGTAAAAAGAAGTGACTCAGACCTCCCCAACACCAGCCAGTAGGGGTCAACAGTGAGTAAATAAAGAGTACAGTATCTCTCCTGTTTCGTTCTCACTGCTGTTGATGCTATGACACATGAATTTCCCTCTAGGGATCAATAAAGCCTTATCTTATCTTATCTCAATCCGGGAACCCATTCGGTAAAAAGAAACCCAAAAGAAAACGTTTTTTTTTTTACCCTTTTTTGTGTTAAACAGAAACTCAGGTTTGGCTTCCCCCTTTTCAGTGCACTTCCCTTCCATGTGATTCTGTACTAATACTAACAACAACATTACATTATTAAGGCTGTAGCGCTGACAGATTAGAGATCTTATCTTAAAACCTGAAAGCATTAAAGATGAATAACTTGTGTTAAGGCCATCTGATGGCTCAGCCATTTGATGTGATCACCCATATAACCTCATAGTCTTGGGTTGATTCCCATCTCTGGAGAGGTGCTCCGTGACGTCCTCCTCACCTTCCTGTTTCTCCTCTGTGTCCTGATACAACAAAGCAGAAAGAACATTAACCCATTAAGACCTGAGGCCCATTCTACAAATGTCTTCTGAAACAGTTTTCTGAAAAACGGATGTTGGTATATCAGTGGTGCTCAAACTCCAAGGACCCCCAAAATTATATGTAATTGGCCGCTGACCCCCATCTCAAAATATTTTGTTCCAGGGACCCCCATAAGTAAAGATTTGAGTCAAGATTTGCACACATTTTCACAATTTCTCAAAAATAGTAGATCTACAAGCTCATAGTGCGGCACAAAGTGACGCGCTATGAGCTTGTAGATCTGCTATTTTGGAAAATCCAAAGTATAAAATAATGGTTAAAGTGGTTAAAATATAAAATCTAAAAAGAAAACATTTTGAGGATCTTTTTCCAAAGGTTGTAGCTCACACACAGTAGAGTCAGACACACATCATCTCACGCTGTGAAATCTGGGGCCAAAGTAATGCTGGATCATAGTCGTTTAATTCTCTTACCATGTTCATTTCCATCCAATCCTTGTGGACTTCTTCATGTTGCTCTGGCAGTGGAAGGTTCTTATCAAACAGTGGAGGATGTCTACGTTTCACCTTGACTACAAGTCAAAACATAATATATTGAAATTAATGAAGGACAACGTTTTTTTCCTCACAAATAATGAGTTTATAGTAAGACATATAGTTAAAGACGCGGTGCCGTGATTTTCAGTGATCCCCCCCCCCATTATGGTTATACTAGGAAGAAGATTTTTTTCAAAAAAGTGTACAGAAATTGTTAAAATATGTTTTTTATGTGGACACGCCTCCAGTTCATTAAGTATACCTGGTTCTCACCTTAGCACCTCCTCCACCACCTTAGCACCACCCACCTGTCCTAGTCCCTCCACCTCCTCATGCCCACACCTCATGATAATGAGGGGGAGGGTATGTTTTTACTATGTCACTAAAGCGCTGTTTCTCTATTGGCACGTTTGACCATAGATATATATAAAGGCTAGATGGCTCAAGGGGGCGGCGCAAGCGTAGCTCAACCGCGGCCATCTTGCGACGGTCACTCATAACATTATGTCTATGGTGCATATACTTTGAAATAACCATAGCGTGCTCAATTTTCATCCGATTTTCAAGCGGTTTGGTGTTTTGTAAACACCAAAGATGTAGTTGTGATACTGCATACTTATAATTATAATCATGTTTTTTTTTTTAATACAATAATATCATAACTACATCATTGGTGTTTACAAAACACCAAACCGTTTGAAAATCGGATGAAAATTGAGCACGCTATGGTTATTTCAAAGTATATGCACCATAGACATAATGTTATGAATGACCGTCCCAAGATGGCCGCCATGTGGCGACGTCGTACTCCATTGGCCAGCAGCGCGGGTGAGTCATCTAGCCTTTATATATATCTATGGCCGCTGACCCCCATCTCAAAATATTTTGTTCCAGGGACCCCCATAAGTAAAGATTTGAGTCAAGATTTGCACACATTTTCACAATTTCTCAAAAATAGTAGATCTACAAGCTCATAGTGCGGCACAAAGTGACGCGCTATGAGCTTGTATTTCAAATTATATGCACCATAGACATAATGTTATGAATGACCGTCCCAAGATGGCCGCCATGTGGCGACGTCGTACTCCATTGGCCAGCAGCGCGGGTGAGTCATCTAGCCTTTATATATATCTATGCGTTTGACCCTCAAGGTTTCAGCCTCCAGGAAGAAACTCCAAATAGTCAGAGAAGACATAAAACCACCACCGGGGGGCTTAATGAAGTTCTATCAACCTCATAGACACATGAAAAAAAGTGCAAAAAACATGGCACCAGCTCTTTATTATAACTTTTTTTTAAAAATCACCACATTTGCAAAAACAAAAACCCAACAACGAACAATAATAAAGAAAGAAAATCTCACCTATCTTGATCAAGAGATTCATGAAACACCAAAATCCAGAGGTGATAAGCACCAAGGTACCAAAACCAAAGACCATCGCCAGAAGGTTTGGAAGCGAATTCCGTTGATCTTGGGCGACCATTTGGATTCTAATGCGTCTGCCATCTAGAGTGTGGCCATCTGCAATGGGAAAGAATATGGTCATGTAAATAATGATGTATTCATTCAGTTAATCATCTAAACATCGTGGCATCAATGTTATCGTGAAAAAAGCTCCCACCCCACAAAACAGAGATGTTGTTATTTCTAGTCTGCACTGTACAGACATAAGCGCTGTTGTGGTTGATGAAGATCTCTGCAGTTAGTCTGAAGATCACAGCTCCATCTCCAGTTGGCAGCGGTCCAACCTGGTTCACCATGGGAGCCCCGTCTCCAGTCAGATAGACTTTCAGTGATCTGTCAGTGCTTGTCACGTGACACCTCAGTGACACCTTTGCTGTGTTTGGAATGGGCTTTGCGAAGATGCGCACATCTGGGGACAAATACAACAGAGCGATCAAGAGATGAACCAAGTGTCTGAGTGCAAACATGCGGTGGTGTAAAGTAACTAAGTATATTTACACAAGTACTGTACTCAAGTACAATTTTGAGGAATTTTTACTTTCTTCAGTATTTACAATTTTCAATACTTTCACTTCTACTCCACAACATCTCAGACGAAAACATTGTACTTTTACTCCACTACAATTATATGAAAACTTTAGTTATTCGTTTTTTTGTAGTTTTGATTATTATTACAAAACCACTTCAGCCCTATATATTTCGGCCATTTGAAAATAGCCGATCTACAAGCTCACAATGCGACACTTGTAGATCTGCTATTTTCCAGAGATTTGCCTGCATTTAGAACTTGTGAAATGGGACATTATTTTAGTACTTTTACTTTTGGTACTTGAAGTATATTTTGATGCCGATACTTTTGTACTTTCATTCAATCACATTTTGAATTCTGGACTTTTACTTGTGATGGGCACGTGCTTGTGTGCATGTCTGCGTGTCCGCCTGGAGTGCCTGCATGTTTGTTTGTCTGCGTGCTTTCATGTGTGCATCTTCTCCAGGCCAATACCTGAACTATAATTGTCATTCTTACCTATAGTATTTTGGTCTGTTGATTTTAACTTTATGTTCTGCATCATTGAGGGACACTGAATCCTGAGAAAGTGGCTAAATATGTGATTCCTTATTACTTTTTTGTTCCAGCTCTGTTCAACTGGGTTCGCAGATGGAGATCGGGCCGTCCATTTGAGCGAGTCAGGTTCAAAGGTTAAAAACTCTATCCCACTCACGGCCCATTTTTCAAAAGCAGAGACGGTTCCATTGGTTGAACGGACACAACCACGCTGTAGCTGGATAACATCTATAAAACAACAAGATGACATTATCTATTCACTTTCACTCATGAAATACATAAGAGCCATGCTATGATTTATTAGCCTGGGATCCAGCCTGCTTGCTACGTTAGGCGTTTTTTTTTTCTCAGGGAAGTGAGAAAAAAGACGAATGTAGCGAATCAGGCTGGATTCCAGGCTAATGATTTATAACACAGAAAGGAACTTTGCATTATTGGATGTGATATTACTTTTGTTTTGGGTGTCTAGTAGCCTAAGTCACAGCACTCAATCAAAAGTCAATGTGTGTTCATTCTTTGAGTTGCCATGAGTTGTAAATTATGAATAAACAAAAGGTAATGGGACATCTAAACTACTTTCCTCTATAATTATACTGTGGGCTGTATCAAAATATTTTATTGTGAAAATAATTATATTTATACTATATAATAATTATATATTTTTTGAAAGTTTGACAACTCACCCACTGACATGTTGATCAAGTGATGAATCTGATAGTAAGATGCTAGGATATCGCCACGTGCCCGTCTCCAGTTTTGAAGTATGTCAGACTGTGTTCTGTCTTCTTTGAGGCCGTCACAATAACAAACCGCGACTCCATCAAATACGGTCAGCTGTCTAACTTGCATTTGACCTCCAGTCTCTTTGAGCCCAAAAGAAAGGAACTCTAAAGAATGGGAATCTGAAACTGTGAGATGTGTAAAATAACGTCAAACATGAATTGAAATGGTTCTCAATCAAAATACAACGGCGAGGAGTTTGCTTCAGACAGCAATAGCTTTTCATGAGAGCACAGGTTAACCCCTTAAGACCTGGAACGCATCTGTGTCACTTTAGATTTCTTTGGCTATTCAAAAATAGCAGATATACAAGCTCATAGCGTGGCACCGAGTGCTGCGCTACGAGCTTGTATATCTGCTATTTAAAAAAAAATCTTAAACATTTTTATTTTTTGATTTGTTTTCAAAAAACTGTTTTTTAAGACTAGACTTAAAGTAGTAGTGATATTTTCCTTACCACATTTAGCTGTTGACACTAGAAAACTTTCAATGACAAGCAATATCTCCATCATATTCACGTTTGGCACCGTGGCACCTTTCAGTGCCAAGGTGTGTAATGAGCGCCCTAGCAGGAGCCAAGTTGATTTAAAGGCTGAACCCGATGGACCTGTTTTGTCGGGAAAGTCCATGCACAAAAAACCCGCCTCTAAACATGACAGTGTGGCGTGAGCTCATACCCATTTGATTGGTCCTCCACCGCGTGGCTTATAATAACTCTGTTTATAAAGCACGTACGACTGAAAAAAAGCTGTCCCTGTTTGTCAAAGCGGGCAAGTTGTCTACCACTAGAGAGCCCTTATGAGAGCACTATGATCTCTGCTACATGTGTTTACACACACAACTGGAATAAAAGGCTTAGGGTTAATCGTCCTTTATATGAGAAATAAATGTTGCATCACAGGACGTGATTTGTCCTGTATTTTCCTCAACACTGAATTTAAGAAAATAAAACACAGGCAATAATAAAGCCAGCAAAATTATCCTGGAGGGAGGCACGCAGGACCTCCCGAGAGCATAAATGGTAAAAGGTGCATTTATATAGCGCTTTTATCCAAAGCGCTTTACATAGATTGTGCATTACATTCACCCATTCACACACCGATGGCGGAGGAAACCATGCAAGGCACCAACCTGCTCATCGGGGGCAATTAGGGGTTCAGTGTCTTGCTCAAGGACACTTCGACACTAACTCTGGGGGGAGCCCGGGATCGAACTGGGAACCCTCCGGTCTGCTCTACAGGCCACTCTACCCCTGAGCCACTGCCGCACGGGAAGCATACACTTCCCCGTGGCTGCAACCGCTGCGCTCTGTGCCAATGTGTGCTGTCATCGTTGCCTATAGTTACCGACACCAGCGCTGCTGCAGCACTGGCACTGCACATTTAAGAAATGTCTTCAGCCGATACTCCACCCGTCCACTGCATCCTCAAAAGAGAAAACGCCTCCAAAAGTACAGACGTGAGTGGGAAGAGGCAAACCCTTGGTTGACAATGTCAGTGGAGAATGTTTTCTGTGGCCCAGGGAGCACTGATAGTTCCTTGTCTGCCAGACTGGCTAACATGGTATGTGAAATCATGTCAATTACATCAAAGCATTTTGATTTTGTTTTTAAAATCCAACTGTGGTTGAAATTTCCAATTTCAAACTGCAAAACATACACAATGCATGTGTGATGTATGGCTGAAGCATTGCATTTCCTTGTGATTATGCTATGAATAGGACTTGTTACAACCATGTTATATAAATGTAGTGCAGTAATGCAGGTGTAAGACCTGTTGTGTTTGCAATCCCCAATAAATTGATCAGCAGGCAGGCTAAGCCTGGGAGATAGAAACTTGTATGACGCACAAACTAAAAGGACTCACGTCCAAATGAAAGCTCAAGTTTAAAAATGCCTTACTGCAGTGTCACCAAATATTACAATACAATTCCCAATAAATATGTGCAAAGAAATAAATGAAACAGTGAGCAAAATGTGGGTCAACAACAATTACCTCTCCCAGCTCACCCAACCCCCACGGTCAAACCAGCCATCAGATGAGCAGGTGAGGGCCAGTACTTGTAACCTGCGGGAGACCATCTCAGAGCTCCTACAGTGTGTTATGGGGTATAACTGTTTCGAAATGCATAGATTTCTATGCATTTCAGTGGTTTGGGGTCCCCCCCCCAAAAAAACAACAACAAACAAACAACCCTAGGCTACTATGAGCAATGATATCTTAACACTAGAATGACCAAAAGGCATGCAGTCATTTTGACTGTTTTTAAATGTTGCAGTGTAACAGCATACATGTGTGGTGTGTGTGTGTGTGTGTGTGTGTGTGTGTGTGTGTGTGTGTGTGTGTGTGTGTGTGTGTGTGTGTGTGTGTGTGTGTGTGTGTGTGTGTGTGTGTGTGTGTGTGTGTGTGTGTGTGTGTGTGTGTGTGTGTGTGTGTCATTGTGGAGACACGCATCCTTGCTTGCTTTTGGAAGTCAAGTTCATTGTTGAGAACAAAACTATATTTTGTATCTGTTTTTCCCCACTGTTCCATGTGTATGCTGTATTTTCAAATCACAAATATATCCCTAATTTAACACATTAAGCCTAGCATCCCTATTCTGGCCATTTCATATACAGTAGGTGGACTTTGACGGAAATAGGCATCCCACCCGGAATAGCCGATCTCAGCTTACAATGCATCGCATTGCATTGGTTGTGAGCTTGCAGATTGGCTATTTCCTGGTGAAGACATTTGGTGTATGGAAAAAAAGGAGGGGAACAAGTAAGAGTAAAAAGACCCTGGGAGACCCCAGTCAACAACAAGGTAGCCTCTGTAGGCTATCATAAATTCCTTAACACTGTGTTGATATTTTTTATTTTGTATCGTTGCGATGTTGTTTGTCCCGTTGTTTGAGTGTTGAATGTATAATGGACCACAAAGGAAACAAGTTGTACACTCAGAGTTACAGGCATTGGACCCCCTCAAGGAACCCTGGGGGTCCCTGGACCCCACTTAAATTTAATGGCCCTACAGATAGGCAGCTAGGCTCACAACCTATTCTTGTTTTTACAGTCTATGCTCAAAACTAACTTACACTGCCATCTTGTGGTCAAACATAGCTACTGTAGTTTACGACTCTGGCTATGGGCTCCATCACTGATGCAGGTGACAGTGACAGCAGAGGCACCTTTAACCTATATCTGACACCATTGCATTGATATATCAATATCCTCATGTCCCCAGGCATTCACTGCACAGGTGTTATGATCATCGAAGTTCACAGCAAATGTTACTTCTTTCTAAAATTCTAAATGCAGATACAGTGCATATAAATTGAAGATAATCTAGACACAGACAATAGAGCCCACATCCGCTTTGACGTGGAGGAGGTTTGAGCAGTGATGGAAGAAGTGGCCTACTCAAAATCTTTACTTAAGTAAAAGTATCAATATCCTAAATAGTCTGTTACAAGCTCGGTATTCAAAAGTTACTTGAGTTTAAGTAAAAAAGTATTGGCATCAAAATGTAGGACTTTAAGTACCAAACGTAAAAAGTAGTCATATGCAGAATGTCCCACTTCTCAAGTTTTCAAATGTATAAAAATCCTTTGAAAATAGCAGATCGACAAGCTCACAATGTGTTGCTTTGCGGCGCATTGTGAACTTGTAGATCGGCTATTTTCAAATTGCCAAAAGTATAATGGGAAATGGTTTTGTAATAATAATCAGAATCTGCAAAATACATTAGGTATTTCCAAAAAGAACACAAACAGCATTTGTTTGACAAGAAGCTCAGACCAGAGCCGTGTATCTCTCTCTATGGGTCTGGCTCAGACTATACAAAGGACCCACGCCCCCGAAACCCGAGGGGAAACACACATTTGCGTCAGGCAGAGAGCAGGGTGAGGGTGGACGAATTTACCCAATTGGACCCATACGGGTACGCTCTCAGAGTTAAATTAAGACTAATTAATCAATATTGATTTGAATATTGATATTTTTTATATATTAATTGACATATTTGTTTGTTTGTTTGTTTGTTTATATATTTATTTATTCATTCATTTATTATCCATTATTTTATTTTATTGTCATGCACAAAAAGTGCTCAAACCTTATGTATTTTCATACAAGACACCAAGAACAGCTGTAGTGGTCAAACCTTTCTCAGTTTATTACAACATTACAGGTTATTTTAAATACAGTCTTCTTCTTCCAAACAAATAAATATGCTACATTTGTTTTCTCTTCATGCATCATAACATACAATTTTCCAAGTATGAACTCTATTTAACATGTGGATTTCTTGACTTGGATGTGGTTGGTATATCTCACTGAACCTTTGTCATTCATTGGATACTGCATTCTTTGTTTACAATTTTTTTGCCTGCATCTACAACAACATGCTCTGCAATCTTCTTTACTGATTCCGCTACGGCCTCATTCTTGTTTGAAATGAAGGAGTTATCTGTTTCAGCCTCGTCTCGGATCTCTCTATAATTCTTCTCTTCATTCTCTTTACGAATCCTTTTTTGCTCTTTCTGTATTGCTCTCTCTGCTTCATTGAGCATCTCAGTGGTGTAGTAGTTTCCTCCATTATCCTTCACCATCAACTCGATTTTCAGTGACCTGAGAGGAATCCTCTGTGTTGTTGTTGTTGAAGACATGATAGCCACCGTCACATGTTTTGATCAGTTCTTGTAGTTTTGGACTGTTTTCCAAAAACTTTTCAACTGGTTTACCTTTAAGCAGGTCACCACCAGTGAAGAGAATCATGGTGTATTTTTTTGAATTTTCACCAAACACCTCCTGAATAATTTTAACCGATTTCTGCTCCTCGTCTGCGAATTTTCCCAGTCTGATCACAAGCAGGAACACATGGGGACCAGGAGCAGCAAAACATACACACTGTTTGATCTCGTGAATGACTTTGTCTTCACCATGTCTGGTGTCAAACAATCCTGGCGTGTCAACAACATATACATTTCTACCATCCACTACACCTCTGACCTTGCTACAGCCTATTGTCACAGATTCAGGCATGAATGAAGAATCAAATGCATTAAAACCCAGGATGGTGTTTCCAGCGGCGCTCTTTCCAGCTCCAGTCCTTCCAACCATCACCATCCGACTCATTTTTGTCTTGTGTCTTTATCACTCTGTAAGAGGAGGGGGGGGGGGGGGGTCATTATAACGATATTCAGATATTCAGATTATGTTCTAAACTCAATCAGCAACAGTATTTCATCATGTCATCAAATGTGCTGTAATATACTGTAAACAGGGGAATCATTTTTAAGAGTGGTACTTATTAAAAGTTAGAAATATTCCAAATAAAAACAAGATGAACAGATCGGCCTTTAGACATTTTTCCGTAATAATAAATTGTGTTATTTAGCGAATTGGCAATTTTATTCATGTTAGCCTCGACAGACAACTATTGCAGGACTTTAGACATGCATGATGAAGTAGGCAGGGTATACGTAACTTGACTGAGATTCCATCACTCACCTGAAGACTGGAAAATTATTAGACGGCCCTCCTGATCGTTGTGGTGGTTCTTTAACTGTGGGTTGATTGCAGGGAGAACCTATCAGTGGAAATAAGTGTAATAAGTAAGTTATTGAGTAATAGTAACAACCCTCACATTTAGGCTTCATTAAGACAGCACCACCTGCTTGGTTTGTGTGGAAACAAATAGTATCTTGTGTTTAGAAAAGTTACTGTGTGTCTTAACCCTTGCATTGTGAAACCTGCTGACACTTTTTAGCTGGTCAAATGTGACCCGCAATTTAACTCAGCCCAAAATATTATTATATTTAAAAAAAAAACATTTATGTTTTCTCCCACCTCATAGCTGACTTGTTATGCATTCATATATTTTTTAAATATAATTTTGGGTTAGGGTTAGGGATTCATCTTTCAATATAGCTCGTTTTCAATTATAAAAATGTTAAAATTCACTCTTTACATTTCCTATAATGAAGACAATGGATAATGATGATCTAGCTATAATAGACTAATATTAGAACACACTTCCAAAAATAAAATACTTGTTTTAGTTTTTTTTTACTTAAAGGATTGTTGATATTATTAAAAATAGTGACATCTGTGGTGTTAAGGGTCAAAATGTACCCATATGCCATAAAAGATAAAAAGTCATTTTTTTTTTCATAAACCCAAACAAAGTTTCTCTCACTCTCAAACATGTAAACATTGAATATTGACAATTTGGAGGGAATTGAGACACACTTTTCTGCCGGGTCATATTTGATATATCTATATCCATATCTAACCCTTTTTTAATAGAGACCATCAGAATGAACTGAAATGGTTGTTGCTGTTAAAATAGCTGTTTCCGAGGATATCATGAAGCCTTGTTCCAATTAAATAATGAAAGGGTACTCTGTACCTATTTAAACTTGAAAACCTAACACAATGGAAGGGTTAAATGGACAATACTTGAACTGAGTTTAGGATAACTATACATCACACAACTTCATGCCTCTAGGAAATTACATTTCTGCTGACATTACTCACTGATATTAAAAACCCATATTTTAATTTGATTTGATACATATGTTTTTCCTGTTTGACATTTCTCAATTATGCCTGTGGATATAACATTCTATTTATTATCCAGTATTTGATACTGTATTGAATTGAGTTTGAGTTAGGTCATGGACTCTAAATGATTTGTGTGGTAATGAAGCATAATGTACATTAATTGCTGAATGCTGTTCATGTGATCTCATCATGATTTCTATAAGACCGTAAGGTAAGTACAATTTAACAATTTGTACCACACAGGTGATTCAACTTCAAAGGGGACACACACCCATGTCTACATTTGTCCCCAGTCTGTAGGATGCTGATTTTTCGTGTCTATAAGTGACCAGTAAATGTGATACTTGAAAAAGTCTATATTCAATTATTTATAATGAGCTATGATTATTCTTATAAAACATTATGCATATTTATGAGTTCTCATACAGTGTTATAAGCAGATTAGAATGCATTTTAAAGTATGTTTACTGTATAAGGTATTACAGACAGGATTCATAGGAAGTGTCACACTTTCTCATCTACATGTCACTAAAAGAGTTCTCAGTGTCTTACCTGTTTCAATGTTGAAATCCTCATGAAGGTCTGGAGAGACAGAGGAAGTATAAAGACAGGCTATGAAGGTTCATCAACAAGGACCAGCTCACTGACACATCTCTGGTGTCTCCCTGTCATTTTATATATTTTCAGTGTGCAATTCCTTCAATGGGGGAAGTCAGAGATCTATCTCTATTATTTACATGAAGAGATTATAAATGCTGTGAAGGGATCATGTGACCTGATTAGGCAACGTTACATTTGCATCACTGAGAGAAGGAAGACAACAGCAAAGCAGGAATGACACAATCGAGGATTGATTGATCCAATCAAGGTCCAGGAGTTAACTACTGTATCTTCATAGTTCAATTTTTTAAAAATTGATATATATATATATATATGTATATACATATATATATACAATTTTAAGATTCATGGTAAAATTCACTAATCTCAAAAAATATGATCATATTGGACCTTAAGGTCTCTTTGTCTTTCAGGTTCTCGTAGGATGTAAGAGCAAAAGTTCTTCTTCATGAGCCTTAATCCTCTGGAGTCGGCCATACCAGCCCTGACGATCAAGGACAGTCATTTTGTATTTTAATACAAATTCATACACAACATTGGCATGGACTGTAAACTTTTAAACTAATTTATTTGGGAATTATGTCTGATTCCCCAGGAAGAGAATAAATCACTTGATTATTATGGTGGTATTTGGATTGGTGCTTTGTAGACACACAACCATAGAAATAACTTAGATGACAGAATCAATAGGCCAGCTTGTAGAATTTTAGTATCATCTGCTGTTGACAACTCAACATGGGTGTTAGGTGGGTCTAGCTCTGTCCATTTTCACACGTGCAGGAATGAAAGACCCTTGTTCCAAAAAACTGTTTCTGATAATATTTTAGGTTAGAAAAGGGCCATGTTGTTGCACTGTATTGAATCATTTCATATTTACAATAGCTATCGTAGTTTAAAAGTTTGTTATCAGAATTCAGGAGCTCCCTTGCAGTAATGGAAGTCTGTCGTTGAACACTGAGCTAGTAACCCTCAGGTACTAAACAAGCACTGAACCTTGATTATGTCAATTGTTGATTGTGTTATTCTCTGTGTTATTCTCTGATAAACTAAAAAACACAATTCATTATTAAGGAAATATGTCTGCAGGCTGATTTTGTCATTATTTTTATTTGGAGCATTGACAAGGTGTTGATAATTGTAACTTTTAAGAAGTGCCACTATTATAACACGACTCCCCTGTTTACAGTATAAAGAGTCTAAGGCAGCCCATGTGATTACGTGATGAAAAACTATTGCTATAGACCAGGGGTCAGCAAGCTTAAAAGTCAAAAGAGCCATTTTGGACCAAATCATACTGTAACTAGTAACTAAAGTTTTGAAATAATTATAGTGGAGTAAAAGTACAATATTAACTCCAGTTAAGTAAAAATGCGTCCAAATTGTACAGACCGTACTCAAGTAAATGTACTTAGTTACTATCCACCACTGGATGATTTCAATGTTTCCATCACAAAGGACGTTTATTGTCCCACACACGCTGACATGTGATTGTGGACGTGGGTTGCAGATGAACCAAGCTTCCCATCCAGATCCTGGAAACACCCGAGCATAGTGTTGTGCAGCTTGTGCAGCGAGGACAGCTGGTGGAAAACTACTCACATTTTGGACTTGAGTAAAAGTAGCAGTAAATACCACTGTGTGAAAATACTCTGTTACAAGTCAAAGTTCAGTCAAAGTTCAGTCAAAGTTCAAAAGTATTAGCATAAAAATACTTAAAGTGGAAAAAGTAAAAGATAGGCTACTCATTATGCAGAATTAATATA
This sequence comes from Gymnoscopelus microlampas, assembly GCF_963454915.1. Lineage (NCBI taxonomy): Eukaryota > Metazoa > Chordata > Actinopteri > Myctophiformes > Myctophidae > Gymnoscopelus > Gymnoscopelus microlampas. The sequence goes on from NC_139957.1 coordinate 3,170,563, forward strand.
CCCATTTCAGAATCATGCATAATGGCACTATTGATCATTTTAAACCCTGTACAGGGCATAGCAGTGGTGGCCATTTTGTGGTTCCACAAATCGAAAGGCCATTCATCATTCCCAGATTTCCGTAAATATTGATTTCAATTTGTGGAACCACATAATGGCCTCCACTGCTGTGCCCTAATATACTTAGGCTTTTTGAAAAACGCTGATCTACAAGTTCAATTATAATTGTATTCATTTATCAAAATGTGCAAAGTAACTTAAGTCACAAAAGCTGTCAAATAAGCATAGGCTAATGGACTACAAAAGTAAAACATTTGTTTCTGACATTAAGAAATGGAAACACTCTCAAGTGAGTACCAGTGTGGATAGTTCAGTTCACCCCCAAAATGACCCTTTTTGTGGATAGTTCACCCCCAAAATGACCACCAATAATTTAATGACCGGGTGGCTCCAGTAGGAGATTCAAAGTAGGAGACACAAAGTGTCAACTTTGAGTCTCCTCCTGGATTAGCATCTTTCCACCGGTCATCAAATGATTGGCTTAGGAATGCGACAAAAACTAAAAAATCTCCATGAATAGGCTCTATGCACAGCCGCCATATTATCACTTCCTTCCCAGGTGTTACCAATGATACTAATGAAGGCTCTGTTCCATTTAGTCTAGCACAGTGGTTTCCACGACCCATAACTCTGAGAGTGTACAAATGGAATGGATTTATCCCGTCTACAACTAGTTAAAAACTCTGCCGCTAGGCTTTTAACTAATACTAGGAGGCGTGACCATATTACCCCTATATTGTATATATTCTGCTGTGAATAGAGCCTATTCAAGGCTCCATGGGGTGTGTAGAAAATAAGTCATGTTTTAGGTGAACTATCCCTTTAATTACTTTACTTTACTGTGTGTGTGTGTGTGTGTGTGTGTGTGTGTGTGTGTGTGTGTGTGTGTGTGTGTGTGTGTGTGTGTGTGTGTGTGTGTGTGTGTGTGTGTGTGCGCGCGCGCGTGCGTGCGTGCGTGTGTGTGTGTGCTAGACAGTGAGGAAGAGGAGGGTGAAAGTTCACAGCCATGGCTGGCTCCCACATATCAGGTGACAATAATGTGGGACAGTTGAGTTGGACAGCAGCCGGTAGCAGCGCGGCAGCATATTATGTGTGGTGAACCACACGTCGCCACACTCGCCACCAACCCACCACCAACCAGTCCTGTCCGCCATGACGAGCAGCAGCGAAGGAGCGGCTTCCCCTGCTAAGTTCAGCGGGGAGGAGGACGAAGAAGAAGGGGACGACGGCGCTGCCTCCTCCTCCACGGCCATGTCGTCGTCGGGCTGCTACTACGACGACGACGACGACGACGACTTTGACGCGTTCGCGGACGGAAACCTGGAGTGCGGCTGCGAGGACGGAGGTGGGCTTGGACATAATATATAGCCCTGTCTTATCGCGACAGGCAGTCATGGGTGAACCTCAGCCTGGTGTTTGCACTTTCTCCGTTTACGGGCCCGTACGTCTACATAAACGTTCATATTTCAATTATAAAGTGCTTACCCCATGGCCACGGATGTTGCAACTATATACGGGCCCTCAGAAGTACCCGTATTTTCCGTATTTATCAGTAAAAAGCATTTTAATCCGATCGGTGGCCATTTTCAGTTTTTTTCGCCATTATTATGCTTTCAACTACGCGACCCTATCGGTTGGGAGGTGGTACTGCACTCTGACACGTTATAACTCCATGAGAAAATTGCCACCAATCGGATTAAAATCCCCTTTTTTATTGAACAACACGGAACATACGGGTACTTCTGAGGGCCCGTACACAATTATAACATCCATGGCCATGGGATATGCACTTTATATTTGAAATATGAACGTTTATGTGGATGTACGGGGCCGTAAATGAAGAAAGTACAAACACCAGGTTGAAGTTCATCCATGACATGTCATGATATGACAGTCATGTTCCAGGGCTTGGGACATTATACGACGCCTTCTTATTGCTCGCGGTGAAGGAAAGGTCATAATACAACTGTGTGCTGCTGCTGCTATTATTATTATTAACTTTTAACAGCCACGCAGCTTTAGATAGGATACACACAGAGCGACGGTATAAACACCACTATATGGAGGAATGCGTTGCTTTGCATTCCTCCGTAGCGGTGTGTGTTTACTGTTTACGTTATAAACATGTGATACTTTGTAACGTGGGCACGCTTCTGCTGCGGGGGGGGGGGGGGGGGGGGGGGGGGGGGGGGGGGGGGGGGGGTCTTGTGTTACCATATAAGGGCATAATATCAGCCCGACCCCCGCATAGTCAGTGAAACATGGTTTAAAGCTGATATCCGTAACTTTTATATCCACACACAGACTCCACACCACCCCCTGTGTGTGTGTGTGTGTGTGTGTGTGTGTGTGTGTGTGTGTGTGTGTGTGTGTGTGTGTGTGTGTGTGTGTGTGTGTGTGTGTGTGTGTGTGTGTGTGTGTGTGTGTGTGTGTGAGAGTGAGAGACTGAGAGCGTGTGTGACTCACTGTGACACACTCTCTCTCACTGAGAGTGTGTGCGTGTGCGTGTGCGTGTGTGTGCGCGCTAAAGTGTCAAATTATGTAGGTGTGAGCTTTAGGCAGCAGTACCACGTGTCGGCCAGTAGGTGTCACAGGAGGCTCTAAAATGTCTCAATAGGCTCTATGCCATAGAGTTAAAAATAAGCTCTATGCACAGCAGCCATATTATCACTTCCTTCACAGGTGTTACCAATGATACTAATGAAGGCTCTGTTCCATTTAGTCTAGCACAGTGGTTTCCATAACCCCCATAACTCTGAGAGTGGACAAATGGAACCAAATGGACCCTTACGGGTCCATTTGGTTCCATTTCTACACTGTCAGAGTTACACACCTGTAAGGGGCCATTTGGAAGCCCAGGAGGGTCCCTGGACCCCAACTGTAGACCCACTGGTGTAACAGAGTGTTTCCAGTGGGCCAACATGCACAATACCTAGCTGTAGAATACAACTCTCGTAGACGTATTTATGATTCTGACGTTTTCAATCTACGAGAGTTGTAGGGTTCACCCCCCATGGACACAGGGACTTTCTGCACTATGCCCCGTAGACACTCCAAACATGCACAAATTGAAAATAAAGGTGCTTACCCCCGCGCCCCAAATGTTAACTCTCGCTACGGGGTAGTAGAATCAGAATCAGAATCAGTTTTATTGTCACATCACAGGTTCACAAGATAAAAACCCTTACCCTACAACTCTCGTAGATTGAAAACGTCAGAATCCTAAATACGTCTACGAGGGTTGTATTCTACAGCTACACAATATCAGCACCCTGACTCTGTTTGACCAGAATGGAACAGAGCCTTCATTAGTATCATTGGTAACACCTGTGAATGTCTTCATGATATGGCTGCTGTGAATGGAGCCTATGGAAGAGTAGACCACCGCCAACCACTGGCTGCAGATGTGTGCCATATTATATGGTATTAACACACTCTAAAATAACTAATATAACATAGTAGTCATTCAAACAAGGGCAGGATTTCAGGATTTTACAGTTTGTTTGTCAATTATGAAACCTTCAAAGTCGAACTGGACTAAACTCACCAACGTTGACACCACTTGTAATCAGTGGTGTAAAGTAACTAAGTACATTTACTCAAGTGCTGTACTTAAATACAATTCTGAGGTACGTTTTACTTTACTGGAGTATTTCCAATTTTTATTTTGTTTCACAATGCGTCGCGATGCGACGCATTGTGAGCTTGTAGATCTAGCTATTTTCAAAAGATGTTTATACATTTGAAATCTTAAAATGGGACATTCTGCCTAATGAATACTTTTACTTTTGGTACCTTTGTACTATTACTCAAGCACATTTTGAATTCCGTACTTTTACTTATAATAGAGTATATATTACAGTATTGATACTTTTACTTAAGTAAAAAACGGAGTACTTTTTCCAACACTGCTTGCAATACATCAGTAGCCTACTCACAGAACAGCTTTCATATTATGTGCTCAGTTGAACTTCCAAGTCTTTACCCACACTGTAGTGAGAAAATCCGTATGGAACATAACGTTGCTGTAGTTTGCAGAGAATCACAGTGACACACTGTAAAAAATGCTCTCATTGGAATGACAGGGGGTGGGATCATGTGCATTCCACACAGAGATGCAATGCCCCTGTGTTTACATACTAAAACAATATATACGTGTTTTTTCCCCTCTATTGGTTTTCAAAGTGGGGTCCGGGGACCCCCAGGGGTCCTTGAGGGGGTTTCCAGGGGGTCCCCAGCAAAATGTGTGAATATAGCATCACAATAGTGTTAACCTTTTATACTTTGGCTATTCAAAAATAGCAGATCTACAAGCTCATAGCGCGGCACCGAGTGCCGCGCTATGAGCTTGTAGATCTGCTATTTTTGAAAAATCTTGAAGATCCGTGCAAATCTTTGAATGTATTTCTTTTAAAGCGAACATTTTAACACAAATCTTTGCTTCTGGGAGTCCCTGGCACAACATATTTTCAGATGGGGGTCCGCGGCCAAATATATATCAATTTGGAGGTCCCTGGCATGAAAAAGTTTGAGAAGGACTGCTCTATACCACCAGTCACTGGAGTAGTGTGGTGGCGGCTCTGTTTTATCTGCAGAAACGCGCTGCCCTCTTGCTGTATTTTGTTGTTTTCACTGTTTGTTTTGGTAGCCCAAAGACGTCCCTGTCCACCAAAACAAACCAAAATACAGTGCTCCAGTGGCGGATGACTGCTGCTATAGAGGGAAATGATGGGTTGAAAAAAAGACAATCCGTTAATCCTCTGATGGATTACGCATCAATGTGAAATGAAAAGTGTGCTTTCTATTAACATGGCAGCTAATCATGTGACACAGCTAAATGTGACATCATCTTTAGTTAGTAATAAGTGTATACAAGGTATCTGCTCATTTACCAATTTAAGGACTTTTAAGACCTTTTAATAGCTCTACTATAAAAAGAATAAGACCCTTCCTTACTGTGTCAAAAGTCATTTACAAAACTATGCAATAAAATGGTTGGCCAAATTATCAAATATTACCTAAAAAAGAGGCAACGTTTTTTTATAGTAGCCGATCTATAGCCAGGCATGCAAAATGTAGCTTTTCAGCTACAATAGCCGTTATGATTCCAAATAGGGCAATTGTGTGACACCTGACCCAAAAAAAACAACATGTTGTCATCACCTTTTTCACCTCGGGGCTGTTTGCATGCCTGTATAGCCATGTAGATTGGCTATTTTCACAATAGTTATCTGTGGAACAGAGTCAAACAAGATGTAATGCCTCAACTCCTACAATTCCATGTGCTTGTGAGGGTGCAAATATGACTCTAATTACTTCAGTCTATATTAATAGCTTAATGACTAGTATTAAAATTCTATTGTCTTTTTTATGTCCAATATATTTGTATTTAAGTTCATACAGTTAACATAAGTATAACTAAATGCATTTGAAATTAAATAAAAATGTTACTTTTCAGGATTTCAGCTCAAAAATAGCAACAAATAATTCAGGATTCCAATAAAAAAATTGCAAAAATAGCAGATCTACAAGCTCAACGCATCGCACTGTGACGTGTTTTGGCCTTGTAGATTGGCTATTTTTGCTACTTTTGTGTGACATAGAACGATGAAGGAGGGAATTAATTACAAAAAAATACAGAGATGAGAGGTTTCTGTACAGTATATGCAATGTGGCCTCTGGAGTGAGAGTGGAAATATAGTGGCCCTCTCCATCATCAAAGTTGCCCTGCCCTAACTGCTCCCGATGATGAGCAGGTTGGTGCCTTGCTTGCTTTCCTCAGCCAATCGTGTGTGAATGTAACGCACGTTGTAAATCGCTTTGGATTAAGGCGCTATATGCACCATTTATTAGCCTTTCTGACGATCCACTGGCTCGTTATATTAGAGTCGTTTTAGTGCTCGTGATTTCATCAAAGTAGTTTGTAACGAAAAATGGTACTAAAACACTTGAACCCTAGCGTCCCTATTCCGGGGCGAACGTTTGGTGAAAATGGCTCACAGCCAAGCTTGTAGATCGGCTATTTTCTGCTGAGATTTGGTGTGGAAGGAAATGCCAGCATACCTAGTACAAAGCCCACCCGAGAAACAAAGTAAATATAGAGTTTAAGTGGTTAAAGTTATGACGAGTAGTCTGTGTTGTTGTGGTCTGCTCGGCCGTTTGCAGAATTCATACAGAGAGTATAGTCAATATCGGAGATTATCATGGCAAATTATCATGAAGCTTTAACCCATTAAATCCGGTAACGCAACTCTGTCGTTTTAGCTATTCAAAAATAGCAGATCTACAAGCTCATAGCGCGGCACCGAGTAGATCTGCTATTTTTGAGAAATCGTGAAAATGCGTGCAAGTCTTTGAATATTTATATTTTTTAAAGCGAACATTTGTAAAAAAAATGTTGCTCCAGTGACCTCCAGAAGTAAAGATTTGAGTTAAAAGTGTTGCCGCACTATGAGCTTGTAGATCTGCTCATTTTGAGTAGCCAAAGTATAAAATAATGGTCGTAGTTCAAATCTAAAATGACACAGATGCGTTCCCGGATTGAAGGGGTTATTGGTCAAAAACCATCAAATTCGACTAGCCCTGATGATACGTAATCATCTATAGAGATCATGGACCATTGAGTTCGTAGTGAAGTTAATTTTTTGGAATAGCTTTAGCAAATGCGTGGCCCTGCAATGCTTTCACAGTTGAACCGTTGCCTAAGAACTCCGTCTGAGAATTCACTTCACATCCCTCAATAGGGAGATATCAAGGTCACAGCTGGCCAGTGTGCCAATTCCACACACACTTCACACTCACACTCACACACACCAGTGGTGTAAAGTAACTAAGTACATTTACTCAAGTACTGTCCTTAAGTACAATTCTGAGGTATTTCCACTTTACTGGAGTTTTTCCAATTTTCGGTACTTTTACTTCTACTCCACTACACCTCAGAGGCAAATATTGTACTTTTACTCCACTACGGTTATTTGACCGCTTTAGTTACTAGTTACTTTGCAGATATACATTATAATTATAAAACATACATTAACCACTTTAGCTCAAGGCATTGTGCGCTTGTAGATCTGCTATTTAGAAACATTTTAGTACTTTTACTTTTGGTACTTTAAGTATACTGTAGTTTGATGCCAATACTTTGGTACTTTTACTCAAGTAACATTTTGAACACAGGCCTTTTTACTTGTAACAGAGTATTTTTATATTGTGGTATTGCTACTTTTACTTAAGTAAAATATCGGAGTCCTTTTCCACCACTCACGCGCACGCACGCACGCGCACACGCACACTCACACTCACACTCACACAGACGGTGGACAGAGTGTGTTACTGAGATGATAGATGTGTACTTCAATAATAACGCATATCTATGTGAGGCCCTCTGGTGATATCCACAGAGCCATTTGTCATCAGCCACATATGGAGCAATATGGTTATTGCAGGTTTATGAACAAATGACTATCATTTCTATTTTTCAGATTCGATCTCACTGTCATCTCCTGGTGGTTCCTCACAGCCTGTTTTATTTCCCAGAGAGGGTTTGCTCATCTCAGTTTTCATCAATTATGTATAGGGGCTTCATTTGTAATGGTTTTTAGTTAAGACATTCAATCAGGGGAAGCATCTGTGTCATTTTAGATTTCTTTGGCTATTCAAAAAATAGCAGATATACAAGCTTGTAGCGCGGCACCGAGTGCCGTGCTACGAGCTAGATCTGCTATTTTTTTTTAAATCGTGAAAATGTGTGCAATTCAAGTAAATGTACTTACTGTAGTTACTTAATACAGTATAGTACAACGGTTCCCAAACTTTTCTGGCCGTGACCCCCCAAAATAATCATATTTCAACTGGGGACCCCCCACCCTTACAAGCTCTTGGAATTGTAGGAGTTGAGGCATTACATTTAGTTTGACTCAGTTCCCACAGATAAATAATATTTTCAATACTTTTACTTCTACTCCACTACATCTCAGAGGCAAATATTATACTTTTACTTCTCTACAGTTATTTAAAAACTTTAGTTTACTAGTTACTTCTTAGATATAAATTATTCTATTATAAAACACACATTAACCACTTTAGCCCAATTTTATACCCAGGCTATTTCAAAATAGCCGATCTACAAGCTCACAACACATCGCATTGCGACGCGTTGTGAGCTTGTAGATCGGCTATTTTCAAACATTTCAGTGCTTTTACTTTTAGTACTTTAAGTGTATTTTGACGCTAATACTTTTGTCCTTTTTACTCAAGTAACATTTTGAACACAGGGTCTTTTACTTGTTACAGAGACCTTCTACCTTGTGGAATCGACACTTTTGCTTAAGTAAAACATTTTGAGGACTATTGTGTAGGGGTGTGCCGATATATCGTCCCGCGATACATCGCGATACGTTTTCGCGACGATATGTATCGTTTTGGAAAAAAAAAATATCGTTTTTGAAAAGAAAAATTTTTTTTTTTTTTTTTTTTTTTAGAATCATAATAATCAGGCATGCAAACGGCCCCGAAGTGAAAAGAGTGACAACATGTTTTTTTTTCGGGTCAGGTGTCATACTATTTGGATTCAAAACGGCTATTGTAGCTGAAAAGCTACAAGTTTGCATGTCTGAATAATGCAAAAACAGAATTATTTGTTTGCATTTTCTTTTTTTCTCCTCCATATATTTTCATAATAAAAAAAGTGCGTATCGTATCGAAATCGTATCGAAGTTGTGAGCCAAATATCGTATCGTATCGTTTCGTGAAATTAGTGTATCGGCACACCCCTACTATTGTGTTACTTACGTGTTTCGTGTCTTGCAGTCCAGGGCTACAGCGACCCGCTCAGCGGCGAGGTGAAGCCGCGCATCCTGCTGATGGGCCTGCGACGGAGCGGCAAGTCCTCCATCCAGAAGGTGGTGTTCCACAAGATGTCGCCCAACGAGACGCTGTTCCTGGAGAGCACCAACAAGATCTGCCGCGAGGACGTCTCCAACAGCTCCTTCGTCAGCTTCCAGATCTGGGACTTCCCCGGCCAGATCGACTTCTTCGACCCCACCTTCGACTACGAGATGATCTTCCGGGGCACCGGCGCGCTCATCTTCGTCATCGACTCGCAGGTGAGGAGGGGCTCGCCACGAGAAGAAGAAGTACTGACCAGTGGTGGAAAAAAGTACTTAAATGTTTTACTTAAGTAAAAGTGTCAATACTGCAATGTAGAAATGAGTGAGAGTGAAAGTGCAAAAGTATTGGTATCAAAATGTACGTAAAGTACCAAAAAGTATAAGTACTAAAATGTTTGACAATAGCCGATCTACAAGCTCGCAACACGCCGCGATGCGACGCGTTGTGAGCTTGTAGATCTGCTATTTTCAAATAGCCTAGGTATAAAATAGGGCTAAAGTGGTTAATGTATGTTTTATAATTGCAAAGTAACTAGTAACTCAAGTTTTCAAATAATTGTAGTGGAGTAAAAGTACAATATATGCCTCTGAGATGTAGTGGAGTATAAGTAAAAGTACTGATAATTGGAAATATTCCAGTAAAGTAAAGTAAAAGCACCTCAACATTGTCCAGCACTTGAGTAAATGTACTTGGTTACTTTACACCACTGTTTTTTGTATATTATATTAACCACACGGCATCCATATTAGCCAAAAATAGCAGAACTACTGTATGAGCGTTGCAAATCTCTTCACTGAAAGTATAGGTGACTTACAAGCTCACATCGCATCACCACGCAACACATTGTGAGCTTCTACATCTGCTATTTTCGCTTATTATGACATGCCTGGAATAGGGATGCTATAGGGTTGATGTGTTAACCTATCGTCATGGCAAAACACGTAACGCGCTTTGTTGTAAGCGTCTTGGGTCGTTCTGTTCAACAGGGTTAAGGACGGCCTTCTAGGAGCTGATGAAACTGTATAGCCAAAACCGTGCAGTCTGTCGTGCAATCTGTCGTGCAGTCTGCAAACACTTTCATGGCCCAACACCAAGACTGGGTGCAGCTCAGTGTTGATTTCTTCGACTAAAACTATGACTACTAAAAACTAAGCTACGATGACTGAAACTGAGACTAAATACATTCGGGTGCTCGGGTGTTGCACTCTGAAAATAGCGGATCTACAAGCTCACAACGCGTCGCGCTGCGACGCGTTGTGAGCTTGTAGATCGGCTATTTTCAGCATGCAACCAAGTGTAAAATCAGCCATTACGACGCCATCAAGGCACCGCCAAAATACATTTTAGTCGACTAAATCAACTGTAGATTTAGTCGACTATAATCTTGTGATATTTAGTCGACTAAAACTAGACAAAAACTAAAACATTTCAGATGACTAAAATATGACTAAAACTAAATGGAATTTTATTCAAAAGACTATGACTAAAACTAAATCGAAATTTGCTGTCAAGATCAACACTGGTGCAACTCCAGAATCTCACATAAGCCCTGAAATGGGTTGAGATCTGGTAAATGCATCCTGATAAAGAACATAAACTGCCACCCACATTTCAAATGGGAAGGCTCTGTCACACACAGTTCATCGGCCGCAACGTTTATCTTTCTTATCTCAAGAGGCTAGGTGGGGAACTTCATATTACACTTTGGAAGCTACCTGTCAGAAAGCCTATACTAGAAAAAGTGTGCTATTTTCGTAATAGTGACAGGTTTTGATGACTCTCCTCTTCATGGGGACAGCTATTTATTATCTTGATGGGAAGCATCTGAAGTTGATGTCGTGTCTTTTTGGACGGCCTTGCGGTGGGCCCAGACCAACCAGGGAATAGTTCCTGAAAGCAGAGTGTAATTTCATTGGAAAACCTGGTTCCCCGTTTGTTTCATGCCTTCGTTTTTTTTCAGTGGCATGCTGACCACATTTCTGCTCCATAGTGCAGTCGGTTGATCTTGTTTTCTACGCAGGAGCATATATTTTATTTAATTTATATTGATTGAGGTAAAACAAAAAGAAATGGCTTTGTCAACATCTCCTGCCTCTCCTGCTCCTTCAGCCCACTTAGACCGGGAATCGTGTGTCATTTGTAGATTTCTTTGGCTATTTTTAGAAAAATCGTGAGAATTTGTGCAAATCTTTAAATATATATTTTTTAAAGTGAACGTTTGTAAAATATTTAGTTCCAGGGACCCCCAGAAACCAAGATTTGCGGTACAAATGTTTGCTTTAAAAATATATATATTCAAAGATTTGCACACATTTTTTTTCTTTTTCCTATTTTTGAAAAATCTTAAGTTTTGCAAATCTTTGAAAAAAAAATAAAAAAATAAATAAATAAATAAATATATATATATATATATATATATATATATATATAACTCAAACCTTTGCTTTTGGCGATTCTACAAATGTGCTCTAAATCTCAACAGTTCTTTTTGAAAAAACAGATATAACGGCTATAACCAGCTATAAACAGCTATAATATCAGTGGTTCCCAAACTGTTTCTTGTCAAGGCCCAAAATGATATGTATTTGTCCAGAAGTTGTAACAGAGTTAAAAAAGTTCTCTTTAAAAATATATATATATTCAAAGATTTGCACAAATTTATTTTTCAAAAATAGCAGATCTACAAGCTATGAGCTGGTATATCTGCTATTTTTGAATCGCCAAAGAAATCTTAAAATGACACGGATGCGTTCCCGGTCTTAAAGAGTAAATACAATCCAAATTAATGCATTCAGTTGTTTCAATGTGTGAAAGGTAATTTGAAACTCTTCAAACATTTTACTCAACCATGCTCAGCATATGATGACAATTGACCATATAAAAGGGAATGCAGCAGGACGTTTGAGGATGTCGAGTGAATTCTGTACTATAATCACCTTGTCTCTGATAAGTCATACATTATTAATACATACATACGCTGATACACATGACAATGATGATTATTCATGAAACACTGTACCTGTCACCTTGTAAAACTAAATTGAGCAAGAAGAGAATGACAGCAGCATGCTTTGTTAAGCATGGATTGATAGATTTATTATGACCATGGACTTTTGTGAGGTGAGCAGCACAATTGTGTGCGTGCGTGTGTGCGTCTGGCAGGCAGGCACGCAAACCACTGGACCAAATTTCATGTGCACGCTGCCAGTATAGAGCACCGAAGTCTGACTTTTACGCAATTTATGCATCCTACCTGGGTCGCGTTTTCCCCCCCATTCTGAATTCCCATAGATGCGTTTAATATCGCGTCAAATAAGAACTGTGTTCCGTTTCACAACTTTTCAAATATAAAATGTACAACAATCTTTAGAAAATAGCAGATCTACAAGCTCACGACGCATTGTGAGCTTATAGATCGGCTATTTTCAAATGGCCGAAATGTATATACAGTGTAGGGCTAAAGTGGTTAATGTATGTTTCGTAATAATAATCAAAATCTACAAAGTAACTAGTAACTGAAGTTTTCAAATAATTGTACTGGAGTAAAAGTATAATATTTGCCTCTAAAATGAAGTGGAGTAGAAGTGAAAGTATTGAACATTGGAAATACTCAAGTAAAGTAAAAAACATCCTCAAAAGTGTACTGAAGTACAGTACTAGCTCAAGTGGGCCCTGATCCAAAGGTTCAGAACCACTGGTTGAGAACCACTGTCTTCTGATAATCATCAACGACGAACCGAAATACACAGCCTGAGTGTTTCTATTCATGTAGCCTTCAAGCCTTCTGTTAAGCACAAAAGGTTGTGCTCTGAGTCACTCCTTTTTAATAAAGCCTTCAGCCTGTGGTGGTGGTTCATAGAATACATTATTTCAGCCCTGTGGGTTTCTCTTTTCTTTTTCTCGCACATGATGGAAATTATGGTTCGGCATCATCGGCTATTTGGTGATACAGAGAGGACAAAATAATAGAGCTGTCACTTTTTTCCTCCCCAGATTCGAAGTCGTTGCGACGGTAGAGCTGTTCGTTTGACGATGGAACATCTGCGTCGCGTTGCGTCACCCTCCCCTTCGCTGACACGGGCCGTGCCTACAGAGGCAAACGTCTAGTTCTTGTCAGCGCCGGTGCGGCGAAAGTGATAAATGAGAGCACATTACCCAGAGAACACGGCTGCTGTACTTTCCCTGTTAAATGCGGACCATTCATCATAATTAGACTTACACCGTTTTTATTTATGTTTTACTTTTTTCTTTTTTGCCCAACATTCCTTGCAGGGATTTCAAAGAAAATGTAATTTCATTTTTCATGAAAGCGCCGCTTTCTTCTGAAGAAGTGCTTTTATTATCAAGCGACAATAGAAAAAGTGACAGCGGCTAATACGGCAATACTTTTTTCATTCTGTCTGCACAATGTTTTTTTTCATCAGAAATTGGGTTTGATTTGATTACAGAATTTGATTTTTTTTTTTTCTCTTTATTCATTTAATTAGTTTTCCTGAATTCATTTTTTTATAGCGTGGCACTGAAAGAGGCTGGCTGTGTGTGTGTGTGTGTGTGTGTGTGTGTGTGTGTGTGTGTGTGTGTGTGTGTGTGTGTGTGTGTGTGTGTGTGTGTGTGTGTGTGTGTGTGTGTGTGTGTGTGTGTGTGTGTGTGTGTGTGTGTGTGTGTGTGTGTGTGGACACTTCAATCAGTAGTTCCATACTTTTTTGATTGATTGATTGAATACTTTATTAGTCAGAAAGGTAAACAGCGTGTGGTACTGTCAGTCATTTAGGCTAAAAGGATGACACAAAAAAGTCCTGGGGACTTGTTTCCATTGCGGTCCTATGCATTCAATTAATCAACATAGCATTAAAAAAAATAACACAACGAAAAATACTATGTACAAAGGAGAAAAAGGAGCAAAATGTTGTCAGTGAATGACACCCCCTTTCTATGGGAAATTGCATTTACCTCCCTTGTGGTCTCCTGATGTTTTTTTCAGGCTAGTTTTGAAAGAAGCCAATGATTTACATGTTTTGAAGGGATGGTGTAAGGGCATTCCACATTTTGGCGGCAGACTAGTAGATTGAGACATGTCCCATGTTCTATATTTGGGTGTTACCAGATCGTTGTCGCTCCCTCTAGTGTTGTGGCTTTGGGTGTCACTCACTTTGGAGTACTTAGTCAGGTATGAGGGCAGTGGTGTAAAGTAACCAAGTACATTTACTCAAGTACTGTACTTAAGTACAATTTTGAGGTACTTTTACTTTACTGGAGTATCTCCCACTTCTACTCCACTACGTCTCAGAGGCAAATATTATACTTTTATTCCTCTACAATTATGAAAACTTTAGTTACTAGTTACTTTGCAGATATAAATTGTTATATTATGAAACATACATTAACCAGTTTAGCCCTATTTTATACCTAGGCTATTTGAAAACAGCCGATGTTGTGAGCTTGTATATCTGCTATTTTCAAACATTTTTGTACCACTATACCAATGCTTTTACTCAAGTAAATTTTCTATTCTGGAATTTTACTTGTAACAGAGTACTTCTACATTGCATTATTGATAATTTCACTTAAGTAAAACATTTGAGTACTTTTTCCACCGCTGTATGAGGGTATTGAGGGCACTGCATAATAAATAATAAAGTCTGCACACTGAAAATTTTAAAAGAAGCTCCCAGTCAAGGCTTTTATTAGGGTTTCGACACATTAAGGTCTTCTTCAGACAGGGCACTGCCCCTTTGACTATCTTAAACACCAACCCCGTGTTTATTTTGCTTAACCCTATCTTCTACTTTAACCCATTCAGACCGGGAACGCATCTGTGTGTAATTTTTTTATATCTTTGGCTATTAAAAAAAAATGCAGATATACAAGCTTGTGGATCTGCTATTTTTTAAATAAATCGTGAAAGTTTGTGCAAATCTTTTGAAAATATATTTTTTTAAGCGAAAAAGTTTTACTCAAATCTTTGCTTCTGGGGGATTTTGTCATCTAAACAGTTAAAAAGAATTATACAACAGGTAGTTCCGACCAAGCAATCTGATTGGTTGAAATAGCTTTCTAGCCGTGCTTCAAACCAGCATCATAGCACGGGCCGAATCACATTAATAAATCACTCCGCGCCTGCTTAGACCATATATGGCACAGCTGTGCTGTAACGTCACGCTGTCCCACGGTATGAAAACAAACAGAGAGCATCCTGACCCACCGCCGCCACCGGAGAACAAACAGCTACGCAAAATGGACTATGTTGTTAATTTTGATTTATTTGGTGGACTTACGGTTGATCAATGGTTAGAAGAGGATGAGAAGGAGAACGCGAAACCGATCTACAAGTTCACAACGCGACGCGTTGTGAGCTTGTAGATCGGCTATTTTCGCCGTGCGATACCTTCGTACGACGGAGCATATAGCCTACTGGAATCAGCTGTGCTTTGCCTCAGCTGTGTTGTGCGCTCTGAGTGCCTCAGAGCGCTGCTACAGGGACTATTTTGTCTCAGTCAAATAAACTCTTCTCTTTACAGGGCAACATAATAGCGAAACATTTTTATTATGAATTGCCCCACAATATGAATACATTTGGATGTGTTTTGTTGGTAACTGTTGTATAATCGCAATATTACACTCGAGGGTGTGCTTTACCTTACATTATTGGCACTTCAGTGATGCTGGCGGAACTCGGCTGCGCCTCGTTCCTGACCGCATCACTGGCGTGCCAATAATGACGGTAAAGCACACCCTCTCGTGTAATATTGCTTAAATCACACCCAGTGTGAAGAGAGTGGTGCCTTTGAATTACTGTAACTGGTTGCATCCTTGTGTTGCAATCAACTGCAGCTGTTGAGGCTGTGCTCAAACAGACGGACGGACCCAAACACACGGTCAAGTGTAGGAGTGGCTGGCACCAAAAAAAAAAAAAAAAAAAACGTATATTGCATTATATCAAGGACCCCCAAAATGATATGTATTTGTCCGCGGACCCCCCCCATCTCAGAATGTTATGTTACAGGGACCCCCGAAGCAAAGATTTGAGTTAAAAATGTATAAATATTCAAAGATTTGCACAAAGTCTCATGCTTTTTCAAAAAAATAGCAGAGCTATGAGCTTGTGTATAGTTTATTTTTGAATAGCCAAAGGAATCTAAAAAGTCACACCACAGTGTGAAGAGAGTGGTGCCTTTAAATTAGTGTAACTGGTTGCATCCTTGTGTTGCAATCAGCTGCAGCTGTTGAGGCCGTGCTCAAACGGACGGACGGACGGACGGACGGACGGATGGACGGACCCACACACACGGTAAAGTGTACGAGTGGCTGGCACCACTCAAAAATTACACACAGATGCGTTCCCGGTCTTAAAGGGTTAATTCTATAATGGAAGTCGATGGTGCTCGTATCCACGCCGCCGTTGGAGCCCGTAGTCTCGATTTTCTTTCAAATGGATTTCAAAGACATCTCATGCATCCAAGGACACCGCGTGAAGAAATCAATCGTGCCTCTCTCACGGCTCTGATCTCGACTTTCTTTTTGATACCCGCGCCGTACGTGCTGTGAGAAGCCTCTCACTTACAAATTCCCCCAGTACTCTGCAGGAGGCCACGGCACCGTGGGCCGATATGGACCAATTAATGACTTGCAGCTTCTTTTTTTTGGGGAAGAGTTAAATACTTGACCTGCTAAAAGCCAGTGGTGTAAATGTTACAAAGTACATTTACTTAAGTACTGTACTTTTTTCTTTTTTACTTTTAGTGGAGTATTTTCAATTTTCAATACTTTAACTTCTACTCCGCTACATCTCTGAGCAAACTATTGTGCTTTTACTCCACAAAATCATTTGAAAACTTTAGTTGCTAGATACTTTTTAGATTTAGATTTACTAAAACTTGATTACCAAAACTTTTGCCCTTTTACTCAAGTAACATTTTGAACCTTTTTACTTGTAACAGAGTATTTTTATATTGCGGTATCTTTTACTTTAAGTAAAACATCCGAGTACCTCTCCCAATCCTGTCACTCCTCTGGTCTCTCCGCAGGACGACTACGTGGAGGCTCTGAGTCGGCTGCACCTCACCGTGACGCGGGCCTACAAGGTCAACCCCGACATCAACTTTGAGGTGTTCATCCACAAAGTGGACGGCCTCTCCGACGACCACAAGATCGAGAAGCAACGGGACATCCACAAGCGCGCCAACGACGACCTGGCCGACGCAGGCCTGGAACGGATACATCTGAGGTGAGGACAAAGGCGTTCCTCCGCCGTACCTCAAGCCAAATTCAGACCTGGTCCGGTGCGGTGGTGTAAAGTAACTAAGTACATGTACTCAAGTACTGTACTTAAAGACGGGGTGCCGTGATCCCCCCCCCCCCCCCCCCCCCCAAAACATAATCATCAGGTATTATGGTTATACTAGGAGGAAGATTTATTTCAAAAAAGTGTACAGAAATTGTTAAAATTATGTTTTTATGTGGACACGCCTCCAGTTCATTAAGTATACCTGGTTCTCACCTTAGCACCTCCTCCACCACCTTAGCACCACCCACCTGTCCTAGTCCCTCCTCCTCCTCATGCCCACACCTGTTGTGTTATGATAACTAGACCATACCCGTAGGGGGATATGAGTACCCAAAGTGTGCAGTTTGGCTTATGCGCTGAGAACAGACAGTTTATCAGGGATGGAATGTGAGTTTGTACTGTGTAGTGCAGTGGTTCTCAAACTTGGTCATGTCAAGGACCCCCAAATTGACACTTGTTAGCCCGCGGACCCCCATTTGAAAAGATATGCCAGGGACCCCCATAAGAGAAGATTTTTTTTCGGCTCTAGCAGTGAATCTCAACCATTTTAATTTGAAGGACCCCCAGTTTGACATGCATTAATCTACGGACCCCCATTTAATGGCATTTCTATCTCTTGGACCCCAGTTTATATCGTAAAATCTATGTAAATTTAACTCTGAGAGTGTACAAATGGAACCAAATGGACCCGTTAGAGTCCATTTGGTTCCATTTGTACACTCAGAGTTACAGACCCATAAGAGTCCATTTGCCAACACACACACGCGCGAGCTGTCGCGAGCACGCACGCACGCGCGCGCACACACACACACACACACACACACACCACAGTACGTCCTCATGCTGCCCGTGGCCCGTCGCGAACACACACACACACAAATAATGTAGCCTACATTGTGACACGTGCCTCCCCAACGTGCATGCGCGAACACACAGGCGCGAGCCGTCGCGGGCGAGCGTGCGTGCGTGCGTGCGCGCGGACACACACACACACACACACACACACACACACAGAGGCCAACACGGCAACAGTGTGTCGCGGTGCCTCCCCAACGTGCATGCGCGAATACACAGGCGCGAGCCGCGCATACACGGCCGCGGAGGCGAGTGTTTGCTCAACTGTGTGAAGCAGTGGGGCTGTAGATGCGAGGCTGGCGACATTCTTTGACATCCAAAAGCGAATAAACAGCTGAGATTTAGTGATATCGAAGAAGTGGCTCGACAGTTCCATGCACATGGTAATGGTCAATGGCTGTGCGCGATTTGAGAGCAATAGCGCCAGGCAGTGAGGAGAACCGGGCAGAAGAATTTTTGACATAAAAATGGGAATAAACAGCTGAGATTTAGTGATATCGAAAAACGGGCTTTGGAGTTCCATGCGCATGGTGATGGTCAATGGCTGTGCGCAATTTGAGATCAATAGCTCCAGGCACCGAGGAGAACCGGGCAGAAACGTGTTTGGGCTCACACGTTTGGCTTCAGTGGTTTGGTCTCAGACAGACACTACTACAGAGGTTACTAGAATTATAGGAGGATGAGGGGGAGGGTATGTTTTTAATATGTCACTAAAGCGCTGTTTCTCTATTGGCACGTTTGACCCTCAAGGTTTCAGCCTCCAGGAAGAAACTCCATATAGTCAAGACATAAAACACCACAAAACCACCACCAGGGGGCTTAATGAAGTTCTATCAACCTCATAGACACATGAAAAACAGAAAAAGTGCAAAAACATGGCACCAGCTCTTTAAAGTCAAATTTTGACATGTTTTGACTTTGAGTGTTTCCAATGTTCAATACTTTTACTTTTACTCCACTACAATTACTTGAAAACTTTAGTTACTACTTACTTTGCAGATTTTGATTATTATTACAAAACCTACATTAACCACTTCAGCCCTATACACATTTCGGCCATTTGAAAATGGCCGATCTACAAGCTCACAATGCGTCGCGATGCATTTCGAAAATTTACAAAAGTAAAAGTACAAAAGTATTGGAATCAAAATGTACTTGAAGTACCAAAAGTAAAATGTTTGAAAATAGCAGATCTACAAGCTCACAACGCGTCGCAATGCGACCCGTTGTGAGCTTGTAGATCGGCTATTTTCAAATAGACTAGGTATGCAATAGGGCTGAAGAGGTTAATGTCTGCAAAGTAACTAGTAACTAAAGTTGTAGTGTAGTGGAGTAAAAGTACAACATTTGCCTCTGAGATGTATAGCGGAGTAGAAGTAAAAGCACTGAAAACTGGAAACACCCCCCCCCCCACAGCTTCTACCTAACCAGCATCTACGACCACTCCATCTTCGAGGCGTTCAGCAAAGTGGTTCAGAAGCTCATCCCACAGCTGCCTACGCTTGAGAATCTGCTGAACATCTTCATATCTGTAAGTAAAGCCCTCCTTCTTCCTCTCGGGGTCTCGCTGAGGCCAGCTCTTCTTCTTCGCCCTGGGGCCACACTCTCACTCTCACTGGAGCTGATTTTAATGTGGGCAGACAGCGTCTCGATGGCAGCCGGCATTCATAATTCACCATGCACGCCTTTTTCATGCACTTTGTGTTGCTGTCAGTAGGTGGCAGCGATATGTAACTGATAGCAACACAGCACACAGTGATGCATGGAACCATTGGTGGAAAGTAACTAAGTACGTTTACTTAACTGCTGTACTTAAGTACAATTTTGAGGTATTTTCACTTTACTGGAGTGTTTCCACTTTTCAGTACTTTCACTTCTTTTTTTTGTTTTTGTTTTCTTCTTAAATTTTTATCCCACGATTTTGTAACCCCATTTTTTTTACACCCAGTGCCAATTGTCTATGTAATCCTGGGCATTACTTTCCCTCTGCCAACCTAGGGAGGCCAGGGCCGAGCTCATGCCTCCTTCAATGCATGAGAGCCAACTGACCTTCTTGTCACCTGACAGGGGAGAGTTTCCCTGGTTGGACGTAGCGCGTGGAAGGAACACGTTATTCCAACCAGTTCCCTTCCCCTCCATCAGTCGCCCCGACTGACCAGGGGGAGGCAGTATAGAGACCAGGATTACTGCATGTTTTTTGTGAGGGTACCTACCCTAGGGGACACAGTTCTTTCACTTCTACTCCACTACATCTCAGAAGCAAATATTGTATTTTTACTCCGCTACAATTATTTGAACACTTTAGTTACTAGTTACTTTGTAGAAGTAACACAAAACACACATTAACCACTTCAACCCTATATACATTTCGGCCATTTGAAAATAGCCGATCTACAAGCATCGCGACACATTGTGAGCTTGTAGATCTGCTATTTTCAAAATATTTGCTTAAATGTTATCCATTTGAGAACTTTTGAAATGGGGCATTCTGCATAATGAGTACTTTTACTTTTGGTACTTTAAGTACATTTTGATACTAATACTTTAGTAGTTTTACACAAATACATTTTAAATTCCGGACTTTTACTTGTAACAGAGTAATGCAGTATTGATACTTTTACTTAAGGAAAAAAAAAAAGTTAATTCATGAATCATAATGGATTCTTTTGTACGTTTGGATCCTGCGGAGACACCAAAATGTCAGCTCAAAAGATCCATTTAATGTAAAGCGGTTTGGGAAACACTGGTACATACATGCAGGCACTGTACACATGCGTGCATGTATGACACACTGACATGCGTTGCTACATGCGTCTCGGTTTCCTCGTCTGCGTGGCGTTTGGAGACGGCGTGCCGTGAAAAGGATTCGTTGAATTGATTCATTTAATCTTGTGCTAACAGGTTCACTTGGACACAGATGGTGCTTTCTGTGTATGCGTGTACGCATACTGTAGGCCTACTGTACAGGCGGAGAAGGAAAAACCTGAATAAATGGTGCACGATACAGTTGAACAACAATTATCATGTGATCGTGCTCCGTGGCGCGTGTAAAAAGATGGCAAGAGAAACGGATCTAAGTGACTCCGAACGAGGGTTCATTACTGGGGCACAGATGGCAGCGGGTTCAGTCACAACGACTGCTCAACTAGCTACTCTTTCATTAGGAACTGTGATTAAGTGACGTACGCTTTTCCATCTATGGGAAAGACACCAGTAAATAGGGTTGGAAAGTAAAGTGCACATTCGATGACCATGATAAGAAAAATGTATAGAAAAATAGAAGAGCAACTCTTCCTCAGGTGACTTTAAAGGGATAGTTCACCCAAAAAATTACTTATTTTCTATCACACCCCATGAAGACTTCAATTCTTGGGTATTTGTTTCTTAGTGAGAGAGAGAGAGAGAGAGACTTTGTCATCAATAAGTCATAAGCCAAAAAAAAACAATGCTTTGCAAAGCATTGAGCCTTTAATAAATGGGGCTTAGCACCTGCAGTACATGTTTGAATTCTCTGTCTTCAGCGCGTATTAAAAACAAGTGACACCTCACACAGATATAACAAGACTGGTGTCAGGCATCAGCTGCCAGGCAACAGAGTAGCACTGGATAACTAATGCAGGTGCAGTTATAAAACTGACATAGTGCTATATGCATCGGACCTATTATTCGTTGGCATGGGCACATACAGTAATTAGGTAGATTCTAACAAGGCATCAACATCTTAAAAACGTATTTAATCCATTTATAAACTATTAAAGCGTGCTCCTTGGAGCACAGATCTCTGCCAGGCTTGGCTGCCTACCCAGGGCTATGTCAGTTGCTTGAGTGCAGCTTCAGGGCGTGAGGAAGCTGCGAGGGGGAATAGAGTCTGTATGACAGATTTTTTGCATTCGTGGCCCCCCCCAGGGGCAGAATGGTGCGCTTTATAGAGGGCCCTCAACGTGTGATTCCAATTTTGTAAGAAATAAGCTATTTTTTTGAACCCATTAAGACCTGAGGCGATACTTAAAAAAAATCAAAATCTTTTTTTTTTTTTTTAATGAAAATGTTCAATATTTTTCAAAAATAGCAGATCTACAAGCTCATAGTGCGGCACTCGGTGCCGCGCTATGAGCTTGTATATCTGCTATTTTTGAATAGCCAAAGAAATCTAAAGTGACACAGATGCGTTCCAGGTCTTAATGGCAATTACAGGCAAACGGTATGGAGTATCAAAACCCTCAATTTCCTTCAAATTCAGGGTAGATTGGACTCTGCGTAAATAATGTTTTTTGAGAGACTTGTGCTGAATCACATCAAAGCCTCCATCCCGCCCCTTACTCGACCCACACCCGTTCCAACAGGGATGCCATCTCCACTGCACTTCATTCAGCTTTCACTCACCTGAACCAGAAGGACAAGAACAAGCTACGTCAGAATGCTATTCATTGATTACAGTTCAACAGTATCCTCCCCTTTTAAGCTGGTGAACTACACCACCTTCAGCTCAACACTCTGCAATTGTACCCTGGATCTTCTGACTAATAGACCCAAACTGCCGTCCACAAATCTAACACCACCATTACATTTGCAGACACCACCACAGGACCGATAACAAGACAAGGAGATAACAAGGAGATTCAACAACGAATGATATGGCGCTCTATTAACAGCCTTGTCCTAAATGTAAAATAAATAAATGCCATATATATACTGTATATACACACGAATCCACGGCGCGCTGCCCTGCGCGCAGCCATTGCTGCGGTCTGAACGCTACGCGGACGTAAGACCGCAGCAATGGCGGCGCGCAGGGCAGCGCGCCGTGGATTCGTGTATATTGGGCTTTTCTTCCTTTATTCATAGTACAGTGGAGTTATGACAGGAAACAGGGCAAGAATCGGGGAGTGACGCATAGCATAGGTCGGTCGAGCTCAGGCATCGAACCCGCAACTCACTCCCAGGCTGCAACAGAGCCTACTGTATATAATGGTACATGCGTTCATTGTGTTGACCACTAGGCCATCAGTGCCCAATAACCCCTTCTTAATCGATGGAGCAGACGTTGAGGTCAAGTTTCAAGGGTGTCCTCATCGCTGAGGACCTGAAATGGTCCCTAAATACCTCTTCTTTGGTTAAAATAAGCTCTGAAACATACCATTTTCAACTGGGCCCTGATCCAGAAAAGGTTGAGAACGTACTGTGTTAGACTGTATTAGTACATCTCTCAGTCTACCGCTGGGAGAAGTCGACAACGAAAAGGCCGGATGTGGATCCATGTCAAAAATCCTTCCGGTCGGCCTTTCCAATGTTATCTCCTTGACTAAAAGCTTAATATCTCCATTTCTTTTTAACGTGGTGGAAGCGAGCCGTTTTTGATCGGCGATCACTCTGCAATGGAGGATCGCGTTGGAAATATTATTGTTCCAGGCGTTAGTCGGGACCCTCGGCCGTCTCGCACGCACGCTTGTTTACATGCACTTTCGCGTCGGGGCTTCTACAGCACGAAATACAAAATGTGGGCACTGAACGTATAATATTTTAATAAACCTCTGGCACCCGATGTGTTAATTATTATTTAAAAAATATGTAAAAAAAATCCTCCCCCAAAAAATCTACGTATAAAAAATGAATTCAAACATTTTTCAAAATAATTTAATAAATAAATACGGTTGTTTTTTTAAAGAAAAAGTTGTGAAAATAGCAGATCTACAAGCTCACAACGCGTCGTGAGACGCGTTGTGAGCTTGTAGATCGGCTATTTTCACAATGTTGGGTAGACAACAAATGAATGTATCTTTTGGGTCTCGAGCTAAAAAGTTTGCGAATCACTGGTTTGAGCTGTTAATTAAAACGAAAAGATAGCTTTCTTCACGGAGACATTGGTATTTTGTTTTACACATTTATACGTTGCAGACCAATTACTGTCATAGCCTAATCAAAATAGTGGCTTTTAACAAGCACAGATACGTGCCAAGTCCAATAAGTATTATCAACACGTTCACAGCAGTGTTTTTTTGCATGGCTGTCACATCGATTTGCAGTGCTGGTCAGCAGACTGTGGGTGATTGAATACTTTTATTAACAGTTTGTAAGCAGAACAGAGGTACAGTTATACATTAATTCTAAAAGGATTACACAAAAAGCCCTGAGGGCTTGTTTCCATTGCGGTCAATTCATCAAGACATATGAACATACACTACTATGAAAAAAAACATCAATACTAGGAAATATATATATTTACGGAAAAACAGGGGGGGGATAATTTCATGAAACTCCCAATGCACAAGCAACACTCAACAGTTCTATCTATATGGACAAACCTCATCTGAAAAAAAGGATTGAGAGCTTATACAAAGCCTTTTGAAAAACGGAATAATGCCCCTTTATTTATTTTATATAGAAGTATTACATTTATTTTGGTGTGTGGGTCCTGACCATTTTGATACACACCCAGGTGGGCCTTGAGGTACAAAAGGTTGATAACCCCTGCTCTCTCTCTCCTAACTACCACCCTGCTATTATTATGACATGATTATTGCACTTCACTAGTATGCCATAGATATACTGTATAATAACCTGGATGAGAACTGTTACTTTATCAATAATGCCTTGTGGTGGGTGTGTAACTCTGAGAGTGTACAAATGGAACCAAATGCACCCGTGAGGGTCCATTTGGTTCCATTTGTACACTCTTAGAGTTATGGGGGTCCTTGAAAATAAGACAACCACTGTGGCACACTAAATGGAACAGAGCCTTAATTAGTATTATTGGTAACACCTGTGAAGGAAGTAAGGAAGGGCCCGAATTCATTCCCAATATGGCTGCTGTGCATAGAGCCTATTATGGACCGACTGTTAACTGACCGTTGTATGGACTGTTTTAAAAGTGTGTGTGTGTGCGCGCGCGTGCGGAATTGGCACGCTGCCCAGCTCCGACCTTGATATCTCCCTACTGAGGGAAGTGAAGTGAATTCTCAGACGGAGTTCTTAGGCAACGGTTCAACTGTGAAAGCATTGCGGGGCCACGCATTTGCTAAAGCTATTCCAAAAACTTTGATACGAAATCAGTAGTCCATTGTCTCTATAGATAATTAGGTATCATCAGGGCTTTTCCATTTGTACACACAGAGTTATGGTGTCCTTGAAAAAATAATAATAATCAGAACCACCGATCTACAATAGGAATAGGTAAAAAAAATCCCATTAATATTTGTTAAAGTGCAGCTACAAGTTAGTAAAATAATCATGTAAATAACACATAAGTGCGAGTATATAACAAGTAGTGCAACATCAACCGAAGCATTCATAATATCCTGTGATAAGTGACGTGGTAGTGGAATGGCATACTCGCTACCGCTACCAGCATTATAGGCAGTATCGGCAGCTTTTCCGATACTGGTATCGGAAAACAACTCTAGATGGGGTTCATGTGGTTAAAGCAAGCTGAAGTACCGTACACTGCAGTACGCCGCATTGAGTGCTTTGCCTGGGTTACCAAGTTGATAAGAATCTACAGGGACTTAACCCTTTAAGACCAGGAAAGCATCTGTCATTTTAGATTTTAACCACTTTAGCCATTATCTTATACTTTGGCTATTCAAAAATAGCAGATCTAATCTTTGAATATATATATATATTTTTTTTTAAAGCAAACATTTGTAACTAAAATCTTGGGGTCTAAAATCCTGAGGCCAAATGTATATCATTTTGGGGGTCCTTGACATGAAAAAGTTTGAGAACCACTGATATTAAAGCAACATATTTTTATTTATTTAAAAAAAAAAACTGTTAGGATTTAGAATACATTTGTAGAATCCCCCAGAAGCAAAGATTTGAGTAAAAAAAAATAGCTTTGAAAACATATATTCAAAGATTTGCACAAATGTTCACGATTTTTCAAAAATAGCCCAAAGAAATCCAAAATGACACAGATGCGTTCCCCCGGATTGAATGGGCTAACAGCCTCTGTCCTACAGTATATGCATGCAAGAGGCGTCTTCCCCAGTCTGTATGTTGCCGCCATGTGGCACTTCTATCTGATGCAATGAAAGCCATGGAGCGAAGTCTCTCTGGACTAGTCACTTTCATATGGAGGAGTCTATGCAAATCGTCTTCCTGACGGCAGGACGAGAAGACCTTCTCCTTCTAACCTCGATAAGGCTTCAAAGCCATATGACACTGCCCCCCCCCCCCCCACACACACACACAGGACAGCAATTTTGACATCTTTATTGACAAACGTACATAGAGCTTGCACACCACAGTCAAAGGGATACAATGCAAGAAAGCTAAAATGTTGTTTCCATTGCGGTCATTACTTATAAGGTACAATCAGGCATAACACTAACCCCAACCCCTAAGCCCTCATACGTGAGAGGGCCATGTTTTTTTTAATTACTTTTTTCATTTATTTAAAAAAAAAGATTTGGAAGATGAAACATTTTAATACAATAAAAATAAATTAATAAAATACGACGAAAAAAGTAATCGAAAAAACATGGCCCCCTCACGTATTAGGAGGGCAGGGTGAGTCACCAGAACCACTTAAAAACTGTCTGGGGTGTTCGATGATAAAATGACCCAATTAAAAACAAAAGTGAATAATATCCCTTTAAACCATAAAAACAACATTTTTGTTTTGTGAGGACCATGGCAAATGGTCCTCACAATCTCTCAAATTCGTATTATGCTTTTGGACATTTGGCCCTCACAAGCACAGTAATAGGCTCAATAGTCCATATTCACACGGCGGCCATTTTGGAATTTAACATTGCGTTGCTGTGGCAACTGGGGTGGCAACTGGGGTGGCATTTCATTGACATAATGGCAATATGGCCGCCGTGTGAATATGGTCTATTCACAGCAGCCATAGTGTGACGACATTCACAGGTGTTACCAATGATACTAATGAAGGCTCTGTTCCATTCTGGTCAAACAGAGTCAGGGTGCTGATATTGTGCATGTTGGCTCACTGGAAACACTCTGTTACACCAGTGGGTCTACAGTTGGGGTCCAGGGACCCTCATGGGCTTCCAAATGGCCCTTTACTAATCTGAGAGTGTACAAAAGTGTATCTGAGAGTGTACAACGGGTCCATTTGGTTCCATTTGTACACTCTCAGAGTTATGGGGGTCGTGGAAACCACTGTGCTTGACTAAATGGAACAGAGCCTTCATTAGTATCATTGGTAACACCTGGGAAGGAAGTGATAATATGGCTGCTGTGCATAGAGCCATATTCAGGTACACACACGTTCCTCTTCCTGCTGTTCACCCCCGCACCCTTGCCTCTGTCTCCTTTGATCAGAACTCAGGCATCGAGAAGGCCTTCCTGTTCGATGTGGTCAGCAAGATCTACATCGCCACGGACAGCAGCCCGGTGGACATGCAGACGTACGAGCTGTGCTGCGACATGATCGACGTCGTCATCGACATCTCCTGCATCTACGGGTAGGAAGACCGCGCGGTAACGCCCGCATGGCCAAAACATAGACGAAATATGTGTGGCTTACAGTGGCCGGGCAGCTCAGTTGGTAGAGCACTTGCTGTGGTGGAAAGTAACTACGTACATTCACTGTAGTTAAGTACAATTTTGAGGTATTTCCAATTTCCAATACTTTTACTTCTACCCCACTACATCTCGGATCCAAATATTGTACTTTTACTCCACTACATATATTTGAAAACTTTAGTTACTAGTTACTTTGTCGATTTTGATTATTATTATTATTACAAAACCTACATTGACCACTTCAGCTCTGTATACATTTCGGCCATTTGAAAATAGCCGATCTACAAGCCCACAATGTGTCGTGATGCGACCCATTGTGAGCTTGTAGATCTGCTATTTTCAAAATATTTTCAAAATATTTTTAAACATTTGAAAACTTGAAATGGGACATTCTGCATAATGACTACTTTTACCGTTGGTACTTTTAGTACATTTTGATGCCAATACTTTTGTACTTTTACCCAAGTAAATTTTGAATTCCGGACTTTTACTTGTAACAGAGTATTTCTACTAGTACATTTTTTTTAGTACCACTGAGCGCTTGCCTCTGGACCACAAGGTTCTTGGTTCGATGCCGCCAACACAGCGTATGAGCTTGGATATCTGAGTTGTGTGGTAAGTAGTGGGAACTGAGTGCGTGCTGTGTTCCACCTCAACAATCTATCTCCCAGGGGTCTAGTCTAGTGCTTTGGAAAGGGGATATACAGTAATTACTTACTACTTCTTAAGTGGTGTTAAGTTCACATTTTGCTGTGTACTCTTATCTCTGTCTGTCACAATGATACAGTACCTAGATAGCCAGACAGACTGTCTGTCTGCCTGTCGAGGTAATATTGTATTTCTGTCATGTCTTCTTTCTTTCATTTTGTGCTGGTATAAATATATAATATCTACGGCTCCCTGCTGAAACGAGCTAATTTTCTCCAAGGGACCAATGCACATGACCTTTAAATAGAATCACCGCTCGCAGACGGCTTGTCTCACAACAGAGACAAGTTTTAGTCATGGTCTTTTGAATGAAATGTCATCTTAGTCAGATGAAAGGTTATAGTTTTGGTGTAAATGTTTTAGTTTTAGTTTTAGTCGACTAAATATCATAAGATTTTAGTCGACTAAATCTACAGTTGATTTTGTCTGCCAAAATGTATTTTGGCGGTGCCTTGATGGCGTCGTAATGCCAGATTTTATACTTGGTTGCATGCTGAAAATAGCCGATCTACAAGCTCGCAACGCGTTTCAGTGACGCCTTGTGAGCTTGATCTGCTATTTCTGAGCCCAACACCCGAGCGCAACCAAACATAAAATTACTTGTCTTTCAGTTCTACTGGATCTCTTCTCCACTAGTCCCTTCCTAACATTGTAGTGTAGTTTTTATTTTGTTGACCAAATTGTCAATTCATTTAGTCTTAGTTTTAGTCATCTTAGCTTAGTTTTTATTTAGTTTTTATTTAGTTTTTATTTAGTTTTTGTCAGTGAAAAAAAGTGGTCGACTAACATTTTTCGTCATAGTTTTAGTCGACAAAATGAACACTGCTCAGTAGCCACAAATACGTTGAAGTATGTATGTTGAAAGTATGACATTAAGATGAGTTTTTTAAGAAATAAGTAAGCAAATGATTTCTAATAATGTGCTCCCAGAGAAGCCAATTTCTGCGGTTGACTGGGATGAACCGTAGATTTACGCACCCTAATAGCATTCAAAGTGTCATAACAAGATTAAGCGCTTCGGCCCAGTTTCGCCTTTAAGGTTAGCCAAACATAACCTCAATCACAGCTCCGCTATGAGACCCATTATATTTCCGTGCCTCTTTTTTATCTATGTCTTTATTTGCCGTATAACGTAAACATGTCTTACTATCAGAAACCTTGAGCTTGGATTTCGGGAAAAGTAAAAAAAAACATTATGAGGCTCATATCTACAACCTTCATTCATAACTTTCATACAGAGAGAGGTGCTTCGATGAAATTACAGAAATGTATGGTCATTGGGTTCGTGTTCGTTTGACACACAAAGAACCCTTTGCTTTTATCAAAACCCAAGTTCAAAAATATTAGTGTCAAGCAATTTAAAACGTCCTGTTACTTTACCATAACTGCTTGAGCTTTTAAAGTTTGTTAGAGATCTTGAGCAATCGTTTTGATATGCAAACCCGAATGAAAGGATAAAAAAACAGCATGAATCGTGGCTATTCACAGGACCAGTCTCAGTCAAGGTCCCCACTGACTTTGAATTCACATTAAAACTTATAAAGATGTTATTGAATTCTCTCCAGGACGTCGCATTGCATCAAGCTAATCGATTAGATAGACTTAAGTTTCCTTTGAATAAGAAGAAGCAAGCTGTATGAAACCCAATTGTCAAAAAAACACAATACTACAATGATCACTATGATTCATACCTCCTATATCGTCGTCCTCATAACAATATTTCCAAACAAACTTGATTTCACTTCCACCATTATCACTGATATTAGTGTACTTTGTCATGAAGTTTGTCAAAAAATCTAATCCTCTCCCTGCACTATAGCCAGCCACAATGGGATGGAGTTCATAAACCAACGAAAAATAGTCAATGATACTCAAACCACTTTCAGGCCATCTAGTTATCTAGCTTACCATGCCACATTAACTGACACAATTGCCAGCTCGAATACACATGCATTAGGCATGAAATTACGTAAGTTAATTGTGGCAATTGAAAATAACATCACTCTCCATTGCAGCAGAAAACAGGTGAAGTTCTTTGCTAAGTGACCCCCCCGCCCCTCCCCAATTTAGTCATTATGCCAATTACCCCCCATGTGTTTACACTGCCGACCCCTACTATTTGGTCGAGAGAGGGTGTACAACCACATGTCTCCTCTGATTCGCATCGAGTCACCAGCTGCTTCTTTTTCACCTGACAGTGAGGAGTTTCACCGGAAGGGCGGGAGAGCCCCAAGTCAATTGTATCTCTCAGATGTGTGCTACCTCTGATGCACTCTCTCTCGCTCGCGCTCTCTGATATACGCGAAGACAGAACACATACGTCACATACACTACTAAGAGCTAAACTTGTAGTTGTATTAAACATAAGTACCGCCGACAAAAACGCTCGCATATTAATAGGCTAGCTAGCTACTACCCCTTTTACAGTGACACGTAAGCAATGGTATGCCGTGCAGTAGAGAATAAAGTTGCATGAACCAGCAGCAAATAAGTAAATAAACATAAACTTGTGCATATATTGTTGCTGTCTGGCAGAAACCTTGCATTTCTATATTTCATCTTTTCATAATTTATTCAAGAAATGAATGCCCTATTTTGGCGTATGACGCATAATTAGCAAAATAGCCATCTACAAGTTCACAGTGCGTTGATTATTTTTCATTTTGTACAGTATTAATGCCAGGTTAAAAGGTGATTCTGTGGGCTTTATATTTAACCAATGAACAGTATTAAAAGTGCCTATGACTAAATAATAGATACATTGGATCCATTCCACTGGAATACAAGTTACATTTTCCCATTATCTGAAAAGTTGAAATTACCTGCAAGTAGGGTTAGTTAGTTAGTTTCCAAGTACTGTAGGTTCTGCCCCAATATGTTCCTCATCATGACAGCATTAGATCAGCCAAAAGCAAAAGCAAGATCAGCAGAAAGATGAGCTGGGTGTCCTTGGAAAGCTTCCATCTCATCTTTTCAGTGCGTTACTTTTGACATCATGAGGCAACACTGACCCATTTTCCTTGAATTAAGTCCCAGTTTAGGAACAGCAATTAGTTTGACATTGACGTCGTTGGGGGAAATGTACTGTACCACACAGTCCAAGCAGGCTTGGCATTTTGTCATTTTAGAGGCAAGGCCATTTGGCTTTTGGTACCGTAAACTTTTTGAGGGCACACATGCCAAAAGCCAGGCTACTGACGATGCGTTTAAGTCCCATGGAAATAATGAATTGAATTTAACAATTAAGGATGAGTTCATTTTTATTATAATAGTGTAACTATCAGTGAAATGAAGAAAAAAAACATCTTAGAAATGACCAATATTTGTACGGACTCCTGATTCAAAAGTTCATACATGCTCAGCACTCATTTGAAGATGGGAATGTGGAGTCAGGAGGAATTCAGAATCTCAAAATACATTGGTGTCTGTCTAAAAACTGTATCGACAGGAAAGAGGCAAAGGTGCAAACACTTAAATCAGCTGGGCAAATGTGGACAGGGCATCAAGGCCACTGTGGCCTCGCGGCTTAACATTGTTTGAAGGGCATAACCTCAAATCGAGGGGCACGAAGGCCATGGCCCCCATGAAATGGTGCTTATAATTCTTGATTGAACTTCAGTCGACTGATGATTTGATTCTTCATACTCAACCACCGTATGTACTTTGTTGACAGGGGTCTTCCAGGGCTCTATACTTAGTCTGGTTCTTTTTCCCCCTCGACACCAAATCTCTGATCACGAAAATAGCCGATCCACAAGCTCACAACGCATCACATTGTGACACCAAAACTTCGCCCCCCAGAATAGTGACGCTATACTGTATGGCTTCATGTGGTTAAGCCGGTAGCCCTATTTAACCCTTTAAGACCGGGAACGCATCAGTGTCATTTTAAGATTTCTTTGGCTATTTTTTTTCTAAATCGTGGAAAAGTTGTGCAAATCTTTGAATATAGATTTTTCTTTTAAGCGGACATTTTTAACTCATGTTACAACTTCTGGGAGGTCCCTGGAACAAAATATTTTGAGATGGGGCTCCACGATTAAATACATATCATTCTGGGTGGTCCTTGACATGACAAAAGTTTGTGAACCACTGATATTATAGCAACACACGTTTAAAAAATGTTTTTGTTAGGATTTAGACATTTTTAGAATCCGCAGAAGCAAAGATTTGAGTTTAAAAAAATTATATATATATATATATATATATATATATATATATATATATATATATATATGTATATGTATATATATATCTATATATATATGTATATATATATGTATATGTATATGTATATATGTATATATATATATATATATATATATATATATATATATATATATATATATATATATATATATATATATATATATATATATATATATATATATATATATATATATATATATATATATATATGAACTAAATAAGACTCGTGCACATCTTTGTAAGACCTCGACTGGAGGTGCAGGTCAGTGCAAGAGATGTATATAACTAAAAGGAAAAACCTTCAAAAGAAGGGACCGCACAACTCCAGGACTGATTTTGCTTTCTTTATTTGCACAAACGCGTTGTGCAAATAAAGAAAGCAATATCCAAGATTCCTCCAAAAAAATGCAGATCTACAAGCTCATAGCGTGGCACCAGCTTGTATATCTGCTATTTTTGAATAGCCAAAGAAATCTAAAATGACAAGAGATGCGTTCCCGGCTTGAATGGGTTAAAATACTGTACACTGTTTTAGTGCACATTTTCCACATTATTACAGCATTATATATTTTTTGCGGGGGCACAGACGTTGCACAGAAGGCCAGGTCGCCCCATGGCGACGGCCCTGAACAGTTCCTTATCAAAATAAAAAGCCAGAGAAGCAGAACTCATCGACTGTGATGTTAGTAACACACCATGTCTAAAGTTGCTCCACTGCCACTGGCACAGTCTAATAACCCACTTTCCTATATGCCTGTGTCTGTGTACCCACAAATAAACACAATTTACATGTGTCTTTTTCTCTTATCTGGGTTATTGCAAATGGGATATGGAGTCGTTTCTATTCCTGTGCGAACATTCGCAGGAAATAACCGATTTACGAGCTCACAACATGCGTTGTGAGACTTGTAGATCGGCTATTTTCGAATAGCCGAAGTATAAAATAGGGCTTTCGTTGCTGTTGGGCAGAAACCAGCTAACTCCATTTTGACGTTCTTTTCTCTTTTTTTTCTTCAAAAATCAGTGCTATTGAACACCCTTTACGTCTGTGTGTTGGTAAAACAAATATTGAACCAATGAAAAGTATTAAAAAAGCGCTTCTGACAAAACCAGCTAACTCCATTGGATCCTCAAACTTTCTGCTAAACCAGCTAACACCAGCAAAGGGGGGTGGAGTTAGCTGGTTTTGCTGACTCCAGGCTCCACCCCCTTTTGACCTCCAACCTCATTGTGAGCATTAAGGTCCATTCAGCTGTTCTTATCAATGATGAACAAAACCTCCTAACTTCAGGGAAAATGAACATTTTGGAGTTAGCTGGTTTCTGCCAGACAGCAGAGATATACTCCTGGGTCTGGGATACTTTGATAAACTTAAGTATATCGGGTTTAAGTGGTTAAGGCCTGGTTGTGTTCATGCATAATCCAGATGGTAACCGTAGGTAATGTTGAAAAAGTTCGCAAAGTTGCTCTCTCTTTCTCAACAGTTTCACAGGTACAGTAGGAGTTGACTCTCAACTTTCTGGTTGCTCGGTTTCAGACAATGTTCTTTTATCCTCCTCACGCCCGCAAATGTGTATTCATTATTCAAACATTATGTCTGAATAATGTATGTGAATTCTAAGAAAACTGCGCCATGCAGTGTATTCTAAACTCTGACATTACAGTACTTTCGAAGCCAAAGGCACAGTATAGGCAATGCCTAAAAGAGATAATAGCTGACAGTAGTGGTAGACTTTGTTTTGATAAATTGACACTATTTGCTGTATGACCAGGGTCCCCCCCCCCCCAGGGGTCTGTACTTGGTCATTCTGCAAGCTTATCAGCATGCAGATCTGCTATTTTCACCAAATGTCCGCCTATTATGACATGCCCAGAATTGGGACGCTAGCATTCATGTGGTTAACCTATAGTATTAAGACCTGTGGCCGACTCTAAAAATGTCTTCTAAATCCTAACAGAATCCTAACAAAATACATGTTGCTATATCAGTGGTTCTCAAACTTTTTCATGTCAAGGACGTCCAAAATTATATATATTCGGCCGTGGACCCGCATCTAAAAATATGTTGTTCCGGGGACCCCCTGAAGCAAAGAGTGTTGTGTTAAAAATGTTCGCTTTAAAAGAATATATATTCTAAGATTTGCTCTACAAGCTCGTAGTGTGGCACTAAGTGACGCACTATGCTCTTGTTTATACAAGCAAGCAAGCTTTTATAAAATAATGCTTTTTAGCTCAAATCTAAAATGACTCAGATGGCTTTCCCGGTCTTAATGGGTAAAACAAAACAAAAAAACGTCAATAAGAACTGATCCAGGATTTGTGATATTCTGACAAAGAATCTGAGGTAATGTAAGTTGAGAGTAAGCAATATGCCATTCTTGATGAACTTTGAGTCAGCGGCCATGCCAAGGATAGGAATAGCCCCCGACTGAAATGACATACTGAGACACATATGAGCCCAGCTCCCATAGCAAAGCCAAAAGTAAACAGTTGGAGGCTGTGTTGCTGCTCCGCAAGAACACCTGATGCACATTTCAGTGTCGGTTCAATATCACTCCAGCAGAGAACGTAATTAGTTGCTAATCTGGCTCTCTTTTCTTTGTTCTGTCAAAAAAAAAGAGCATGTGAGCTCTGGCAAATCTCTGACCTTTCCGTGCTGTCAAGACGAAGGAGTCGTGCAGAGCAAAAGGGCCTCATTATATGCAGTGAAGCTGCATATTACTGTTGTAATAATTTGTATGTAGTGTCACCTTTAACTCTTTGACTGCCATGGACGTGCTGGCGCGTCCGTTGGTACTTGGTCCACAGTGTCATGGGCGCGTTAACATGTCGAATAGTTTTTTAATTGTTTGATAAAAGATTGCGCTGTGATATATAATCCGGAGTGACCACTTTCACTGTAACTCACACGGATACGGAAATAACGATGTCCGAAGGTTTCCGCCTACGTCCGTTTGCTGTCTATTGGTTTCCTACAAATGCTTGTAACTTCACTTAACCCATTAATACCTGGAACGCATCTGTGTCACTTTAGATGTCTTTGGCTATTCAAAAATAGCAGATATACAAGCTCATAGCGTGGCATCGAGTGCCGGGCTATGAGCTTGTAGATCTGCTATTTTCGGAAAATCGTGACTTTTGTTGTAAAGATTCTTTTCCAAAAACTATTAGGATTTAGAAAACATTATTAAGAATGGCCTCAGGTCTTAATGGGTTAATTTCTTTTGCCCTGGATTCGGAACCTCACTTCTGAATGGGTTAAGTTACTCAACATTGATTTGGACAAAGTTAGATCCACTGATTCATTTTCAAAGATGAAATGTAGGCTTGGTGCATTTTGGATTCCTATGTTATTTAGACTAGACTATGCCAAATGAACCACTGTAGGGTTCAGGTGATTAATTTGTCCCTAGTCCGGCGGTGAACCTTTGGCACAAATATCAGATCTGCAAGCTCATTGTGAGCTTGTGCATCAGTTATTAGAGAGACCTGAGGGACCCCGATCTACTGACTATATAAAGTGGTTAAATTAAGACATTCACTGCCAGACTTGTTTCTGGCTGCGTGCACCCACTGCCAGCGATTTTATCTAACCTTTCCAAGTAGTCACAGAATATTTATCTCCAGTATGATCGATCCCTGACCCTGATGCTTGCTGATCACGGAGGGTTTTACTGTGCTAATAAAAAAAATCTTTTAATTTCTTTTTCTTTTCTGAAATGACGGAGATCTCCGTCAATGGCAGGGAATATGAAATAAATTGCCTCACGTAACCGCAGGATTCAGAGTGAGTTTTGGGTTACAGTGCATTCTCTCTGTAATGTTAAATGGCTATAAACATAACGTATACTCATTTAAATAAGATTTCATGGCCTTCTAGTCTGTGATTACTGATTCTGCGCACTCAAATTTGTATTTATTTATGCAAGGCAAGGCCAACTCAAAGTAGACATGTTTTCCTATATACCAGTCGTTCTCAACCCTTTTTTTTATGTCAAGGACGCCCAAATGAATATGTATACTTGCCCGCGGGCCCCCATCTGAACATATTTTGTGCCAGGAAACTCCATATAAGATGTGTAATATAATATATATAATATTTCCTCCAAATTTCACATCACATTTGAACAGTTTCACAGTTAGGCCTTATACGCAGTGGTGTAAAGTAACTAAGTACATTTACTCAAGTACTGTACTTAAGTAAAAAATCTTAGGTACTTTTACTTTCCTGGAGTATTTCCAATTGTCTATACTTTCACTTCTACTCCACTACATCTCAGAGGCAAATATTGTACTTTTACTCCACTACAATGATTTGAAAACTTTAGTTACTTTGCAGATATAAATGATTACATTATAAAAAATTAACCACTTTAGCCCAATTTTATACCGAGGCTATTTGAAAATAGCCGATCTACAAGCTCACAACACGTCGCATCGCGACACGTTGTGAGCTTGTAGATCGGCTATTTTCGAACATTTTAGTATTTTTTTTTTAGTACTTACATTTTGATGCCAATACTTTTGTACTTTTACTCAAGTCAATTTTGAATTCCAGACTTTTACGGAGTGCTTCTACATTGCAGTATTGATACTTTTACTTAAGTATAACATTTGAGTACTTTTTCCACCACTGCTTATAAGTTCTGCGCCACAGCAGAAATGCTGCCAGCGCGAACAGCAGACAACGTGCAAGACGCTGCCATTGCAGCATGGCTGAGCTGATGGTTTTGCGGTGTGTTTTGGGCCGTAGAGGATTGTATGGGCTCAGAGGCGATTCAAAGACTCAGTCGGCAGGCTTTGACGAGAAAGACAGCATTGATGGGTGAAGGCTTTGACAAGAGGCAAGAAAGCATAAACCGAAATGGGTGTGCAGTGCACACCGATAAGAATTGGTTAACCCATTAAGACCGGGATCGCATCCGTGTCATTTTCAGATTTATTTGGCTGTAACACATTGCCTGCCAGAGTTTTTTCAGATTTTTTGCTGTTGTCTGCCAGGGTTTTGCCATGATTTTGGTACCTGTTCGCGTAGCCACAGATTTTTTTCCTCCAGTATGATTGATCCCCAGATGGTTTCTAATCACAGATGAGATTCAGGTGTGGTTTCACAAATGTCAACGAGGTCATTTTGACCTCGTTGACATGTGTTGATTGATGTTTCAATATAGCTCAAAACCAGTAGTTTTAAACCAAAAAACAAAGTGAATTGTTTGTCCGTTTGAATTTTAACATTGAAGTGAATGGAGCAGCAAATCTTCGAACATTTTTAGCTCCTAATCTGTTCGTAATTCGACAAGGGTTGAAATTATAAAAAAAATCAAAAAAAAAAACGTATATATACGTCTTTGGCGGACAACAGCTGATAATTAAAAGACGTATATATACGTCATTGGCAGCCATTGTGTTAAAAAAAAAATGCAGATCTACAAGCTCACTAGATCTGCTACTTTTTGAAAAATAAATCATAAAAATGTGTGCAAATCTATTTTTTTTTTTTTAAACTAAGATTTTTTACTCAAATCTTTGGAACAAAATATTTGGACATAGGGGTAAAAAAAACAGTACATACACATTCCCGGTCTGAATGGGTTAACTGAGGCATTGTTGATGGCTTTTACACAATATTGTCCATTATTTAACCTTCATGGGCATGCAGCAAAATTGCCTATTTATCCACGATTCTATGTTATCAAGAAAATAGCCTGCCTCAGTTTAACCTGCCCAACCTTACCTTTCCCAGATTCAGGTGTCAGTTTTTTTGTCAACCGTATCTTTTCACAAACGATTCCTGTCTTGCAGAAGAGCAGTGTTGCAGAGCAGCGTAAGATGAAATGGCCCCAACAGAGCGCGAGAGAAAAAAAAGAAATCTCGCTCATCACCTGTCATAATTTCACTTTTTTTTTACACTCCCCATTTCACGAGACAAACAAGGAAGAACAATTCGTCCGCTGTCGGGTGGAAAAACTGTTACTTTTTAAGGAAATGGAAAAAAGAACCTGAGTTCCAATGGATCCAATGTAGTTATTATTTAGTCACAAACTCTTGTTAATACTTTTCATTGGTTAAATATGTTTATTACACGGCTTGGTTAAATGCTTTATTCTGATTGGTCAATCATCGGTCATTATTTCTTGATAATGACCGCTGTCTAATCAAAGACTTAGAGGCAGAGCACCTGCTCATGTCAACCTGCGCGGCTTGGTTTTATGCTGTAATCCAACATGACAGCCAGCTAAACAAACAGACATTTACAACTAAACGTTTCTCTCAAGAATGTTTTTGAAAACATTTGAAGTGAGAAATAGACGATGCAATAACCGAAAAGTGATTCTATTTGATCCACTACACTTCCTTGTTTATCGTGGCGCAACAACACAAGAATACCAAAAAACTGTCGCCCGGGGGAAATCTGGCGGTATTACAGGCAAATCCGGCAGTATATCGAATGGGGCCGAGTGTGTTTTGGGGCGACACGCTCTCAGCGTGTTGCACCACCATTTAACCAACGTATGCGCTTCTCTCAGATCATTCCGCAACCAATACTTATGGAATACTTTCATTGCCGTAAGCAAGGAAATACTTCGTTTTGTTGTTACTTTTGGGTCAATGTATTTATTTATGTATTAATTAGCCGTGTAATAAGGGGGATAATATACGGGGGGAGGTGGTCATTATTGACATTTAAAGCCCCTCAGGGTGATTATCCCTGATGAATAATCACCCTGTCGGGCTTTAAATTTCAATAATGACCACCTCCCCGTACATTATCCCTTGCGTAACCTACAGACCACTTTCATTTTCAGTAGCCGATCTACAAGCCGATGCGACACGTTGTGTCTTGTAGATTGGCTATTTTTGTTGCTTTTGTGTGACACTGTGTAGAATGAGGAAAACATAAAAAACATAACAAGTTTAAATATGGAGAGATACAAGGTGTCTGCCCGACAGCAACAATTTGTGAGAGCCGTGCTAGATGGCATTTATTAGATTTAACAAGTCGTGGGGGAACGTCTGTTGCCTTGACTACGAAATCAAATTGTCTCCGGGGGTTTACTTGTATTCCTCCTGCCCCAATTCAAATAAACAAGTGAACATGTATCACACATGGGAGTTTGGCCACAACTTAACCGATTAAAGCCGGGAACGCATCTGTGCGCATCTGTACATTTCTTTGGCGAAAATAGCAGATATACAAGCTCATAGTGCGGCACCGAGGTGCCGCACTATGAGCTTGTAGATCTGCTATTTGTGCAAATCTTTGAACATATATTTTTAAAGCGAACATTTTTTACTAAAATCTAATTAAGTAAAAAAACTTAAGTTGCTATAATCAGTGGTTCTCAAACATTTTCATGTCAAGGACCCCAAAAATGATATGTATTTGGCTGCGGACCCCCACCTCAAGCTCATAGCTTAGCACTCGGTGCTGCGCTATGAGCTTGTAGATCTGCTATTTTTGACTAGCCAAAGGAATCTAAAAAAATGACACACAGATGCGTTCCTGGTCTTAACGGGTTAATTGCTGCAGATTGTCACATACTGTGCCCTTCCCGTTGGCTTTAGTCACGTAATCGATTCTACAATCCCCACCTTTTTATATGGGCACAGGGATGGCAGCACGCTCCACGCCCACAGATACCCCAAGGTGGCCTTGGATCGAATCTCGCTTCTCAAAACGTCTTCCTCAGGAAAAGAACAACAAAGAAGACAGCTCAATTTCCTTTTCAAGAAGAAGAGAGGCATGTAAAGCTCACCAGCAGCAATTTTTTCCCCCGGTAAGGATAGTGCAGCATTAAATGCAATATTTTCCCTCTTTTTTTCAGTTTTCTTCTCCATTTTCCGAGATACAAAGTGATATATTTCAGGGTCATGGAAGTCATTCTGTCAACATGAGCGTCCCCTGGAGACCTTTGCGCCTCATATATATTCATAGGCTCCTTCTGAATATTGTTGCTGTCCAGCAGAAACTTTGTATCTCCATATTTTTTTTTTTTTTGTATCTCCACATTTCAACTTGGAGATACAATTTTTTTTTTTTTGTTGTTGTAAATGAATGCCTGTCTTTGTTGCATAAGAGTGTCTTGAAAAAGTAATGAAAATATCGCGAATCAACACGTTGTGAGCTTGTACATCAGCCATTTCAGCTTTTTTCCCAATTGTGTCTTTTAAGTGAAAGTGGTGAAGTGTAGGGGGTGGCACAGTTAGTAGCACTGTCGCCTCACAGCTAGACGGGTTCGATTCCCGCTGGGGGCGTGTCCTCTCCTCCGCGTCATCAGTGCCCACACCCTAGGTGGGGTTGGTACCCTCACAAAAACATGCAGTAATCCTGGTCTCTACACTGGGAAAGGAACTGGTTGGAAAACGTGTTCCTTTCACACGCTCATGCATTGAAGGAGGCATGAGCTCAGCTCTGGGCTCTCCCTAGGCTGGCAGAGGGAGAGTAGCGTCCAGGATTACATAGGCAATTTGCACTGGGTGAAAAAAATGGGTTGCAAAATCGTGGGATAAAACATTTGAAAAAAAGAAAGTGGTCAAGTGTATCTGTTAGTTTTATAAATGTAACCAATGAAAAGTTTTAACAAGCTGGTGGCAAAATAAAATAGCTATACTGCAGACACAGGTTATTTTTTAGTAACAAGTATCAATTTTGGACATACAACCCGACAGCGACGACGTGTCCTATATCTTCTGAACGCTGCTTGTAATTATCTCCACCAGTCATAATCCCAGACAAAGAGAAGGTTCAGCTGTAAGGCATGGAAATTAGCATTCTAGAGTCAGTCCCACTTGGTAAAAATGAATTGTCACTGTTCCTCTGTTCCCTTTATTATAAACTAGAGTTTCGGGGGGCTACGCCCCCCTCAACCCCAGCCGCGCACGGGGCCCAGCGTGGCCGTGTGTATATTGGGGGACCCAAATCGCCGGAGTGAAACTGTGGAAAAGTTTTTTTGAAAAAGGAAAAAATTTGAAGAAATAATATTTGTTATGTTTCAGGGGGTCCACAGGGGGTCCGCGGACCCCCTGATGGTCCACTGACCCCCTGTGGAGTGTTGGGACGCGCGGGGACACCCCTGGAACATTGCGGACCATTTCGGTGTTTTTTTTTTTTCATTAAGGTGGTTGCTTGTTTCTGGCGCAGGCTGTGCAAACCTGGCAACCCAGCGCATGCTGCCGCACGTTTAAGTGGTGTAGCGTCATGAGGGTCAGTGGGGCCGTGGCTCGGTCAGTGAAGACCCTGTAGTGCGGATGATATGTGGCATAGAGGGGCAGATTGTAAATCCACAGAGGAAACATCCGTGGGCTACCATTGGTTCAGCGATGTGTGCGGTCGCCCTGCGGCCCCTCCTCCTCCACCAATGTGCAGTATTGAGAGCCCTGACGTCACAACAATTGGAGCGATGGGCACTGCACTGTGGTTGGTTAGGGTACACCTAGGGCCCAGGTAGAACCCAGTTAAAGCCTGCATGGGCAAACCCAGTTAGGACCCGCCTTGGTCCCACATAAACATGGCTAGTTGGGGCCCACCTAAGGGCCAGGTAGAAGCTACTTATAGCCTGCATGGGCATCGCAGTTGGGACTGAAGTGGATGCCGCTGACATTGCTGACATGGGGTCCATATGGTTTAGCCCACCTTGAAACCATATGGGAACTACGCTGGCATGCTGGCTGTAATGCAAACGCTGCATCATACCTGCAGTGTGTAGTTTGATGTTGTGTGTGTAGCAGATATACCTGCAGTGTGTAGATCAATGTCCATAGGAAAGTCAATGCCCAGGAGTTTTTTTTCCCCAGCAGAGTTTCTAGTGTCTCTGTGTCTCTCTGGAAGAGGTTGCACATGAACTCTGCAGCCGCACTGAGGCGCTCCAACACAAACACTCTGACATTAAGCTGCTTCACACAACAAACATCAGCACCACGCTGCTGTTTGTCCAAAAGACACAATATCTCCTCTCCCACCGACGTCATGTGTTCATTTATCGACAGCCGTACAGACTCCTTTTGACACATTTTACGTCGTTTATCCAGCTCTCACTGACTCTCCACATCGGGCTGTTATTTTGCTGCGATCAAGTCAACGATGTGAGAGATTAGCTATCACAGACGGACGGACAGGGGGTGAAACATAGTCTTGCGCCATGCCTTTCGGCCTGGCGGAGACAATAAAAAACCGAAAGTAAAGGAAATGGCCATTTCTGCAACAGATGTAGTCAATAAAGTATGCTCTGAAAACATCGGCCACATTGGCAAAGAATGTAAGAAAGAGGCAATCATGTAGAAAATAGCCGATCTCCAAGCTTACAAAGCCTCTCAACGTGAGGCGTTTCGAGCTTGTAGATCGGAGTCAAACAGAATGGGGGGGTCGCAGATCAAGTACGTGTATTTGGGGGGGGGGGGGGGGGGGGGGCGTGAAAGGGTTGATAAACACTGCTCTAATCGGAGCGAAATTATCTGAAATTACTACATGACCATAATGCAGCCTAACATGCGTTGCACGGGGCGGTCCTGCCATTACGTTAGTTACTGTAGTTGCTGTGGAGCTACATAGTTCTCCAGAAGACACACACAAACATACAGCATCTACAATGGACGAACTGAGCAGCAATATAGACATTCACCAGACGAACGTGCATTGTTGACAAAGTGATTGCACAGCCGCTGCAGGCATGACAACCAGGTTAGCGTTAGCGACATGGCAGCTATCACAGCGCCCTGTCCGTCGTGCTGCAACTGCCTGTGATGGCTACAGCAGTAACAGCAAGCTGTCTGCGATGCCATTGTCTGGAGACTGCTCTTAGCGTGACACGACCAATGACAGTGAGCGCTGTAGTTGTTGCTAAGATACGGTGGCGTCTCTGCCCCATAGCTTGTAGATCTCTCACACATGATTGGCGTAGGCTGCGTTGCCAGGTCTGACTTTGTGTCTAAGCAATGGTCGGCTTATTTTTGCGCGCCTTTGGGCTCGTTTGCATTGTGCGCACGGCAGCGCTTGTTTAGCGTACGTCAGCGCGACGTGGCAACGGACGTGGCAACGTGAAAGGTGATTGGCTGGTGAAAAGAAACACCCGACGTTACACCAGAAATGGTGCCTGGAGAAAATGGTGACCAAAAAAAAAGTTTGGAAAAAAAGGAAAAAAAAACCGCAGCGGCTGCCTGCTGTTGTGGTGATGAGGTCGTGCGCACGGTAAACGGTACGAAGCTGCCTCCCCTTCCGTTTTGTCCGACATTTGGTGAGTAGAATTAATTATGTTGCGCGGTGGAAAAGGTGTAGTGAACAGTGAGATGTCCCCTACGCGAGGCGTAAATTCAGCGCGGCCGCCGTGGCGAGTCAGTTGGCGACATGTGGTCTGGCGGTGCGTTGTTTATTCGATAACAGAGCTGTGGGGTGTCGCACCTAGGGTGCGGAAGTTGCTCGCCATTTATATAGTTAGATTATCAGTAGTGGACAAGTATATACTGAAGTATTCAAAAGTACAAAATGAAGAAAAATGGTGAAAATAGCAGATCTACAAGCTCACAATGTGACACACCGATTTTCACTATATTTGAAATAGAGCTTAAAGCAGCACTATGTAACTTTCCTTTTCTATCCCGGATTTGAACCCAGTGTCCTGCGCAAGTGGTGAAATGTTTACCATTTAGCCAATAGAGCCTGCCTGCTTGCTCAGGGGATAAATTTAATCTTGACCATCAGGTTAAACTTTGTGTCAGATTCTGTGTCTAGGTGAGACATGACCTTTGACACGATCTAAATGTCTCAATAGAAGAGCAGGGAGACCAAATACAACCACCCCAATTGTAGAAGTTACAACAT
Organism: Gymnoscopelus microlampas; assembly: GCF_963454915.1. Taxonomy (NCBI): domain Eukaryota; kingdom Metazoa; phylum Chordata; class Actinopteri; order Myctophiformes; family Myctophidae; genus Gymnoscopelus; species Gymnoscopelus microlampas. The sequence goes on from NC_139957.1 coordinate 3,214,875, forward strand.
TGTATTAACATACTCTACCATACAGAATGGACAAAATTACATTGTATTCCTTAAAAAAAGTTGATTTTGTTCGTTTCCATCCCAAGAGTCCCTCCCTAGAAATGAGTATTTTTCTGTTTAAAATGTATTGCGGAGTGGAAATCATCAGCTTGCCAAAAACCTAAATTCCCAAAATGTACTTAAGTACAGTACTAAGGTTAATTGTACTTAGTTACTGTCCACCACTGCCTATGATGAGGTTGTATGGTTGTCACTGAGGGGCCCATGTAGCGGTTTGCAAAGTATTTGAACCAGGACCACACTCACAGCACTGCCAGATGAGTAGTAATGGCCAATCGGACCCCTTGGGGTCCGAGTAATCCTGGTTTGACCCGTGCGTGCGTGCGTGCGTGCGTGCGTGCGTGCGTGCGTGCGTGCGTGCGTACAATTAGGCCAAGATTCAGGTTGGGGTAGAATTAGACATTTAGAAGTACACTTTTTTGTTTTTACATTGATTTATACTTAGTTGCGCGTTGGTGTCATGCACCAAAAAATAGCCGCTCTATCTATGTTTTGGGCTTATGGTTAAAAGATGGGGAAAAAAATCCATTCATAAAATTGTCATGTGTACACAATGTGGATGTCCTCACAAGTATAATAATACAGACGTGTGTGTGTGTGTGTGTGTGTGTGTGTGTGTGTGTGTGTGTGTGTGTGTGTGTGTGTGTGTGTGTGTGTGTGTGTGTGTGTGTGTGTGTGTGTGTGTGTGTGTGTGTGTGTGTGTGTGTGTGTGTGTGTGTGTGTGTGTGTGTGTGTGTGTGTGTCAGCAGCTGGGGGTTGTGTTATGAGGACAACAGAACTAGGCCACAAGCACCTGAGTACATTTTTTAACCCTGGATAACTGTTCAGAGTGTGTGTGTGTGTGTGTGCGTGGCCAAAGCCCCCCTCTTCAAACGGACTCCCAAATGCTAATGCAACTTGTTCATGCTAACGTGCACTTGGCCAGGGTTATGGAGATAGATGCCATATTACAGTTTCCAATTTAAGCATCGGGCAATGGTCTGGAATACTGAGGAGGGCATGGGGGTCTAAGGGGACTGGTGGTCTATCCAATGACACCAGTTCCAGAACCTCATCTAGAGATAAAATGGAGATGGCGTTAGATGAGTTAGACCAGTGGCTCTCAAAGTGAGGGACCACCCAGGGCAGGGGACCTCGAAGCGGGCTCCAGGGAAATGATTGATAGTATAGGAACCATACAGTAGATCCTTTACTTGGGTATGTACAGTAACTCAGAGTGTACAAATGGAACCACGCTGAGTTATGGGCGTCCGTGGCCTAATGTCATACCAAACGGGTATTAATACAAATAAAAACAATCTACGTAGATCTAGGTTTTTGGCACTCAATGTGTTAAAGGAGTAGTTCACTTAAAAAATGAGGGGAGCGGATCGAAGTAGGAGAGGTCATCCGAGTGGCCAGTTTTGCACCACTTTCTTTCGGCTGCCCTTATATAGGTGTGTTTGCTCATGCTCTGAGGGTTTCAGATAACCAAGGAGGAGCTAGTGGACAGAGGAGAGCGGGGCGGCGATGGTCAAAGACGAGATGAAATAGCGGAGAGAAAGGAGGCGTTTGCGGAGACCTCAGGTTACATCGAGGGATGACAGATCGATAGGCTTGTGACGATTCACTCAACTCACGATACGATTCGAATCACGATATTAGGTTCACAATACGATTTTTCACAATTTTTTAAATGCGATTTTGCACCATTTGTTAAACACAAAACAATTTTCCAGACAAAATGAATGACTGAAATCATTTTTTTGTTTTCTTACACAAATCCAGTATTTTTTCTCTTTTATTTTTTACAATAGTGTGTTTTCTCTTATCCTCTTTTCAATACAGTAGCAACTGAAAACATTTTTTATCAATTCACTTACAAAGATCCTGTATTTTCTTATTTGTTTTGTCTTTTATCGATTGCGCCCTCTGCTGTTTGCATGTCACCAGGGCCGCAGCCTGCAGGGCCGTGTGAGAATTGTGTATTTAATTTTTGTGTATTTAAAGAAAAAAAGTTGATTTATATTGGTCAAATAGAAGCGAATTAGACCCGAATTAGACCGAATTAGACCCGAAAAATTTCGCGCGTGTGCGCAAATGAAATTACGACACTGGGGGGGCCTTTGATTTTGTGATGTTCCACGGCCCTGAGGTGTCTTAATGCGGCCCTGCATGTCACCAGTTTGAATCGATTTGAATTGAATTATGATAAATCGTTACATATGCCTACAGATTGAGGTTGGATAGGCTTAGGTTGGAGAGTGGATAGAGAGATGGATAAGGTTACAAAGTAATGGTCAGAGACATTACCATTATGAGTAGGAGGAGAAGGTCAAAGTAGGACAGAAGAGAAGTGACATGGACATAACTGGTCTGCGGGTAGGTTGAAGATGGTTGAAGCCGGAATGTAGACGGCATCCGGGAGCAGTATGGGTTAGCGCCCCCAGCCTGTGTCTTCCGTGAGGAAGAAGCCCAACAAACCCACGGTGAGGATATTAGGAGGGTCATCCAAGCAAGTTGCAAGTGGCGCCTGCAGTACCACCACGGCCCAAGAAACCGTCACGCCAGAATGAAATGTTTGGAGCGGGGGAGTCTGGTGCAAAGCTCAGGTCCTGGACCTGGTGAGACGAAGGAGGAGCCCGCCCCGTCCCCTCTCCCCAGTCCCGGCAGAGTAGTTCCGGAGAAGCGGATTGAGGGGCCCTGTCTTTCCCTAAAAGGACTGACTTTGGGTAGCTACTGGGACGTAAGTCGAGGCTTGATCAACCCCGGCTGGGTCACCTGGGCGAGGGTGTATGACTGTATGTTGTATGTTGCGAGACCCGAAACCCCCGATGACCCCAGGCTACAACACTGATGATACGTCCCAGGTGCATCCATGTGATGTTTTTCTTTATATAAGACATCTGATACACTGGTTGTCTAGTACCAAATGGTCCTATTTGTACACTCTTAGAGTTAAGTTAACACTGAGGATTCTGCAGGGTAGATTGGGGTTCCAGTATATAGTTTAGTTCAGTGATTCTCAACCTTTTTAAACCATTAAGACCTGAGGCCAATTCTACAACTGCCTTCTAAACCAGTAGCACTTTAAATATTTTTTCAAAAATAGATGTACGAGCTCGCAGCGTGGCACAAAGTGACACGCTGCAAGCTTGTACATCTGCTATTTTTGAATAGCCAGCGCTTAAATCTAAAATGACCGGACTTAATGGGTTAAGTTTGATATTGATGCATTAGGCCACGGACCCCACGGATTTAAAAAAAAAAGTTTTACTCCGTGACCCCAATCAGCACTGTTAAACACCATCTTACTATCCACCAGTGCTGGTTAAATCCTCTTTCATGTCCGTGAAATGAATACAGAATGATGAAAGGTCTCTTCACAGTAGTAATTTACATTATACGCAATATCAGAGAGCCTTTTCCCATTATGCCCCAAGCTAGTAAGCAACGTCTCCTGTACCCACAACAACAGCAACAAATTAATGCACGCATGTTTCGCTATGATACAGTTCAGTGAAATAACTCACAAATAGATTGAAAACATGTTATTTATGAAATGTAAATACAGGCGTGAAAATTATGCCGTTCAGTCAGATAACTCACAGATAGATTAAAAACATTTAATTCATGAAGGCAAGGCAAGGCAACTTTATTTATACAGCACCTTTCATACACCAAGGTACTCAAAGCGCTTTACAGAATACACACAAATGAAATCGGAGTGCAACAGAGATAGAGAATAAATTAGATACAATAAAAAGAAAGAAAACAATACTAAAGATAAAGAAGCATATATAACAAATACTCCCACCTTTGATACAAGGATACAAGTTAGTTCTACAAGAAGAACTACGGTAATAGATTTAATCGATGTATACAATTATTTAATTAAATCGATCTTTTAATACAATAATTGATTCATAATTTGTCCCTATTTTGACGTTATAGGCGAAATATGACTAAAAGTCTCAAAAACATTTCAACATTATGAAAATAGCAGATCTACAAGCTTATTAACGCGCTGCAATGTGACGAGTTGTGAGAATGAATGTCCCCCCACAATTTAGCAATGGACTTGTCGATCTCGCTGGTCTATTTTTATATATTTTTTCCCACCGGCTCTGGTCTAGCACCCCACCGTTCCCATTGTGTTGCGCTATTGTCGTTGTGTATTGGCAACCATATTGGACATATTGGACAGAAATTTGGCCCCTTCCTTGCTTCCTTCACGGGTGTTACCAATGATACTAATGAAGGATCTGTTCCATTTAGTGGTTTTCAAACTTTTTAATTTCAAGGACCCCCATGAATCTGAGAGCGTATAAATGGAACCAAATGGACCCGGTAGGGTCCATTTGGTTCCATTTGTACACTCTCAGAGTTACACCCCCTCAAGGAACCATGAGGGTCCCTGGACCACACTTTGAGACCCACTAGTGTTTCTAGTGAGCCAAAATGCACAATTTCAGCACCCTGACTCTGTTTGACCAGAATGGAACAGAGCCTTCATTAGTATCATTGGTAACACCTGTGAAGGAAGTAAGAGAAGAGGCCCAATTTCTCTCCAAAATGGCTGCTGTGCATAGAGCCTATGACCATTCTGGTTCTGGTTATTGGCTATACGTGCAGTTGCTCTCTCAACTCGATCAACTAGGTGCCGGACAAGCTACAGTAATGCACAACAAATTGTTGATCTTTGTAAGCTGGCTGTGGGTGTGAAGGAAGCAGATGCCCACGGGGCTCGGGCTGCAACAATCAAGTGCTGCTATGATACAGACTGACTGACCAGGGATCAGATTACTGCAGCGCAATATATGAGAGAACAAAGTTGTTCCCCCCGTCAGTTAAAGTGAGAGCTGAGAGGGCGCACGCTCAAACTATACCTCGGTGGAATCAAAGTGCATGTGCTTTCCTTATTCATTGAGGTGAAAACATGCAATTTAATGTCATTGTCGATGTCTCTTGTAGGCTGCAAACAGCTAGGCTAGATTTCATATGGAGTATAGCTGACATCTCGCTATGTTAGAACAGCATTTTAGGTTTGTCGGGTCCATAAAATAACTGGCGCCGTCCGGGTGCGTCTTTCTTTTTTATTTTTGTTATGTCGGCTCCACGCAGTACTCGGAACCAATTTCAGCTTGGGGTCCATTACGGTTTGGATCCGTCATTTTGAACCTGTGAAGAGCTCTATGTGTAGGCTATAATATATAGTCTAATATGTTCATATTACACACACACACACACACACACACACACACACACACACACACACACACACTATGGCGCTCGATCCGTGCCACGTCAAACCTTGACGCGTCACATGAACGCGTGAATTTTGTATTGCTCTGCACTGTACCGTCTGAACGTGTTATTTTTTTTCCCATTGACTTACAATGGGTACGCGACGCGACGGGGCGTGCATACGTGCACGCGTACCCTTCCCGCGTGCCCTACGCGGGTTACACGTTAACATGTAGTTTATGCGTTTTTTGCGAACGCACGCATCAACGCATGCATTATTTTTTGGGTCACGCGACTACAGTAGGCGGGCAATGAGGGCCGCATGAAATCACACGTGAATATTGTTGATAAACAGCACCGTGCGTGCGTGTGTGTGCATGACAGATGACAGTCAAATAGACCATCATGGTGATTATGGCGTGTGTGTGTGTGTGCAGTGTTATCAAAGTAGACCGTCACACGTGATTGTTGTTGTTTCACAGCACCGTACGTGCGTGCGTGTGTGTCCATAATAATATGTGTGATAGCTCTCAGAAGGAGACTGTATTTTCCCCTCTAAGCCAGTGGTTCTCAAACTTTTTCATGTCAAGGACCCCCAAATTGACACATAATAGCCCGCGGACCCCCATTTGAAAAGATATGCCAGGGACCCCTATAAGAGAAGATTTTTACGGCTCTATAGCAGTGATTCTCAACCATTTTAATTTCAAGGACCCCCAGTTTGACATGCATTAGGCTACGGACCCCCATTTAATGGCATTTCCATCTCTGGGACCCCAATTAATATTGTAAAATCAATGTTAATCTAACTCTTTGAGAGTGTACAACTGGAACCAAATGGACCCGTTTTCCATTTGTACACTCTCAGAGTTACAAACCCATAAGGGTCCATTTGGTTCCTGTCCATCATTTAGCTGGGTACCCCCTGGAACCCCCTCAAGTACCCCTGGGGGTCCCCGGACCCCACTTTGAGAACCAACGCTCTAAGCTATGTAAAAAAATCTGTAATTGGATTCATTATGGAATAAGCTTTTGAAATGCCATATATACATATAATATAGATATCTATGTATATTTTTTTATATTTATTTAATTGTTCAATTAATATAGACCGATTTCTACACATTCCGAAACATGGATGCAGATCTAATGGTTTATTAAATGAATGTTTAGATAGCTTACCGACTAGACTTAATAAATGAGATTTGACAGGTGTCACTGTTCCCCGTGTGTATTTTAATTACGTGAATAAATATCACTTTCTACTAGTTTGATATCCTCTATTAGTACGGTGGTACGATAACAATGAATGCCATATAGGGCTTCTCCAGTAAATAAATCTCTTAAAAAAAAACGTATTTGAGTCATAGGAATGAGCCTTTGAAATCCAAACGAACATGTTGGATAGGAAATGTCCAGCAGGTGTCACTGTTGCAAAGTTCATGTGGATCAAATCCTATAACTTGTTCTATCGTTCAAAGGTTTTAGACCACTTTTTTTAACCAATTTTCCATTATTTAAAATAAAACATCCGCATCGACACCCATGATAAAATCTTTTCCATGGTTTACTTAAGGTTAGAACTGTACCGTACCATTTAATCTAGACTGTGCCCAAAATGAAATTAACACACATTTTGCATATCCTTAATGTCATTTTATTTCAATATCAGACACATGGTGTAGATATTCTACACCATGTATGACATGGTCACCATAGGTGACATAAGTACAGGTCACATTCAACATAGAACGCCAGGTTACAGATATCGACACGGCCCCAGATCTCCTGAACGTACACCGGCGGTCTTGGAACGAGCCAAGATACAAAGTTTCCTGGAGCATCTTTCTTTTCTATAGGAGCTTCCCTCTTTTCTTCTAGAAAAGGTGTCTAACTGCGGACGGCTTGTCTTGGAAAACACTTAGAAACATTGACGATGATATCATCTTCTATCTCAAAGTGCTCTCAGAAATGGCAAAAAGTTTCTTGTCTGTCGTATGTGTCTGTACCTTGTCAAACATTGTCTGTCAGCCTTACATTTTTTTGAACACTGATAAACGGCAGATTGCATGAACTGTTTTTTTAAGAGGGATCCCCTTGCAACATCAAAACTGGGCTAAAACCTACAGAACACCGACAATAAAACTAATTAAAACGGTTAACATCGGGAGTCAGTTTGAGAACTAAAAAAGAAAAACAAAAAAGAAAAACAGCAAAGACAATAAAAAAGTAGCATCACAAACAATGTGACATTTTGACACACAACGCAGGCACGAATATACAAAGCATAACATTATTAGTTAGTAGGCCGTCCCACCTGTCTGACAAGAGACCCGAGACCCTTTCCCATGGAGGAACCAGCACAGGAGTTTCCCAGCTCTAACAGTAGACCTCTCTATAACCTCTTCAGAACACAATTTAAAATTAAATTAAAACAAATAATAAGCTGACTGATTCAGTCTCAAGCTTGGCCAAAATATGGCGCTTGGACGATGCCAGAAATCATGTATTCGCTAAAGTCTTCATAAACAGGATGCAGAGGCAATCTAAGAACTAGGCCACACGTGTTAGCCTCTGGAAAGATCCTTTTCTTCCCATCCAGTGGGTCATGCAGGAAGTGCAGTGCTGGTCGTGGGGTGAACCCGAGAGGTGGTATATTTTCTGCGCCAGTTGCGAAACGTAGAACATCCTCCAGAGACACTGTTACTGGCTCCTCCATGTCAACCTGATGTAGGACTGCTTCCTCAGCTGTAAGATAAAGATGTGATGTATTAGTGAACTGAAGTGCCCAAGATTATAGTAAAGGTCATACAAAGTGGCACTTAGACATTTCATGAAGCATTACTGCATCATTGATTGTGAATTATGTTTATCAGTAGCCCTTTTTCAACTGCAGTAACCAAAGTGTGACGCATACCCTCAACATCAGAGAGCCAGTCCCAGAAAAAAGCGACTGCTAGCTCCTCTGCATGTCTTCGGGAGCTCCCTGCCACTGAATACTGTACTCGGAAGAGGTTCTTCACGGATGCCGCATCAAGCGGTGCCGGGGGGCCTCCAACGAAGAGTGTCTCTAGGGCAGCACTTTTTGCCAGTGCCTGGAGCACACCCAGGTCCTCCATGCCGTCACGCACCCTTAAAGAATTAGATAAGGTAATATCAGTCATTTGCTCTCATGAATACATAAACATACAACCCAAGTGTCTACTTAGTTGTAAAAGTATTAAATTGCAACCTAACTACAGTCTATGGAAATGTTATGTATGGCTTTGTGCTACTGGATTTCTCTATTGCAGGTAAACACTGAACATTAACAAATAGCTACAAAAATCTTAACAGAATCAATGTGTCAATTCATGTTACACAGGCACCAGTGCATACACTTACTGTTGTAGAGGCAAATGCAGCCTGCCATTGAGGTAGAACTCCAGTGCCGAGTGGACCAGCTCGTCACGGTCAGCCAGTTTTCGGATGACTATTCCCAGACCACCAATATGGGATAGTTTTGCCTCCTCCACGGCAGCATGGACCTCCTCCAATGTTTCTGCTTGCTCTATCTGTAAGAAATCCAACAAGGTATTTTGAGAACTAATGTAACATTTCAATATTATGATGGCTCCTTGCAATGGAAGAGAAACATTGTAATCCCATAAACAAAGTTAGCCATAGCCTTGTGAAACTTAATGTCCTCTGACCACAAAGTAAAAGCAGCGTTATAAACAACTTTGACATTATACAGCTCTTAATGTACGATGCAATCAACTTGGTGTTCCTCTCCAGAGGTTCCTCAAGACTGCATAGACAACCTAAATACGCTTTTCATCAGGTAACATACCAACGTGAATCAGGCTTTTGACGTCAAGCGAGCATTGTTGATCCCTGACCGACAACAGCCTTTGCCTGTCTCACAAAGACTGACCTGTCAGCAGGTAGGCCAATCCATGAGTTTCTTATTGAGAAAATGAACTAAATAAATTGCCACATGACATCTTCCCTAGTTTTATTTTTATGAAATGTGTAGTATACTTCCCTCTGTCTTCTATAAAACAATGTTTTAGTAGAAATGGTGGTAGAAAATGCATTATGAAACTTGCCTTCTCCAAGCCAGCTTTCAGGTCAGCATCATGCAACTCAGACAAGTGAACAGGTGGAGTTGGCCGTCCAGTTAGCTGGCAAAGTAGTCGCCGGGAGAACACATAGGGCCCCACTTCCCCATGGACCAGGCACACCGATAACATGGAGCCTATGGCTCTGTAGTTTCCCCTTGCTAGTGCTGAAACGGGAATAGATTTTTAGTTTTGGCAGGATAAAAGTGAAGGTACACTATTTTTTATATATACACACACCCCAATTATTTCCTTTGTTATCATAGGACCGCAATGGACAGAAGCCCCCAGTGCTTGTTGTCTTAACCTTTTAGTATATCTACTGTATATGTTAGTACCTTGCCGAAATATTTGCTATAGTTAAGTATACAGTCTAATTTCTAAACCGTTTACTTCTGTCAATGCACACATTTCTCAATTGACAGTGCATCTGCTGCCAAGTTCAGCCTACTGACTGTATATAAATGTATTTCTTATTTGTTTCAAGGTGTGTCCATGTGTACATACCAACTGCGTCCAGGTTTAGACTCTTGCTCCCTGATGAAGAACCCACGAAGAACCGAGAGTTGATCAGTGCCTTCATGAGTAAGTTGATGAACTCTCTTGTTGGCCCACCAGTGTCAACCGCCCCTTCCCCCTGATCACAGGTGTCCACAAACACTACATTTAGCTGCATCTTGGGGTTGAATTTCGCCCTTTTAAAGGCTCTGAAAGCACTCCCCAAGACATCAGCTCTGACAATATTGATATTGTTTGCAGGTGGTGCCGGGGAGATCTCATCAACCTGGGTTTTCAGTGTCCTCAGGGTGTCTGCGAGTTCTTGGGGCTCTGTGGGAGGAGCTGGAGCAGGGAGAGAAGGAGGAGGCGATGCTGGTGGTGAAGATGCTGCCAGTGGAGTTGACTCAATAGATGCTTGTGGAGAAGATGGAGGATCCGAGCTGGCTGACGCTGCATGAAGACCATCGGGTGAATTCTGAAATGGGATAGATAGTTTTTGGGAATTGATCAACCGGGACTCTACAGCAGGGGTCGGCAACTTTTTTGACATGAAGTGCCACGTTTTCTTTTTCTTGATAGTCAGTGTGCCATAACATTAAGTTTAATTACAGGGTTCCCACACATTTTTATCAATGAACTCCAAAACTTCTCCAGAACCTTTAACCCAATTTCTAGGCCTATATAACAATCATTCAGCACAATAACAACATAATTCACATGTTGCTCTCAAAAGTTATGTTTCACTGCACAGGGTTGGTGTCACGTGCCTAAGAACTACGCATCACGCCTTAGCAAGTTGTGAGCTTGTAGAGCTGTTCTTTTTGTCATGTCCAGTATACAGATCCTCATCAGAAAATTAGAATAGTGTAAAAGTTCATTTTCTTAAACATTATTGAAAAAGTGAAACTTTCATATATTCTAAATTCATTGCACATACAGTGAAATATTCAAAACCTGTTTTTGTTTTAATCTTTATGGCATACAGCTAATGAAAATCAAAAATCTGTATCACAAAGATTAGAATATTACCGTACACAAGACCACGCAAAGATAATAATTATAATACAGAAATGTCAACCATTTGAAAGGTATGTTAATTTATGGACTCAATACTTGGTCTGGAATACTTTTGAACAAAATACTTCATCAATGGGGCACTTTGTGCTTCCGTAAATTGACAAGATTCATTTAGATGCTGATTTCCTATTCCAGCAGCACTTCGCACCTGCCCACGGTGCCAAAACTACTATTAACTGGTGCACTGACCATGGCATTACTGTGCTTGTTTGACCAGCCAACTGGCCTGACCTGAAGCCCATAGATAATCTGTTTTGTATTGTCAAGAAGAAGATCAGAGACACCAGATCCAACCACAAAGATGAGCTAAAGGCTGCTATCAAAGCAAACCTGGGCTTCCAGAACACCTCGACAGTACCACAGGCTCATCACCTCAATGCCATGCCCCATTGATAAAGTAATTTCTTCAAAAGTATACCAGAGAAGTATTGAGTCCATAAATTAACATACCTTTCAAATGGTTGACATCTCTGTAATATAATTATTATTTTTGCGTGGTCTTGTGTAATATTCAAATTTTTTGAGGTACAGATTTTTGATTTTCATTAGCTGTATGCCATAAAAATCTAGATTAAAACAAAAACAGGTTTTGAATATTTCACTGTATGAATATCGAATATATGCAAGTTTAACTTTTAGAATGTTATTAAAGAAAATGAACTTTTACACGATATCAAAAATTTCTGACGAGGATCTGTACATTAGTCTGCAATCACACAACCCGTTTCGGCGAAAGACTAGATATTTCTTGTAATGTTATACATGTTTTGGAAAAATAGCCAAAAACATTGCATAGCCAAATATTTTTTCCTGGACCCTTGATAAATTCTAATTTCAAAATAATTCCAGAAATGTCATGACGGTGGCGACCCTGTAATTATGACACCACATCAAAATGTAATATTTCAAAATGATTTCGATTGTCATGACAACCTTATTTTTTTTCTTATTCTTATGAATATTTTCTTCACATTAATGATTAGACTCAGCTCATTAGAGCAATAACCCACCTATCTCCCAGACTACCTCCCCAATGTGAGTTGGGAGTTTGAATGAGTGTTTAGTTTTGTGCAAGGAGATATAATTTAACATACTAAACTTTTACGAACATTTAATCTTAAAAGAAAAAACCTCTCACATGTTATGCCAGTGATCACCCTCCCCTGTGCCAATGTTGGCACCCGTGCCTAAGGTTGGCTACCCCTGCTCTACAGCACAAAGTTAACATTCTGGACTGTTAGAAAAAGCGCTACAGAATACTGATGTCTAATAGTACTGAGTTTAATAATGTCATTCACTGAAACCTTAACTCCAAATACACAAATTGTCATTAATTAATTAAAGTAAACATACGTTGTTGTCAATCCACTGCACACACAACGTTGTTGGCAGGATTAAGCCACAGTCCTGTAAGCTTCCAACTTGGGCACTGTGTAGACGCAAGACTGGTGATGTGGAAGTCAGGAGGAATGACTCCGTTCCATCCAAAACTGCTCCCGCGTAGGACATCAGACTCTGTAAATGAAGAACAAGAGTACACTGATGAAACAGCTACTTTATGTTAGCAGATCAAATACCAGACCCTCAACGTCTGATATATTTTTTAAATCATGTCTTGTTAGTGATTCTTCCTATGCTGTACTAGCTTTTAGCACCTGGATATAAAGTACATAATAACACATCGTGATTCATAGAGGTCATATTGTTGAAAGGAGTTAGCATATTATTCATATTCTTTGACACCATGTGAGGCCTTTAATTTGAAAGCCATTTACTGAAACTACATTGCTCCAAAAGGGGATACATTTATTTTCTGCATCTCCGACAGTATGAGCTCAGAATGCATGTATGGACACTCAATATTTGGCTTATCATAAAGTTTGCCTTCATTTAAATAGTAATGACATGCGTCACTAACAATATGTTGGCCAATTATCATAGCATACAACTGTCCTGTGCAATGTGACATGAAAGTTTCGATCAAATAACATCATGAGGTTTTCCGTCATTTTGGGGCCAACGTCATTACAAAGAGTATGGTGATATTGATTACAGCATATTTTAGATACCTGTATAGGGCTATCGAGCCCAAATGTGGTTCTACGAAGGCTCCCATTTGCATAGCGGAACTGGAATGGTGTGCCACTGCCATCATTGGTTTGGTTAGCCATTTCTGCCATTCTCCTCCTGACAACCTATAAAGTTTGACACGGATTTCAATAGATCATTGCAGAGGCAGATAAGTCAATTTGTGAATAATGTCATCCAATTATGAAATGTAGATTAAGGGTATGATTAATGAATGTGTATCAAGTTAGAATTCAAGGTTTTGGAATAAATGCATTAACATGTGTGAACATAAATGCTTTGTGGCTCTTCAATTACACAAGTACTTACAGTCAGACGCCTAGTCTCAGCCTCCTCTGCGATTCTTGCTGCCTGGAGAGATTCTGCCTCACGCCTTCTCTCTGTGGCTGCTGACAGTCTGGCAGCTTCTTCCTGAACACGTGTCTATAAGCATATATTAAAAAAAGTGAATGAAAAACTGTGTGTGTGTTTATATTAAAAACACTGAATGTTTGAGGTTCAATACCCTCTCTCTGTCAATTGCCAAGCTGCGGCTATACTCAGAGTCTTGCTCTGAGATGAGCATACGCCGCTGTTGTAGATCGTCCTGAAATCATAATTGAATAAACATTATTAAACCGACCACACTAGAATAGATATGTTTAATTTACACCCAGCAAGCACAATCTTTAATGTAGGTCATTTCTAGATTACAAAGAAAGAAAATGTAGGCGATTTTCATCGATTGACACGATTCAACTATGCTTTTGTATAGTCATAGCATATACATCTAAACAGTGCCACCAAGAGCATAAATTATTTAAGGATACAGATGATCAGCCAACACCTAGCATGTACCTCCAAAAACGTTTACCAAAAGTATTTTTCAACATGTTGAGATTCAAACAGATTGTCCTGCGCTTACCATTACGCGATCATCCTCATGGCTTTGGTTATCGTCCCCCCCACCGGTCGGGATCTCCACGGTGACCTATAAAATAACAGAGACAGATTGGGTGTTAGTAAATTAATCCGAAGAAGTCCTACTGTAACATTAACAAGCAAATGTAATTATCATGATCTGTCCAGTAACATAAGTCGATTTTCAGCAACTACACATTGATGTATGGATTCTAGTTGTATGGATTCTAGTCTTACCAAGTGGTCAACTGAAAGTGGGCTGTGGCTTTCCTCATCACACAGGTCAATGAGGTCATCCTACAAGACCCACACAGATAGTGTCATTGAACAGGACAGTACATTTATTTCATGTGCAGCAGCTCTGACATGCAGATAGAATGATATGCAGAACTTGACGTGCAGTTAACACCGACTGTAATCAGTCATCTGTGAAACACAATGGCTGCACCAAAGTTACAATAATTTTATCTTAGAGTGATTTGCAGCGATACATAGGACACGATTCAACTATGCTTTTGTATAAACAGAACATATCTAAACAGTGCCACCATGACCTAAAAAGACTCGACCAAAAGGAATTTGCAATAACATGTTCAGAGTAACAAACAAATTGTGCTGCAGTCCTTATTACTCACATCAGGCCCCCTTTCATTGTCCCCCCAGTTCTGCATCTCTGTAGGTACATTATCAACCTCGTCACCCAATTGATCTTCAGGCTACAAATGACAGAAAAAGATTGTGCCACAGAATAAAAGCCAATGATTTTAATAAATGAGGATGTCATCTTTGAAACACAGGAGCTGCACCTCACTGTTTCTTTCGTACATAATGTAGTGATCGATAATGAATGTTTTTGGGTGATTATTATGTTGATGAATTGAATACCTAGGACCCCAATGGAAACAAGACCGCAATTACTTTTTTGGTGCCATCCTTTTAGACTAAGTGTTGTACTTGTACAGTTTTACATTCCAGTCTAATAAAATATTCAAACTCACTACTGTATCAGCTGACGAATCACAGACAGAATCATCTTGGTCCATATCCGTCTCTGTGCTTTCCTGTATGAACATAGAGATTAGAGCATAAATCAAGAGAATAAAAGCCAATGATTTTACTACATGAGGCTGACATGAACTACAGATCTTGACATTAAACTGTAATCTCAGTCATCTGTGAAACACAGCAGCTGCACCGTAATCACTATCCCACAGATCAAACTCACTATCGTCTCAGCTGAAGAATCACAGCCAGAACCACCTAGGTCCACATCTGTTTCCATGCTTTCCTGTATGTACACAAATAGAGATTAGGGCATAAATCAAAAGACAGTATGAAAGCTACGTTTAAATAATTGTGCTTAAGTGACATGCAGATTGATGGGCAGACATCGTTTTGTGCACCAACACCATCAGCAGTAGTTTGTGATGTCTTACAGAATCAGAGTCCACATCAGTCGCATTTTCAACATCAGCCGCATTTTCAGGATGATCTGGATGAGTTAGTTTATCCTGTGGAGGGAGCACAAAGACGACAACCTCAGCTTCAATTGATATTCAAGTTAAATTATTCTGGCAATTCTTTTTCCATAATCTGATGGATGGACATGGCATGTAACATACTGTACCTTGGGTAGAATGTATATGGCGGATCGCTTGTTTTTTGTCAACGTCCGCAGTCCCATGGGCGTCCACAGATCCCTCCTGATGACGTTAACATTCTTGCGGCCGTCCACGGTGCAGAGGTCGAACCGCCCATCCCCGACCATGGGGAAGTTGCTTCTTAAAGCCGTCATAAAATCAGACTGGTCTAGACTCAGTAAGACTGTGATCTTCTGGACTTTCAAGGCTGGAAAGTGAAACCACAGTCAAAGGGTTAGTTTCAGTGCATCCTTTAGTTGTAGAGGTAATGTGTGTGTGTGTGTGTGTGTGTGTGTGTGTGTGTGTGTGTGTGTGGAAAGATTACAATACCGTGCTTATGAGAGTAGACTTTCAGACCCGGGTCCAGCAGCACTCCCACTCGAAGTTGGACTGTGTTGCTGTTAAAACATACAGAATTACCGTGTTAAACAGCTATTTGACTCCTTTGTCAACCGCAAACAAGACTGTTCGGATCAACAAATGCAGAAAAAACAAAGACTTCTACAACACAGCAGCATGTTTGAGTCAGAAATCAATAGGGTCATTTTGTCTGCTTTTCATAGGTTAGTTACCAGCCAGCTGACTTGGCCACAGCAAATATTGAATGCTAAAGGGATCAAGGTCCCATGTTCATATTCATGCCAATGCAACATCATAATGTTCACTAATCTATTGGAATTAAAAAGCTCTAAAGAAAATTTTAAAAATTTCTACCATGCCCACTGACTACATTGTGTACGTACAGAGACAGTGCAGCAGGTGGTGTCTCCCATATCTCCTCTGTGTGCGCAGGTGAGCTGTACGAAAACAGACAGAAATATAATTCAACATTTTAAAGACTTTCCAATTCTGGCACTGACTAAAGCACACAAATAAAAAAAATAATGTACCCAGTTCCGCAGGACACCACATGCACATCCAAAAACTGCAGCGGGATTTGCTGCTGGCACTTGAGGCACAACTCCTTGACAACCTAAGTGGAACAGAAGTTTTATAAAACAGTCAATCAAAGTCAAATGATTAAATGATCAAACAGGTTTAGGGTCAATACAGTAAGTAATCATTCCTTTTCGGTGTGTGTGTTTGTATGAGACTCAGTGCACTAGAAAGAAACTTTGGGAGACAACATTAAGAATTGAGTGTATACTACAATTTTAGCCCAATTGTGACCAGAATTTAAATTATTGTTCATCATTGACATTTCTTATATGAAGTCATTATGATTTCATATCCAGTTTGTTAAGAGTTGTATGCGTTCGACCACATGTAAACATAAGCAATTACCTGTTCCTCAGCAACCACAGGCCCCTGTATCACCTCAGGCTCAAGCCTCTGTTGAATTGGGACTATGTATGCGACAGCCCGATTTAGCTCACAATCGCTACGCAGGAAAGAGACACTATAACCTCCCGGTGGCATTGGAATGTCTACCAATTCACCGGCTCTGTTGCTTTTGTATAACTTGAACCCCCCCCCAAACTGTAGTGCGGGGAAAGCTGAATAAAGACCCTGAACGAGCTCCAGGTGTGAACAGTCTCTTGTGAACCGGACTCGTTTTTTCCCAAGACCTCGTCCTTTCAGCCATTGAGATTCCACTGGTGTCGGCTTGGTCTTCTGTCCTGGCTGACTGAGGCAACAGAAGTCGTGTTCCCATGGAACAGCTATTGGGCTGCGAGCTGCAAGGGCTTGCAGCCTTCGGTTCCTGCGGGCGGGCTCGAACAGTCTGGACAGACTGGCTTGGGTTGTACTCGAGCTTGGCTGCTGATTCCTTAACAACCCAGCAATTTCTCCAAGTACGTTGGCTGCCTGCATTTCTGGAAGAGAGAGAGACATATTAGGGCGCTGTACTAAAATAAATAAATAAACCGTGATTTCTCTGGATTGGTTGGACAAACCGGTTTACTTTCTTTTCTCCGTGACCAGTGTCTGTCTGGTCAATCCAAAATTGGAGCAATAAAAATAAACTCGACCTCAACAGATCGTGAAAAGGAATGTAACAAAGTAAATAGCCTGGCAGAGAAACCAGAATGTCAATTTTCACTCCTGCCAGGTAATGAGTTAACGCTTTTCAGTAATTTGACATGCATTTAATCATAACCAATACCTTCTTTTAGTCAGATTGCAACTTAAATTTGATTTGAATTACGTTCCTGCCAAGTGGGTGTGCTGTTTTTATTTTATTTACATTGAACTTGAACCGAACTGTGTGTGTAAAGGTGTCAAGAAACACATCTCACAAAGTTTTGAAATACCCTAGTGGAATCTGCCACAGCTGCTGAAAGTTGGGGTACCATTGACTTTACTATGCAGGATAATAAATACATTTGCTTTGACTAAAATGTCATGGGTCAAACTAGGAGTTTTAGCAGATTCTGAATCCATTGCAAGCATTTGTCTGTCACCATAAACAGACCTCTGGCTAAAAATGGCCCCAGAGAAGAAATGGTTTATGGTGACTTGAAAAAGTGGCTATGGCCGTTTTTAGCCAATATCCATGCAAAACTCCTGTCTGACCCCAGGGGGATCCCCACACAATTTATTTTTTTGGGGGGGGGTCCCCAGATGACAGTTTAGTGACAATTTAAGGACTTTTAAAATAAAATAATAAAAAGCAAATGAAAAAAGCACATCCAAAGTAATCAACATACTACTAAAACCTGGTCAAACATTGGCCAAATAATATAAGAGGTAAAGATTGTGAAAATAGCCGATCTACAAGCTCACGACGCCTCACGGTGCGAGGTGTTGTGAGCTTGTAGATCTGCTATTATCACAGTATTTATATCTGTGGAAGCGAGTCAAACTAAATGTAATGCCTACAATTCCAGGTGCTTGTCAGGATGGGGGTCCCCAGTTCAAATATGATTATTTTGGAGGGTTGGGCCTGAAATGGTTGAGAACCACTGCCTTAGGGAAACAGACTTTCAATCTTTGTGAGATGCGTTTCTCCTTTACAAACAAATGGTACGGAGATGTAATTGTATGGAATTTATTCCCAGATTTCATATTATTCTGATAATATTCCCCGACTAAAGGATATGTTTGTGCTTGGACTACAGCAAACGTGTTGTTACAATGGGTTGATACGAACAGAGCATGTGTGATAGAATGAATCAAAAAATGGAAGCAAGCAGCTGTCTGGGAGGTCCACAAAAGTCTGAGCAGATATCATTTTTACCCTCGAGTGTTATAATCTGCACTAGCTTTTTCAAAGAGCCATTTTTATTTGTTATTCGTCGTTTAATGCAATGCAAGTTAGAAAACCGCACAGCACAACGGTAATCGACTGTAAACAACTGTTATCCGTTCTTATTGTTGACACAATAAGTATAACTTCGTGAATTCATTATTAAGTTTTTAAAAAAAGGTAGTCTTCCAATACGGCCAATTATTTATAGGCCTACCAAGTTTAGTCACTCAGTCGATGACTAGTGATGGCAAATGGAAAAGAGATTCAAGTGGCATTCAGGAATGGAAACAAAATGCATTTTTTGCATACAGTGTAGTAAATAAACATTATTGCATCGAACCATACATACCTGCTGAAGTTTCTCTTCGGCTCCGACGTGTGTATTTTTACTTTTAAAGTGTTTCTTCTTAGTTTCTTGATATGTTTGTCTTCCCCTGTATGATAGAGCACTGGAACACGAACCTGTCTGCAATCTGCAATGCGGTGTGTGGGCGTGTTCATATGATACAAAGCTGAGATTCTGCGTGCTGATTGGTTCGGAGTCAATTGACACGCTTGCGCAGTAACATACCGGCTTGAATTTAGGCGCGGTTTGTCCAATTGAACAATTTCAAACCCATTTCAGCCGTTAGAGAAACAAGCACTGACCCAAGGTCAGTTTGGCTTGTCAAGCTTTTTAATGTAGCCTAATGACACCACATCGGAATGTGAATTATATGCAAGGTATAATTAGCATATAGATGTGAGAGTTTGTTTTGTTTTTTTGCACATTTTTGATATAAGCCTCTCTCTCCAAAACAATACACATATAGGCTGTCAGTTAGTTATATAATCATATTCGAATTTCATTGCTTTATTATTTATAATATTCAAATATATTGGAATATTATAGATAATATATAATTATAAAAAATATATATAAAATATATTTTATATAATATATAATGATATAAAATAATATTATACATTATGATGGATGGTTTGCAGCTTCTTTTATGACTTCTGACACAGAGTTCAGCCTGTCAATCAGTGGGATTGGGACAGCTGTGAGCAGACACATCAAAGGGCTGGGCTCTTTGTTAATTAATGGCTGAGACCTGAGACTGTGAGAAGGGATAAAACAACAGTTTGAAAAGGAAATAATCATATATGTCCTTGACAGTCAGTAACCAATGCTGCAGTTTGAATTCTGTACACACGCACACATGGAGCAAAAATAATAATAATAATAATCAAAACAAATATTAATTATAACAAATAAAACTTAAATAAATACATTTTACTTTTTTTTACATATCGAATTTCATTCATATAATTACATTTGTTCTGACAGCCTACAGTGTGACAATGTTGTTAAGCGTGCATAAACATAAAATAAAACCATTGTATGTTTCCTATGCTGTGCTATAAAGCATGCATGATATGAAATATATTCAGGTTTTGGCCTTATAAAGTCTGCATATTGAAGTTGTGTGCTTCTAATCTAAATACGAAAAATTACAATTACATTTGTACTGTACATTCAGCACAACAGCAAATAAATATGAATATGTTAGCCATTACCACTAAGTGCCTGGAGTAGAAAGCTATTTATAAATGAATATGCATTGTCTCTTCCCTAGGAACAGTGAGCAGTGAGACAAGTATACAGCTACTGTGTAGGCTACTTGTCAAAGTACACTAATAGGAAGCAGTGATGCAGTTAAAAGGTGCATTTTTGGTTAATAGCTCTTTACACTCCCACATTGCAATTGACAACTTTTTCTCTGTGACAAGGGAACTCTAATTTGTGGATAGGAGGTAGACTAGAGAAATCAGAAACTGCACTGCAAATATAGGACTCAGAAATCAGTTTTTCTTTAGAATATTGATCCAGTGGTATGACATGATAGATACTGTCTACAATTAAATAGGCCTACATTCAATTGTGTATCAATACTGATGTGTATATATCAATCCCTGTCCACACATAAACGCAGACACGCATTGATCAACTGCAAGTTTCACTTTTAAATCAGATTTTACATTTATTTTATATATGAGGGGCCAAATACATTTTTAATCACATGTTAAGGCCCACTACTGAAATAGCTGCATTATCTTAATAGCATACGTGAACAAAAATAAACGAAAACAACATTATTAGGGCGCAACTGCTGCGCAAACAGATGAGTTTCACTTCATCAATTCATTCCATGGGCAGCCGGAACGGTCGTCCAGAAACACCCCACCCCACGCACCTTTTGAGCGGGCCATGCGCGGCCTCTCCATGGTCGCTGGATTTTGACCCGGGGCGATTGTGTTTTGGGACGACAGACTCCACATTAAACCCATGTGCGCACCGTGCGCTCCTCGGCGCAGAAAGAGGGTTTTTGTCACAGTGAATGAGTTACAGCATGTTTCAAAGCTTATCATAATAATACAACAAAAACGTGACATTCGGCATAATGAGTAGGCTAGCCTATACTTTAAGTAGCCTATATTTTCATGCCAATACTTTTGTACTTTTGCCATAAATGAGCTTGCCTTGTTTCATAGACTAGTGTTGCTGTCTCTCTCTCCATTTATTTTTATAATGACCGTGAGCGGTCCGGCATTTAGGAATTATTATTTACTATTACAATGGCCATGTGCGAATGCGCGATGACGTCATCGTACCTACATGAGAAATGTGACAAGTAGTATAGGCTTGTCACGGTAAGTTTTACGTGTCTGGTACCAATACAAAAAAAATTAACTGGTCTGGACTTGTATATCTGCTACTTTCACATGATCCAGTGGTATGACATGATAGATACTGTCTAAAATTAAATAGGCCTACATTGAAATGTGTATCAATACTGATGTGTATCAATCCCTGTCAGGAAAGATCCCTATAAGGAAAGATTTTGAGTGCTTTTTACAACACTGGCGACTGGTGTTGTGATCAAAAAAATACATACTCCCGAACAGTAAGTGGCGCTATGCACCCAAGTCGTAAACGCTGGTCAGCAGGCAGGAAGTGAAAAGAGCTTTTAAAAATATGCATCCATTGAATCATTGTGCTAATGTGCTTCGGAGAAGCTGAGCTGAAACAGCCAGAGAAACGTGGCCATCATCCAACAATGGCAAGCAGGTAAGATTGATTTATTTGTAATACAAAGACAAATTAATTCCGTGACTTAATAATGTTAAGTTTTAATATTAGGTCATTAAGTGGCTGATAGTCGGTGGTATTTTCGTGTTTAATGTTATTTGTTTGGGGAATTTGGTCAATGTAATGGTGCTATGAACTTTATTGATATGGAATGGAATTGTCAAATACAATCCTATGCGAAATTACTTTTTGGTGCTGTTTTGTTAGCTAGTTCTCAAATAATCAAGGCCCCAGAACCACGTTAGAACGTAGCCCTGCTGTTTTTTCCGCGAGTATTTTACAAATCCGCAGGACACCACCATTTTGCATGGCCGCATCCTACTTTATCCTACTTTATAAACAATAAAATCCACTTAGAAATCTTCTTGTAATTACATAACATGTCTCTATAATGCTTATTTTTAACTCCATGATATAATGTCCACGGACGCCGCCATTTTGCGCATGCTCAGACCGAAGTCACCGAATTCTTTGGTAACATTTTTGCCCCCCCCCCCCCCCCCCCCCCCCCCCCCCCCCCCGGGTTGCCCCCCCCCCCCCCCCCGGGTTGAAGTTATGATGTGTTTTACTAGTATGTATTTTAACAATATCATTAACATCTAATCGAATAATGAAGACCAGAATAGGGAAGTTATGTATTAAGGACCATAGAGAAGCATGTAATTAATCATTTTCCCCCCCTTCTATTTGTCCCCTCCATCATTTCAGACCACATATTCCTGCTGGCCAAAACATCTTGGATATAGTGGCCAATGTACTTGACTCAGTTGGCCGACAATTGAGTGAACAACCAGCTCCACTGGAAATGGAAAGCAACGAACAAGCCATGGACATTGTGGAAAACATAATGAAGTTGTTGTCAGGCCTTCCAGACCTAGAAAACGCTGAACAGATATTTAGAAAATTTGATGAAGCCTTAGATCTATTGAAACACAAGGCAAATGCTTTCAGATGTCTGACATTTCACACAAATGAACACGGCAGACAGGCATTCCACATCCCAGAAGAACAACTCCAATACCTCATAGAGTGTCATTTAAGTGTTCCACAAATTGCCAGCCTGTTAGGCGTGAGTGTCAGAACCATCAGACGACGTATGACACAGTATGGATTAAAAATCAGCGACAATTACACAGACATTACGGACAATGATTTAAGAAGGGAAATAGCAGACTTTCATGTCCATTTCCCAACTACAGGATACAGGATCACGCAAGGATATTTAATGTCCAAAGGCATAAGGTGATTGTTATTGCTACTCATACTTCAGTGTTGGGCATTAACTTAATACTTGGTAATATATTAATGTTATATTATTAGTTTACACACTAACGAGTGGAGTAGGTTATTACTCTGCCAAAACAGAATTTTTATACCATATTACAATGTGAAAACATTTACCTATTACATATTCCATTTTTTTAGATTTTGTTGGCTGCATTTAACCCATTTAGGGCGGGAACACATTATTACAGTAACAGATCTACAAGCTCACAGCGTGGCACCGAGTACAGCGTTGCGAGCTTGTAGATCTGCTATTTTTGAAAAATCATGAAAAATGTGTGCAAGTCTTTGAATATTTTGACCCGATTCTGTAAATGTCTTCTAAATCCTTCTTTTAAATCAGTGGTTCTCAAACTTTTCCATGTCAGGGACCCCCAAAATTACATGAACTTGGCCACGGAGCCCGATCTCAAAATATGTTGTTCCAGGGACCCCCAGAAGCAAATATTTGAGTTACAAACGTTCGCTTTTAAAATATATATACATTCAAAGATTTGCAAAGAATTTCAAGATTTTTTAAAAATAGCAGACCTACAAGCTTGCAGCGCGGCACTCGGTGCTGCGCTGTGAGCTTGTAGATCTGCTATTTTTCAACAGTTGAAGCATAAAATACGTTCAGGCCTAAATGGGTTAAAAAAAGACATTTGTGATTCATGCCTAAAAGGAGACCACTAAACACATTACGGTGTTGTACTTCCATTATATTTATATATGTTTTTGGGGGGCAGGTCAGTGGGGGGGGGCAAAAGTCAATGTAATATAATAATCTTGATTCCAAGTTATAAATAATAATATACAGTCAGTCTCCACATCAAGTGGAACATAAAGAAAACACTGTAGGGCAGTAAAGAACCGAAAATATGGCATCTGACTGCTAAATGACATTGTAATTGCATTACAGGGTCCAACGGTCCAGAATTATGGATGGCCTCAAAGCTGTAAATCCTTTGGGGGCAATTGTGCGTGGACTGAAGGAAAGAATCATCCCAAGACGACAATACAGCGTTCCTGGTCCTCTCTCACTGTGGCATATAGATGGGAACCACAAATTAATCCGGTAAGCAGCGTCGGTGTCTGTTATTTTCTTTCTTTACGAGGTACATGGGTATAGTCTCCGTTACAATAAAGTATCATTGAATTCAGGTGCAAACTGTCAACACCTTGAAAGCTAACATTGAAGACTGACATTTTAAGGTACCAAGAAAAGACATGCTAGGTGAAAATACTAATGCAATTAAAAGCAACAACAATACAACCTTTAAGATCACACAGAGTCAACTCTGTATACATATGATACAGGCCACACTTTAGGGCCTAAGGTGCCTGAAACGTTAGTTAACCTGACAAACAGTGACTTGTGAACTTTAACAATGCATATATACAAGACATAGATAATACCACCTCTATCCCCTGAAACCTAAGAGTGCAGACATCATGACCAACAGCATTGAAATGTCTCTCGTGTTCTGAAAACCTAGTTTTAATTTCCCTAATGGTTTCAGAACACGAGAGACATTATAATGCTGTTGGTCATGATGTCTGCACTCTTAGGTTTCAGGGGATAGAGGTGGTTAACCCCCTAGAGAGGGGGCGATGGGGACAAAGTTTTACTCCAGAGGGAGGCCTATTGTATCCACACGCTACAGACAGAGCACCCTAAGGGTCTCAATGAGGAGCTTTCATTGAGCCGTTTTCTGTGAAATGTCAGATATTCAGCCAGCCAAATTGGCGTCTTCAAATTGTTTTTTTCCTCTAAAAACAGATGAGAAAAAAGGGATTTCTAGAATTGGAGAACCGACACAACCCCAATACGTCCATATAGGGGCGTTGGTTAACAATGGTGTTTCCAAAGGCCTCCCCCTTACATTTCTTCTATTTTTCTATTATCTATTTCTTGTATATGCATTGTTAAAGTTCACGAGTCACTGTTTGAAACATGTCTGTTGTATCTGTCCATGAGAGGTAAATAAACCATGTGAAAAGGACATTCAGAGTGCTGGCTATTTTGTTTTCATGATATTATTGAGCCGGGCGTGCACCTTAAAGACTTTATTTTGATCAGGAGTGTTGCGGGTTTTTCTGCTTTGCAGACATCTCCCCCTTGTGCTAATTAGTGACATGCAATGCACTTAATGTCATCCCCACCTCTTCTCCTTTATTATATAATTCTGTGTTTTAACTGCATTGATGAGCCTGCATAATTGAGAATTTCACCCTCCATACAGTAAAGATTTCGATTGATAATGATCATAGCCTTTGACTCTTAAAACACATAGGTGGAGAATTGTGATCCATGGAGGCATTGATGGCTACAGTCGAAAGATTATGTTTCTTAAAGCGAGCACGAACAACAAGGCTTCTACGGTTTTCAGTGTCTTTTTGGCAGCTGTCCAGGAATATGGTTTGCCAATTCGTACACGGACTGACAAAGGTATACTATGAATTGAGTACACAATGCAAACATGGCCATCCAGGCTTTTTGTCTCATTCTATTAGCATAACCTTGAATGTGATATCTGAGACATCTGAAAATAAAGTATTCAATTTTATGACAAGGTGGAGAAAACGTGGATGTAGCACGGTACATGTTGGAACACCCAGACAGAGGACCAGGTAGGGCTATTATTTATGTTGTTGGTGTCAGGCAGAAACCTTCTCCATATTTCAACTTTAAAAGGGTAGTTCACCCCCAAAATCACTTTTTTTCCTATTGATTACTCACCCCATGGAGCCTTGAATTCATAGATATTTTTTTTGTTTGTCACATTCCTAAGCCAAATATTTGATTATAATAAATTTGTCCCCATTCATTCCGGTAGGAGACACCGGAATCAATGGGGCTAAATGTATTATAATCAAATAATAAAGGAAGGAATGTGACAAAAAACAAAAAATATACATGAATTCAAGCCTCCATGGGGTGAGTAATCCATAGAAAAAGTCATTTTGGGGTGAACTACTCCTTTAATTCTTTTGTTGTTCTAAATAAATGCCATACTTATGTTAAATGCCACATTTACAGGCTCACAATGTTGTAGATTGGCTATTTTTGTTACACAAAATAAGGGGAATGCTCCCCTTACAATAGCAAGCAAAGCAAAGTTTGTTATTTACCCAGGGTGTCGGACTAAGCACGAAGCTTGTTTCCAGCCGGACCCTGCATGGAAGCCTTGCTCAAGGGCTATTCAGCGGTGATTCATGATTGATGTGATGAATTGGGGAATCGAACTAGGGACCTTCCGGTATCAAGGCCGCCCCTCTAACCACTAGGCCACCGCTGCCACTAGCAGAGTTTATTGATCCCAGGAATAGGTTCTGTGTATAGTCTTGATTGGCTTCAGAGGAACATTTTAACATGAAAATCTCTGTAAACCTGGGACTACAATTAATGTATGTGAAGAGCCTATGAAAATAATGAATAACGAATCTAATTGAATTACACAAACAATGTGAGACAACAATGATCCAAGTCTGACAGAATTACTTTAATGTTTAGTGGATGACCTGATTCTTTCTGTCTTCATACACAGAACGAAGAAGCCACATCACAGGGAAAAGTGTACATAATCAGAGAATCGAACGTCTGTGGAGAGATTTATGGTGCATTGTCTGCGGGAATTACTACACAGCCTTCCGCCACCTGGAGGCCATTGGTGCTCTGGATCCAGATAATGAAGTGGATCTGATCTGCCTTCACTACATTATGCTTTCCAGGATCAACTTGCACCTTGACCTTTTTCGGCGCACATGGGACAACCATCCTTTGTCATCGGAGGGGAACAAGTCTCCAGAGCTGCTGTGGATTTCCGGTCTTATGGTGAATCGAGGATCCCTTCCTGATGAGGTAAATTGTCATCTCTAAAATCCTGTTGTGTAACTATATGGAGCATGTTTTTGGAACTTTCACATGAATGCAATTTCCTTTTTCTTTTTTTTCTTCTGAACAACATACATACAACATACCTACTTTAGAAGAGAAGGCTATTTTGAGTAATCTATTTGCTTTGTTACATATTGGGTGGGGGGTGTGTGTGTGTGTGTGTGTGTGTGGTATGAAGACCAGACAAAACAAAAGCTGACATTTAATAACTGATGTCATTACAGGAAGCGGAAGATGAACACTACGGGATCGATTATAACGGACCAGTTGGTTCACCTGATACGTTGGATGCAGTCACTGTCCCTGAGTCAGAATTGACACTGAAGGCTGCAATAGAGGCAAGACTGCAGGAGACTGTTGATCCGAATCAGCCAAGCACATGTTTTGGATGCGACTTGTATGTGAAGGCAAAACAAGAAGTCATGTCAGTTATTGGACCTTTTCTTTAGTGTGAACACACACAGAGCATTTACTCTAAGACCTGAGGCCGATTATACAAATGCATTCTAATGTATTATTTCTTAAACTTTGTCATGTCAAGGACCGAAAATTAAAATTATGCATGATATACGCCGCGGTTATAACCATGTCCCACCACCATAACACTGCTTGGACATGTATCAGGAGAATAAAGATATACGAATCTTGACTAGTAGTGTCATATTTTTTAAATTAAGAGTCAGTGAGGTTGTACAGATTATAAATAAAAGTAACAGACTTTTCTTTACAACTCATTAAATGGAGCTAATGGTGCTGTTCTCACAAACTTATTTGCCAATTAATGTGTGGGTAAATTTACAGAATAACGTGTACAGAGGGATTTGTCTTCTCAAGCATATGCTCAAACATATGCCTGATTCTTTTTAAATATTTTTTAGTACGATTAGATGTCAGGCCATAGGACATGTTAGTAGGTTCCTCCTGGAAGGAGTGGAAGAGGAATCCATGCTTCTGGTGATAGGTGAGACATGGACCCTCACAGTGGACTACAGCCTGTGCTGCGAGCAGGACCCCGAGAAGAAAGGCTTCCTCCTGCATTATTAAAACTTGAATAATATTACATTAGTTGAAAATTCAATATTATTTCAATGTGAATTATAGCGAGCACTTTCAATGTTATTTTCTATGTCTGACATCAACGTTGATTGCAATCTTCAACCTGACAATATCACAATGTTGATTCATCCGAGTACATCCACTGATTGCTGTGTGTGTGCAATCAATAAGCAGTGTACCGATAATTTAGAGTACAGTGGGGGGAAAATGCCCCCCTTAAGGATAATGTCTATTTTTGGACCAATTAAAAAATATTTTGATATTAATTCAGTATGTACATGTTAGCAATGCTTTACCCAGAACACTTAAATGGGCACAATGTTGAAACATTAGATACATTTCATGTTATAGTACAAAAAGAAGAAAAAAAATAGGTGAGACAATGAAATGTATCCAAGGATGCCAGGAATGTGCTGACATCAAATAGGTCACTGTTCTGTAGACAAATTCAGGGGGGGGGGGTTTGACCTCAGGGGGGCCTTCTACCCTACTCAGAGTGAATGATTTAAATGCTTAGATCTGCATCACTAAATGCAAAAATGATGAGGAAATAGTGGATGAAATAAGATTCGAACCTGTAACGTCAGTATTACAAGTCTAATGTTTTACAATCAAGCTACACAAATGGATAGAAAATCATGGCTTTTGTCTGTCATTTGAATTATTGAAATCAGTTAGAAATTATATTAAAATAAATATATATATATATCTAACTGTTTCATGAGAGCAGAAATGTTAATTCTGTAGCTTATTTATACTATTTGGATTCTTATCTAGCCTATATTTGCGCTTGAAGGGGTGGATGTTGGGCCTATATCGAAAATATGAAATGCGTAAATGGGGATGGAAACACTTGCCATGAATTAGTTGCAGTTTGAATTAGAAAGCATTGAACTCGCATTAAATCGCTTTTGCACAGTTTATAGATCCACATTTTGTAATATATTTAGCCAAGCCAGCTAGTAGGCTATTATATGTAGGCCTATAGTTATGATTCATAATTAGAAGAAGAGACGTTGTGAAGTGGGGTTTGTTTAATAAAACCAAATGCATTTCCAAGCGCAAAGCCTGCATGCTTTTCAACTAGCCTACCAGACTAATTTTAGATGGTAAACTTAGGCTAATGAATGCTGTATGACACGTTCTATATAAAGTACACTTTAATACGATATTAATAAAGATCATCTCTCATCATAGGCCTACCCCATGAATGAGTTTGTGCACAGATCCAGGCTCCATTAAAGGCTTGCATTTAGTCTATGATGCTTTTTGTCCCCATATAGAAGCTAATAACTGTATTCATCTTTAAAACTCGTGTGAAACTTTGATCAGAAGTCCATCATTTAGGGTTTAATGGTCAGTCAAAGAGACAAGGACCACATGGGCAAACCATGAAGTGCTGTGGGCATATAACTATCATTGTGCACAGCGGCCTCCCCAGCACCTCAGGTTGACACAATTATAAACAAGTATAGCCTATAATAGTGCAAGTTAAGTTACAGCCGTCTGTAAGCCTGCAGATGGATGGATCATGGATGCTCTATTGATAACCCAAATGCGGGAAAACTTGCGACCAGCGGTGTCCACATTATCCCCCCTCATATAAACGTGGGTGCAAAATATGGCAAAACTGACCGGTGATTAGCCTACCAAGTTCGATCCAATTCAAACATGTCTGCGACTGCATGCAACTTCATTTCGTTCATAATTAGGCTTGGCTACTATTACCAGACAGCCTTATTGAAAGCTTCTGGACAGCTTGAGGACTTGCAGCCTATATACCAGCCAGCCCATGTATTATATTTTTGTATAGCATAAAATGAAATACAGAGTAGGCTATATGCTATTGGAATTTTATAGAGGCGCGCCCAAATAATGAATTAGCTGCATCATGCCCCTGAGTGCGCTGTTCAAAAGTAGGTCAAAATCTGCTGCCACTCAGTCTCCAGCATTGAAGCATGTTGACCACAGCAGAGAAGAGGAGGAGGACATTTATTAAGACTACTTTGAATATGTTATGAATTAATACAGAAACACATGTCAGAAACAGTTTAATTCAGCACTCATCTAAAATTAATCATCTGACCATTTTGAATGAAAGTGGCTCATATAACGCAGACCCAAATGCGCACTGCGTGCCAACTGATATAGGCTGGATGGCCCAAGATGAAAATGTAAGTGAGAACGCACAATGCCATTGACAGACAGTATAGGCTACAATGCAAATATTAAAAGATAATGCTGTAGTCTGTCGTCTTGTAGGAATTAATGAGGCCATAACTCCACCCTATGAGAGCCAAATAATGGGAACAAACGATACCGAACAAACTTTAGTAATATTGCTCTGGCGGAGCTGCAGCTGATAGACCAGGAAAAAAATATATAGCTTATTATTATTTAGTTAATTTAATGCAGGGTATTTAGAAAAAAATATTAATATCTAAACTGTATCAATGCCACTAACCTGGATACATGCATGTGATAATAATTTTTATTTTTTAGGCTACACGATCACACAACGCGATGCAGCAAGGCAAGCCAGGCGTTCACACGATGCGGTGATGCAGCACGCCACATTAATCACGCCTGCTTTCTGCGCTGAACGCACGCACACACACACGCACGCACGCATAAAAAAAAAAAAAGTCACATTACACGACACGTTCACACGCTGATGCAACACGCCACGCTTGCTTTCCTAGTAGTGTCTGCGCAGAACGCACGCACACACATACACACGCACGCATAAAAAAAAATCACACGTTCATGTGACGCGTCAAGGTTTGCCGTGGCACGGATCGAGCGCCATACACACACACACACACACACACACACACACACACACACACACGCGCGTCAGTGACATCATGACAGCAAGAGGAACGTTTAGATTAGCTGATGTTATGTATCAGCAAGTCTCGCGAGCCAGACTGTTGCCTCCCACAATTTTCAAATGCTTCCGTCATACAGTCTGGTGTAGGGCTGGGCAACTTTGATGACAGAGAGGGCCACTATATTTCCACACTCACTCCAGAGGGCCGTCATTTAATTCGGTAAATTTGTAAATAAATGCCGTACTTCGCCATTCTATTCACACAAAAGTAACAAAAATAGACTATCTACAAGCTCAAAACGCGTCGCAGTGCCACATGTTTTGAGCTTGTAGATCTGATATTTTTGCTATTTTTTTATTGGAATCTTGAATTTTGTTTGAGATTTTTGAATTGGAATCCTGAAAAGTCACATTTTTATTGAATTTCAAATGCATTTAGTTATACTTATGTTAACTTTATGAACTGAAATACAAATACATTGGACGTAAAAAAGACAACAGAATTTTAATACTAGTCATCCAGCTACTAATATAGACTGCACAAAAAAATAAAGGGAACACTTTGATCCCTTAATTCTTTTGATTTTTTTCGTTAGCAGTATGTACACAGTTCATGAAAAAACTCAAAAGAATTAAGGGATCAAAGTGTTCCCTTTATTTTTTTGAGCAGTATAGACTGAAGTACTTAAAGCGGGTCATGTTTGCATGTTTGGAATTGTAACAGCTGAAATCAATAATATATCAGTATTCCGATATTAACCTGCGGACCGCATTAAGTGAAATTGGGGGCCGCATGTGGCCCTCGGTCCGCCAGTTTCCCATGTATGGTCTGGAGCAACGGAAGCTCTGGAAATGATCCGGGGATATAGCGCATCTGACGCCTCCTCCCCGCTTGCGTTTCGTCTTTACAGTCGCGCAAATTTGTCCTAATATAAATGAAAATCCTCTAAGCATAATATAGCTTGCTGCTTATCAGAAATGGAAATTCTAAATTAAAATGTAAAGATATTTAAAAATATATTTTCGTGAACGGAAAAGACTAACAGATGACAGCTTCCGTTCTCGGCTTTCGGGATGTGGAGTTCCAGACTCTACAGTATAGCATTCGGAAATCGTGGAATAGTTGTCTGGCTACGCGAGTCTATGAATCAGCTAATAGGGATCGGAAAGTAACTCCATGAACTCAACACAATGAATAGAGCTGCTATAGAAACATGTACAATATGTATCATGGGCGCCGCACATTGATCATTTTATTCAAATTCCTGTCCTGCTGTCACCAGTTTGCACCTCAGTAAAAAACATAATAAAGAAGAAAAAAATCCTCCAGGAAGGAGCTGATAAGAGTATATCTAGCCCTTCAAATAAATCCCCAAGTGGACCTGGGGGATGATCGAGCACAATGACAGAAAGATGGACAGGGGTTGTAAAAAAAAGAAAGAAAAAAAGACAGCATGAAATTCTTGTGGAAAGTGAAAGATGAGAAAGATTACGAACACATAATTCCCACATGGGAGATGTAACTACACCGAAGGTCCCTAGGAGAGTGGCGCCAGTGTTCTAATGGGGTTATGAAGTTTCAGTCTGTGAGAGTTAGAAATTCAGCTTTCTGGACTGCTGATTGGCACTTCCAGAGTCCTCCTCCTGACCTGGTGACCTGGATGGATAGTAGCCCCAAGCCACTTAGAGGCTATCCATCCTCTTAAGTTGCAATACCCGCCTAGATTGACAGCCCCATTCATTAAACAGAAATGTCTGACAGTGGTGGAAAAAAGTACTTGCATCTTTTACTTAAGTAAAAGTATCAATACTGCAATGTAGAAATACTCTTGTTACAGGTAAAAGGCCTGTGTTCAAAATGTTACTTGAGTAAAAGTACATACGTTTTGCCATCAAAATATACTTTAAGTACCAAAAGTAAAAGTTCTAACATATTTGAAAATAGCCGATCTACAAGCTCACAGCGTTGTGAGCTTGTAGATCTGCTATTTTCAAATCTGAATATGGGGAAATGCGTACATTTGGGGGTACGATTTTATGGGTATTTTTCTGTTAAGTTTGTGTTACAGCAAACATCCATATTTAGTTGAAACGTAGGTGTATTGAGTACAGCTTTCATTTTGTGTTTGTGCGCTTATAAGCAGTGAGTTGTTTTTGTCGTTCACTTGTTGTGCACATGCGCATAAAGTTGCTTAGTCAGCATTCCCTTCAGCGTTATTCAGTAGAGCGGTATCGATGCGTTTTACATTGCAGATGCGTGCTGATAAGAGAATGTGCATTGAAAATAGTTATTTTGAGTAATAAACTCTTGTAGTGCAATCATATATACTCTGTACTGTACGTATCGATGGATGATTAGGATACGGTATATTGTTTATTTTTAGTATATTTCGTTTAAGTTAAATTCCCGTATCATTAAAAGTATATACCGTCCGTGTGTTTCTATGTTTCCAGAGTAAACTAACCTACATCTACTGTTACTTCTGCATCTCATCGTCATTTCATGACTACCTTTTGCGACCTATTTAAGCGAGGGCTAATGTGTGTAGTGACTCGTGGGCTGGCTGAGTGTAGACCGTTCTGTTTAAAGGGACTGTAGGCAAGTTCAGAGATTAATAAAAAAACTGTTGTCAAACACCGCCCCTCCACTCCCCCCCCCCCCTCATCAGCAGTTTGCTTCCCCGACCACCAAGGGGTGACGCAGGGGGGACTTCTAAACGGGCCATGCCGAAAATAGGTTGCTTTATTAGGATACAATGCGTGTCACTGCCCGCCCGGTCCGCCCCTGCCGGTTCTCTGAATTTGTATTTTTAAATAGGCTCTGTCATGATAAATTGACCACATATATGTTAAGTTAAACAACCGAATTCTATCCAAACGATATCTTAAAAGTAAATTCCGTGCCTCAAAAAAGTTTGAGAGCGTTTTAAAACCGAAAGTAAAAAGTAAAAACAGCGCAGCAGAAAACAATGGCGGCTCGTTCCATTTTTGTCGGCTGCACTCGGTTCCATTCGGTTTCACTCGAGCAGTTCACACGGACACGGACGCGCACGGACGCGCACATGCGTGCGTTCATTTTACGTCCCGGACAAACATAAACTGTAGGGAAAATACGGATTTCAGAAAGAGGACTGTGTTTCAAAGCAGGAAAACACCCCAGCATAATTATATAGTGGCTGATAGAGGGGAAAAAAATGCCAAAAATATATATATATATATATATTTTTTTATTTATTTATTTAGGCTTAATGTTGCCTAGAATCCCTTTAAGTTGTAGTTTAGTTTAGTGACCATGTGTGTTTATGTGTGAATGTGTGTGTGTGTGTGTGTGTGTGTGTGTGTGTGTGTGTGTGTGTGTGTGTGTGTGTGTGTGTGTGTGTGTGTGTGTGTGTGTGTGTGTGTGTGTGTGTGTGTGTGTTATAAATAAACCTACAAAAGACAGGAGCGGTGTAGCGTGTTTTGATGTTATTGATGTGTAATTGTAGCTGTTGAGTGATTTACGCCAAATCTATCTGCATTGTATGCGTCCCCGGTCTGTGGGGAGATTTTGGGGTCAGATAGAACTCTAGAATAACGGAACAGTAACTAGTAACTAAAGTTTAACAGATGTACAAGCTCGCAGCGCGGCACGAAATGACACGCTGTGAGCTTGTGTATCTGCTATTTTTGAATATCCAACGCAAACATTTAAAATGACACGGAGGCTTTCCCGGTTTTAATGGGTTAAATCACTCATGTCCTGCGTACCACCTGTTTCGAAATTGCACATAATATGCAGGATGTTGAGTGAAAAAATATAAAGAATCAAGGAAGCACAGAGTTTGACAATGGTGTTTTTTTTCTTTTCTTTTTTTAACAA
Organism: Gymnoscopelus microlampas; assembly: GCF_963454915.1. Lineage (NCBI taxonomy): Eukaryota > Metazoa > Chordata > Actinopteri > Myctophiformes > Myctophidae > Gymnoscopelus > Gymnoscopelus microlampas. Next base: position 3,249,705 of record NC_139957.1, read on the forward strand.
AGCCTTGACTGAGACAAAGAGATAATAACCCAAGCTGTCCATAGAGGTGCAATATTGGTGAGTTTATCGTCGTTTAATACAATCAGATAGGACTTTTCTCTTTAATGAATGGGGCTGTCAATGGAGAGCATTTGCAACTTAGAGGTTGGATAACATCCAAGTTGCTTGCGGCTTGATGGATAGATGAGATTACAGCGATCTCTGTGACAAGGGAAGTTGCGCACAGGGTGCAGAGAAGAGGAAAGAACAGGAATAGTGATGAAATACATTGTAGCAAAAAAAGATCAATACAATCCGTTGCTGTCGGGCAGAAACCTTGTATCTCCATATTTCAACTTTTAGTTTTTTTTGTAAATGAATGCCTTGCTACATTGTCACACCAAAGTAACGATCTAGCCGCTCACAACATGTGACACGTTGTGAGTTGTGACACGTTGTGAGCTTGTAGACTTGCAAATGTAGTTTTTAAGAGAAAGAGAATGTGATTAAGTCGGTCAGTGGGTATTATGAATATTCAACCGATGAAAAGTATTAATGAGCTTGTGAGTAAATAATAACTCCATTGGAACGATTAGAACAACAGGTTCTTTTTTCCATTTCTTTTAAAAGTAACAGCTTTGGGCATACAAGGTTTCCACCTGACAGCGACGAAACACAAGGTGACACGGCGGGCTATCTTGTCTTTGTGCAGCGAAGGCTGTCATTAGGAGACAACATGGGCAGAATAAATACACAGCAAGTGATTGACAACAGCTGTGCTTGATTGATAAACTGGGTGAGTGGGTGTAGCAGGTGTGTCTAATGAGCCAATCACATAGTGGGCTTGGATAAATAGACCTGAACTGGACAAATTGATGCTTAACTGGCCTCACTCGGCCCTTCAAAACACTGCAAGCTAATCACATTAACCCTAGCATCCCTATGGACCGTCGCAGTGGCTGACATTTTGTTCACTGGCTTAGATTCCACAGATAGAAAGCCTGTTGATTTCTCCAAAGACATTTCGGAAATCCTTATATTAAGGATTTCAAGCCTGGAACCAAGCCAATCAGGCTCCTGGTTAATCATGAACATAAAACATATTATGATTCTATTCATGAACATATTTGGAAACTGCAAAAAAGGCGAAGGTACAAGCGCCATTGCACATACCTCTCCAATGATTCCAGCCAAAACAATTTATTAGCTTGCTTCTTTCTAACTTTAATCGTTGTCTTTATTGTAGTGCTGATATTGTTGATAATGTTGTAAAATATTGTAGTTGGTAGTGATTTCAGCGCCGATTTGCTATCGTACTCCAGGCTATGGGATCAGGAAGTAGAAACACACGTGACATTCGCGTAGGGGGGGGTATTTCCATAGTAACGCAAGCTATACACCAATCAGATATGTCGACATTACACTTTAGCGTTGTGGTTAGTGGAGTATTTCTCAGTGAGCTTGTGAGTTACTATTTAAACATGCAACACGAGCAGTTTAAAATGTCTTTTGTTGCTAAGCTCTTTCTTAACATTGTACATGGAGAGGGAAAGAGAAAAGATAACCTTTTGGAGAAAGGGGATGACTCATGTTGAGTCACCATTGTTGATGACTCAACCTGAGTGTTCTTGCGATTATGTGGTCCTGGTTGTGCTGCAGGGAAGACACCCTACAGTAGCCTACATTGTACTCAATGGACCCAAAGGGACCCATGAGAGACAATTTATGCTCTCCCAGAGGATTTAACTGCGTTTCCATTTGTTTACTGTTTTGCTGTGTTATTTTGTGCGGGTTGTCGCGGGTTGTGTGTGTGCGTGCCTGAATTGGGTACACATTCAACAAAAGTTGCAGTCATTGTATTAGCGGTTGCCCTAGTTGACAGATTACTCCACGGAGGGCTGCCATCATTATCATAAGAAAACAGCTGTGGTATTAATGTTAATTAGAGGCTTTAGTAAATTGAGTCTTTTTCTTTTTTTTCTCTCTCTTTTTCTTCATTTAGCTAATGGGCCACTCTTGTGAGCAACTTGGCATGCAAAGAAGTTGGCACTCTAAAATGGCAGGAAAAAAATGTCCCTCGGCTGCCTAAATTGAATAGCTTTCCTCGCCGAAATGTAATTATTTCTTGTTTGTTTTGAAAACAAATAAATAAATAATGCACTAGACGCTGACCCTTTTCCATTAATACTGCATTGGCCCTGTGTTGATTTCCTTTCTCCTGTTTGAAATACTGTACATGCCGTGCAGGAATTGTTCTTAGCGTGTTTGCATGCACCGCATTGTGCCAGGAGTGGGGACCAATGGGCATTGAAAGCGATAGAAATCTCATAAAATATGAGACAGCTTTTTATTAATTTCTATATGATTGCCATTACATCTGACATCTGTTGCATCGCAATGCTGTTCGTCGTGCACTTTGGATGGAGTCGGCACTGACGGATAAGAATATTTAACAAAAGTGATTCTCAACCTTTTTTAATTTCAAGGACCCCCAGTTTGAAATGTAATAGTCCATTTGAAGTTTTTTAACCCATTAAGACCATCTATTTTTAGATTTGAGCTAAAAGGAGATTTGGAGTAGAGGGGGAAAAGTCAACTGCAGGGTTTGGTGATGAAAGAAAAGCTGATATGTTTTATAGGTTTGACTGTGTATTTATTTTTTCCCAACCAGTCAAGATGGACTTGGTGTCTGTCTGCCTTTGTGGGAATTTGGGCTGTTGCCTTGCACCTTATAATGGTGTTAGCTATACAGTACAGTACACCTGTGCTCAATTTGATCACTGCCTCACCGATCAAAATTATCATCGTAGCCTTTGGCCAAAACATGAGAGCTGGACTTTTAACACGCGTTCAGGTACTAAATGGAGTGCTGCTTTTTTCGCGTTCCTGGGATTTCTATAATAACGGCTGAACAGGCAGTCCTAGGTCGAAACGGTGCAGATGGGATGTGAGTCCTTTACACCGCTCTCTTTTTTTGGGGGGTTATTGACAGAAAACGGAGCCCAGGGCTCGTCTAACGAGAGTGACCCAGTTTTCAAAGTTGCGAAAAGCAATTTTATTAGCATCTCTTCTGGATTCTGCTTGTATCACATTCACAACACCACCAGTTGAAGCTGCGGACGGGCTTAATGTACGCTCATAGAGAACGGAGTGTCCCGCGCAGATCAAAGACTAAAAGACGCGGAGGAGGGTGCTAATGCAGGAGACGGAGAGCAACATTTTTCCACTTGTTTAATATTCATCAGATGGAGATTTTTCCTTTTGTTCTTGGAGTTTCAGATTTATATATGGGTTCGCGGGGCGGGTTGAGGCGGGTTGGGTTCCGTGGCGGGGCGGGGCGGGTCATGAAAAAACCCGACCTGCACATCACTAACAGCCATGAATCAAACTAAATTATTTAATCGGTTATGAAAAATAACCGATTACCGTCTGCTATTTTCAATATTATTTGCAACACTGAAGTGCGACTCGGTGTAAAATAATCAAGTCATTCATGTAATTGTTTTTAAAAATGACATACAAAGTGTTTTATAATACACACAGTGTTTTATAATATGCTGTTCCACTGAGTTTATAATGTGTTAGGACCAGCACTTATAAATTATAGTATCATCATAAGTTATAATATTCATAAACCTTTGTCGAGCCAGTTCTCCATATTCAATATTATTTATTTATTTATTTATTGGCTTTGTATGGTTGTGTGTGGCTACTAATGCCTGTAGTGTGCTCAACCCCCGGCAGGTCTCCCTTATAAGGACATGTGCGTCATGCTAGGGGCGTGACAGACTGAGAAGCACACAGTCTTTACACCTTGTTTGTGTGCGGGAGTTTTATCTAATCTATTATTTTATTCTACTACAAGTTTAGTTTTCTTTTCATGGTTTGCATCTCTGTAAAGGAGAAAAATAGACATCTTTAATTTGAAACTTAAAGAAAACCTGGAATGGACATTCTATTCTTCAACCAACAAGTGTCTATTATTTCAGTCTGTCTAAGAGTGACTCACACAAATGGGAAAAGTTGTTTTTTAACTAAAGGATATGTGGTCACTACAACCTTGTTATAACTTGTTATGCATACTTATGACCAGTTGTAACAAGTGTTATAATGCCTTATAAGTGCATTATAACGCATTATAAATGTGGTTATAACGCATTATAGACCTGACCTTGATATAAAGTCTTTATATACCATTATCCAGTATTACCATAGAGGTAATACTGGATGTAAGAAACATAAAAATATAATAATAAAGGAAAAGAAAAACATTGGCAATAGAGCTTGAGGAACCAAATAGAACAGGCCGCCACTTCTCCATTGAACTCAACAGACGTGGCCGCCATGTTCTATTCGGTCGCATGTCTTTGAAGGGTGTGCTTGTTTTATATAGTGCAGGTAAAATCATTTATAATAAAATATTATTATAAGCAATATTACAGGAGAAAAAAAACTTTAGCAGCAATGGGAAATGTGAGGAGCAGAATATGAGGAGGTTTAGTATCTGGAATATCGAACGTGCATTTAGGTACAGTAGGCCTATACACATACTGTATGCAAAATACACATTCAGTATATACATTAGTGCAATAGAAAACTACAAGGGCGTATTTGCAGTTTGGGTCTTTTAATCTCCGCCATGCGAGAGAGTATGTTTTACCCTCCGTCCGTCCGTCCGTGTGTCCGTGTGTGTGTCCGTGTGTTCTGTCCGTGTGTTAGCAGTTAATCTCTGGCACCGTTGGCCCGGTCGCTGCGAAACTGTGCACACACACTTCCTGGATGCCAATTCAGAACCTCTGCCTCAAATTTTTCACATGGGCCTGTTATAGCGCCACCGATTTACAGTATTTATATTTTATATTTTATATTTTATATTTTATATTTTATATTTTATATTTTATATTTTATATTTTATAATTTAAATTATAATTTATAATTTATAATTTAAATTATAATTTAAATTATAATTTAAATTATAATTTAAATTATATAAATGTATAATAATTTATATTATATTTGTATTTATAGGCCGATTTGTGCAAAACCCATTTTTTCACATTACTCCTACAGTTTTTAACCAAACGTCATGCAAATCGGTACACAGTATCTCTATAGTCATGTGATCAACCCTGATCTGTCCGATTTCCCATATTCCATCCTCATTGGTTAAGGTTGCCATCCAAAGTTTGCAGGATTGGTCCGTTTTGAACAAACTGCCTCAAACCATGAGCGCAGCTTGCGATTTCCGTGACATTTCACACGCACATTCCCACTAGGCCGAGGAAGAAATGCCACCTTTTTCACATTGGCCTGTTATAGCGTCACCAGCAGGTCTAATTTAGCAAAACACATTTTTGGAACAAAAAAATGTCTCAGCATCATGGCCCCAGTAGGTTTTGCACATGAATGCTACTGTCCCTATTCTGGGCATGTCATGATATAGACGAACATTCACCCCAAATAACAGAGTTAAATCCTAAAAGGTGTCACGATGTGACGCGTTTTGAATAGATCGGCTATATTTGGAAAAGAGATTTGGAGTAGCGGGGGAAAAGGAGAAGACCAAGTCAACTGCAGGGTTTAGTGATGAAAGAAAATCTGTTTTATAGGTTTGACTGTGTATTTATGTTTTCCCAACCAGTCAAGATGGACTTGGTGTCTGTCTGCCTTTGTGGGAATTTGGGTTGTTGCCGTTGCACCTTAGAATGGTGTTAGCTATACAGTACATCTGTGCTCAATTTGATCTCTGCCTCACCGATCAAAATTATCATCGTAGCCTTTGGCCAAAACATGAGAGCTGGACTTTTAACACGCGTTCAGGTACTAAATGGAGTGCTGCTTTTTCGCATTCCTGGGATTTCTATTATATAATAACGGCTGAACAGGCAGTCCTAGGTCTAAACAGTGCAGATGGGATGTGAGTCCTTTACACCGCTCTCTTTTTTTTCGGGGTTATTGACAGAAAACGGAGCCCAGGGCTCGTCTAACGCGAGTGACCCAGTTTTCAAAGTTGCGAAAATAAATTTTATTAGCATCTCTTCTGGATTCTGCTTGTATCACATTCACAACACCACCAGTTGAAGCTGCGGACGGGCTTAATGTACGTTCATAGAGAACGGAGTGTCCCGCGCAGATCAAAGACTAAAAGACGCGGAGGAGGGTGCTAATGCAGGAGACGGAGAGCTACATTTTTCCACTTGTTTAATATTCATCAGATGGAGATTTTTCCTTTTGTTCTTTGAGTTTCGGCCCCCCCCCCCCTCAAAAAAGAAATCCAAAAAATGTAATAGATTAAAATTGAGAGACCAGTTACAATGTAACTGGGGGAACAGTTACATGCATTTTCTGCTTGTTTTTGCAGAAAATGCACTTAAGACTTCTGGTGATTAGTAGTTTTCGTTCCCTACCTATGTTGAATACACTTATTGTAAGTCGCTTTGGATAAAAGCGTCTGCTAAATGACTGTAATGTAATGTAATGTCAAAGCCTCCCCCCCACCCCCCCCACCACCACCTTCCAGTCTGCCTATGCCCCCTGCTGGACTCAGACAGAGTAAACCTCTGTGTGGTACTACTGTATTCAAGATTCAAGTACAGCCATTAGTGATGAGCGGGCCGACCCGTAACCCGCGGGACCTGCGGGTCAACCCGCGGCGCGGGTGGGTCGAGTCAGGATTTCAGAGGCAATTATGCGGGCTGCGGGTGAACGGGTCAGCCGCTCTCACACGCAAAAAATAATAAAAAATCACATGCTCTTGTTTTGTCTTTATTCCTAATAAGAATAAGAATAATAACAATAAAACAGTTTGAATACACTTGGGGTGTATACTTGAAGATTATTTTCATTCATGATTTTACGTTTTTTTTTTTTTTACCGCGGGTCGCGGGGCGGGTTGAGCCATAGATTTATATATGGGTTCGCGGGGCGGGTTGAGGCGGGTTGGGGGGCGGGGTGGGTCATGAAAAAACCCGACCCGCACATCACTAACAGCCATGAATCGAACTAAATGATTTAATCGGTTATGAAAAATAACCGATTACCGTCTGCTATTTCCAATATTTTTTCAACACTGAAGTGCGACTCGGTGTAAAATAATCAAGTCATTGATGTAATTGTTTTTAAAAATGACATACAAAGTGTTTTATAATATGCTGTTCCACTGAGTTTATAATGCGTTATGACCAGCACTTATACATTATAGTATCATCATAAGTTATAATACTTCATAAACCTTTGTAGGAGCCAGTTCTCTATATTCAATATTATTTATTTATTTATTGGCCTTGTATGGTTGTGGCTACTAATGGCTGTAGTGTGCTCAACCCCTGGCAGGTCTCCCTTATAAGGACATGTGCGTCATGCTAGGGGCGTGACAGACTGAGAAGCACAGTCTTTACACCTTGTTTGCGTGCAGGAGTTTTAACTAATCTATTATTTTATTCTACTACAAGTTTAGTTTTCTTTTCATGGTTTGCATCTCTGTAAAGGAGGAAAATAGACATCTTTAATTTGAAACTTAAACAAACCTGGAATGGACATTCTTTTCTTCAACCAACAAGTGTCTATTATTTCAGTCTGTCTAAGAGTGACTCACACAAATGGGAAAAGTTGTTTTTTAACTAAAGGATATGTGGTCACTACAACCTTGTTATAAGTTGTTATGCATACTTATAAACATTTGTAACAAGTGTTATAATGCCTTATAAGTGCATTACAACGCATTATAAATGTGGTTATAACGCATTATAGACCTGACCTTGATATAAAGTCTTACCATAGTAATAATAATATATTAAAGGAAAAGAAAAACATTGGCATTTAGGTACAGTAGGCCTATACACATATGCAAAATACACATTCAGTATATGCATTAGTGCAATAGAAAACTACAAGGGCGTATTTGCAGTTTGGGTCTTTTAATCTCCGCCAGGCCGAAAGGCATGGCGAGAGAGTATGTTTTACCCTCCGTCCGTCCGTCCGTGTGTCCGTGTGTGTGTGTGTCCGTGTGTTCTGTCCGTGTGTTAGCAGTTAATCTCTGGCACCGTTGGCCCGGTCGCTGCGAAACTGTGCACACACACTTCCTGGATGCCAATTCAGAACCTCTGCCTCAAATTTTTCACATGGGCCTGTTATAGCGCCACCAGGAGGCTGATTTGTGCAAAACCCATTTTTTCACATTACTCCTACAGTTTTTAACCAAACGTCATACAAATCGGTACACAGTATCTCTATAGTCATGTGATCAACCCTGATCTGTCCGATTTCCCATATTCCATCCTCATTGGTTAAGGTTGCCATCCAAAGTTTGCAGGATTGGTCCGTTTTGAACAAACTGCCTCAAACCATGAACGCAGCTTGCGATTTCCGTGAAATTTCACACGCACATTCCCACTAGGCCGAGGAAGAAATGCCACCCTTTTCACATTGGCCTGTTATAGCGCCACCAGCAGGTCTAATTTAGCAAAACACATTTTTGGAACAAAATGCCTCAAATCATGAATGCTGTGTCTGATTGCCGTGAAAGAAGAAATGGCACCATTTTCACATTGGGCTATTATAGCGCCACCAGGAGGCCAGAATAACGTACCTGACCTGGTGGAGACCTGTGCTCCGAGGAGCACTTTTTCTAGTTTTCCGGTGTTTTTGTCCAGCCTCAGGGACAAATAGTTGGTGAGCCTCCAAGTGTTTTGCTTTTCACCTTCATGGCCTGCTGTTCACTCTTTCTTGATGAGATGTGCTCATGTGCTGCTTTCCATTTCACCTCCCGTCCCCACCTTTCTATCTGAGATCTGTTGCTCTCTTCTCCTCATACAAATATGCATCCCCAACCAGGGTTGCCAGATTTGCTTATTATATATAATTGCCCCGCAAGATTTTATTTGAAAATAGCCGATCTACAAGCTCACAACGCGTCGCAGCGCGACACGTTGTGAGCTTGTAGATCTGCTATTTTCAAATAGCTGATGTATATGTTACAAGTGCTCAGGTGGCCCATAGTCGCTTCTTTTGGGCTGGTTTTCCTAGACCTGGTTGCTTGTTTCTCTCACAGAATCTGGCAACACTGTCCCCAACTTGATCTTACTCTGAACTCCTGTTCACTCCACCCAAAGTGATATGTATTTGGGGGTGTGAAAATGTATGTAAGATGAGAAGATGTATGTAAAAAAAAAAAATCACACCCAGTGTGAAGTGGGCGGTGTGGTCACAGTGGTCATCACAGTGATGGAAGTGATTCACTTAAAAAAAAACATAAAAATGTTTTTTTTAAGTCCATACTGCTATTCATAGGGCTGCACATGTGTCATGTGTTTCGCTAGCCAATATCACCGTCCTGAATTTGCAAAGTCAGCCAATCACATTACAGCAAGTGGTGATGACACTAGCTGTAATGTGATTGGCTGACTTTGCAAAAGTATAGATTTGCATTGACTGTGGAAGGGTTAGCGTTGTAGACTGCGTTGTAGACTATTGGCCAATCACGGTGCAGGATTGGTCAGTGTCCAAACCTCACTTATAGGGGGCGGTTACACCGCCCCAAAAATCTAAATTATTCAAAAATAGCAGATGTTCAAGCTCGAAGTGCGGCACTAAAGTGACACGCTATGAGCTTGTAGATCTGCTATGTTTTAATAGCCAGCATAAATGGATGAAGTGGTTAAATTGGTTCTGCATGTATGAGATGTGTTTCTCTCTTCTTCTTCTCCTCTTCAGACAATATGCATCCCCCATCTTATTCTGAACTCCTGTTCCTTAAAGGACCATACTGTCTATTTACCACCTTCTGTCATTATATTGTACATAAACAGATGACATGTTCCTGTTAATGGCTTTAATTTAAAATGTGCATTTGTATTACTAAGTCAATTTTGGCTAAACATCATTGAGCGGTTAATAAGTCTTAATTGTTTTAGTCTTGTAAATCTATCTTTTCTCCAGGGACTATTTTAGCTTTCGGCTAGTTGTTAAAAAGGGCTAATCTGTTCAAGATTTTGCAGATTGAATTTAATTGTATAATTTGTCACATTCTTGGGGTGTTTTTTAAAAGCCAGATTTGGATTCAATATGACCCCAAGGTATTTGTGTTAAAGGAGTAGTTCACCCAAAAAATTACTTATTTTCTATCGGTTACACAGATTTGATGACGAGCACTGCGTTCCGGTAGGAGACACAAAGGAGACTCTTTGTGTCTCCTACCGGAACCCACTGCTCGGCATTAAATTGTTAGCTTAGGAATGCGACAAAAACTTTAAAAATATCTTTGAATTCAAGTCTCCATGGAGTGAGTAATCGATAGGGGAAAAAAAGTCATTTTGGGGGTGAACTATCCCTTTAACACGTGTTAGACTCAAACATGTCTCTTGACCAGACATGAACCTTGCTCAAAGCTCAAAGCATACATTTGTACATTGAACTCCCTCCTCCGAACAAGGGGCAATAGTGTTTGTATGGCTGCTCGACAAAGGCGGATGCACTGCAGTGGATTGAGACCCCTAGACTCCACCGTGGTGGGCAGTGTGCTTCACTTTACCACAATAAATAAATGACCTTTTTTAATGTTTGTCTTCCTCCTCATGTGGGCCCCTCCAGTCTGGCCGAAGACGAGGGCTGCTCCCCGTACGACAAGGAGTCCATGGCCATCATCCACCTGAACAACACCACCGTCATGTACCTGAAGGAGGTCACCAAGTTCCTGGCCATGGTGTGCTTCCTGCGCCAGGAGAGCTTCGAGAGGAAAGGTCGGTTCAGCTTAGCGTTGATGTATTACCTTCATTTCTTCATGAACCACTTAACCCAATACGACCGGGAACGCATTTTAGATTTGAACCACTTTTAACCATTATCTTATACTGTGGGCTATTCAAAAATAGCAGATATACAAGCTCATCTACAAGCTCAGCTACTGTATGAGCTTGTAGATCTGCTATTTTTTTTTTTAAATCATGATTTTTTTATTTTTTGCAAATCTTTGAATATATATATATTTTTAAAGCGAACATTTGTAACTCAAATCTTTGCTTCTGGGGATTCTACAAATGTGCAAAATGATATGTATTTGGCCGCGGACCCCCATCTCAACATATGTTGTTCCAGGGACCCCCCAGAAGCAAAGATTTGAGTTAAAAATGTTCCCTTTAAAGAATATATATATTCAGATTTGCACACATTTTCACGATTTTTGAATAGCCAAAGTATAAAATAATGGTGTAAGTGGTTACACAGATGCTTTCCCGGTTTGAATGGGTTAACAGTAAAGTGGTTGAAGAAATGAGGGCTATATATTTTGCTGACCAGCGTCCCCCAGGGTGTCTGTATTTGGCCCACTCCTTTTTTCTTGTCTTTTCTTTTTCTTCATAATAACCTTACACGTTAAATCGTCACTGACGGCTGGAAACCTTGTATTATGGACAAAACGGTGCCTTTATAGGAACAAGAAAAAAATGAAACTGCGTTCCAATGGATCCAATGTAGTTATTATTTTATCACAAGCTCTTGCTAATACTTTGCATTGGTCCAAAAAAATAATCAATAGAATAATCGCTAAGAAAATAATGGATAGTTGAAGCCCTAAATAAATGTTCTGTAGCAACTGTGTAGCCTTTAGCTTAAATGGCACATTAGAAAGTGTTCATTTAATTGTGTTAACAAAATGTACAACAAGCCTTCCGGAAGTTGTATATTCATTAAATACAATGTATGTACATATTATTGCATATTTGCATGTCGTTGCTGTCGGGTGTCCAAACCTGTTAGTTTTCTGGAATTAAATTCAAAATGAGCAAAAAATAGCTGATCTTCAAGCTCAAAACACGTCACAATGCGGCACATTTTGAGCTTGTAGATTGGCTATTCTTGCTAGTTTTGTGTGAGACCGTACTAGGGCATTAATTTATGAAAAAACATAAAAAGTTAAAAAAGTTTCTACCCGACAGCAACAATATTCTTTTATTAACCTGCTAATCCAACTCCACCGTAATATGTACAGTAAGTCCAAATGCTTAGAGTGACTCCATGCTTTCTGGTATTTATTATTTCAGTTATTTATCATAGTTGCATGTGACCTTGTGTCAAAGCATCCGTCCCGCTCCACTCATCTCAAAATCCACTTTTCATATGGTTGTTAATGAGTGTCCGTCCATATGCAGAGCGGAATATTCATTGAGTTCCATCTTTTGCTCCGGACTACTTTGACCTTGTAGTTGCTCACGGTTCCCTCAACGGACCCGCAACGGATCATTTTAAATGCTGGAAATTCAAATAAGGTGGAAAAAACAGTAGCTATTTTATCATTTTGGCATCCTTATAAATAATGAATACATTTTGGAAATTGGTCGTTTGAACCGAAGTTTCTCGGATTCAGAAATCAGGTACTGAAGCCAAAACAGTTTGAGAACCACTGTTATGCATTATGGTATATTCTATTCTATCATGCATGCAGAAAATACTATCAGGGAATTTATGATTTTAGGGGACCAATGGCACAGCTCAGTTCAAACACCTCTTTTACCAATTATACAATATATGTTGTATACCTATGTTAGGTATACCTAACCGTTATACGAAATCATAAGATAGATAGATAGATAGATAGATAGATACTTTATTGATCCCCGAGGGGAAATTCAGATATCCCATAGCTCATACAGGCAAGGTTAGTTAAAAACACATCACAAAAGGGGGGGGGGGGGGCACAGGTTAAAATTGAGAGAAGACAAATATAAAAGATATATTATGAAATAAGCATAAAAAAGCATTTAAAAGGTGTCACTGGAATAAATCATCCTTAGTCATTGTCATTGCACATAGACCCATAAATAACTAAAAACTAAGACCATTAGTCCATTAGTCCAGTTCATAGGCCTAGCGGCTGGTCATGGAGTTGAAGAGCCTGATTGCTGTTGGAACAAAAGTGTTTTTAAAACGATCGTTCTTGCAGGGCAATGAACGGAACAGGTCCTTACGACCACTTTTTTGACCTGCCAGGATGTTGTGGAGAGGATGACCCACATTGTCCATTATGGCCCTCCTCTTCTTGTGTATACACCTCTCCACAACAGCCTCCAGTGAGTCCGGCCTCTCACCCAGTGCTGAGGCCGCCTTCTTCACCAATTTATTCAGCCGCTTAGCATCCTTGTCCATCACACTGCCTCCCCAGCAGACTGCAGCATAGAACAGGACACTTGCCACTGCTGACTGGTAGAACATGTGTAGCATTCTGTTGCACACATCAAAAGACCTAAGCCTCCAATAATAATAATAATGTCAAAATATGGACAGTTTATCTTGTGACTGCATTTGATGTTTGTCAAGGTTACACATCCAGAACAGAGTTATTGTCTATGGATTGTGTACCGAAACTGTTTTATCTCATTCATGTCTGCTACAGGATATTACTGTCATATCGCATGTTCTTCTGTGCCTCCCTTGAGACTCTTAAGACCTGCTCAAACCTCTCATTTTGCTGAGAGAGCTGCTGGACACTTTACCTGCTAACATCTCTCTTGTTTGCAAACGTTAAAGAAAAACACAAAGTCGGTGGATGTAAATCTAGAAGCGTGCATAGTGAAAATACAGAGGAGAACCTTCTTAATTTGAGTTTGATAAATAAAACTCGAAAATGTGCTCCTCGGAGCACAGGTCTCCGCCAGGCGAGGTGGTAAAAGAAAGTACTGTTCCTGATTAATTCTGTCTTACCTATTTATATTACATATTGTGATGTCACGTGAAGCTTGACCAATGTTAGGTGTTCACAGACGGACGGACACACACACGGACGGACAAAGTGAAAACATACTCTCCACCATGCCTTCGGCCTGGCGGAGACAAAAATAGCAAAAGTAGCAAATGTAAAAGCTCAAAACGTGTCGCTTCGCGCCGCGTTTCCAGCTTGTAGATCTGCTACTTTTGATGCTTTGGTGTGACGCTGTAGTGTGAACAAGTAGGGTCAAGTCATTTACGAACAAAACACAAAACGTTAGGATCTGGAGATATGAATGTTTCTGCCCGACAACAACCATCTATCATTACCCCTGCTGCTAAACCTTCCCACAATCTCTAATAGGCTCTATGCACAGCAGCCATTCTTACTTCCTTCACATGTGTTACCAATGATACTAATGAAGGCTCTTTTCCATTCTGGTCAAACAGAGTCAGGGTGCTGATATTGTGCATTTTGGCTCACTGGAAACACTCTGCTACACCAGTGGGTCTCAAAGTGTGGTCCAGGGACCCTCATGGTTCCTTGACGGGGTTCCAATTGGCCCCTTAAAAGGCGTGTAACTCTTGAGAGTGTACAAAGAGTTACGGGGGTCCTTGAAATTAAAGGCTTTGAGAACCACTGTGCTACATGTACATGAAATGGAACAGAGCCTTCATTAGTATCATTAGCAAAACCTGTGAAGGAAGTAAGGAAAAGGCCCAATTTCTTTCCAATATGGCTGCTGTGCATAGAGCCTATTGGAGCCGGGGATATGAGTGGTTGTCCATAATTGGGTCCGGCTTCCTCGCCATAAACACCTTCATCACCTCCTCCACCCCTTTCAGAGTATAGCCCCCGCGAGGGAGCTATAGCCAGCCTGTCCAGGTTGCTCGTGTCGCCGGAAGGCAAGTGGGTAGGTGGAGGTGAATCCCCGGTCATGTCATTCCAGTGTTGGTGACATTATTAGTACATTTTTAGTTTGGTAATTTGGACACCAAGTGACTTTCTTGTGTGCAGCTACAGTGTCTGTTTTGTGGTGTAGAACACAGTCCGTGCTGTGCGAGTTGTGTCAGCCCCCAACGCCAGCCGATTCACAAAGTAGTGTTGTTATGTATAATGTTAGGAGGGGAGGAAAAGTCTGCACTTCATCCGTGGGCAAAAATAAGAAATGGTAATGGTCACTGTGCTAAGGCTTGAAACAAGCTGTCAAGGCTAGCTGGCTGATGCAAGAAGGTGGCAAGAAAGTGGAGATTGCAAAGCCAACTCTGTTGCACCCTCTGGCTCACTCTTTGGCTTTCGCTGTGTGGGCCGAAGCAAGTCATCAGAAGTCCTGGCGGATATACTGTACCATCAGAAATACTGGTGGGGATTTTTCGTTGTCGACTTCTCGCAGCGGTAGAATGAGAGATGTACTGTATATACATTGCTATGCTTTTGTTGTCATGTCAGGATGAATTCAGTGGTCTAATGCGTTCTCAACCTTTTCTGGATCAGGGCCCAGTTGAAAATTGTATGTTTCAGAGCTCATTTTAACCCATTAAGACCTGGAACTGTGTCATTTTTTTATTTGAGCTAAAAAGCATTTACAGCATTTACACTTTGGGCTATTCAAAAATAGCAGATATACAAGCTCATAGCGCGGCACCGAGTGCCGCGCTACGAGCTAGTACATCTGCTATTTTTTTTAAATCGTGAAAATGTGTGCAAATCTTTGAATATATATTTTTAAAGCGAACATTTTTAACTCAAATCTTTGCTTCTGGGGGTCCCTGGAACAAAATATTTTGATGGTCGTCCGCGGCCAAATACATAAAGTTTTGGGGGTCCTTGACATGAAAAAGATTGAGCACCACTGATATAGAAACATACGTTTTTCAGAAAACTGTTGGGATTTAGGAGACATGTAGAATCGGCTTGAGGTCTCAATGGGTTAATGATCAATCAATTGATTGTGTTGCAGCTTCGATCAATGGAATTAACGCAGTATAGTTTAAGTTACTATTTATCGGTATCGCAATGAAAACCAATGTTTCAAGGTTTTAAAGAAAAAAATACCATGATTTATTTTCTTATCTTTTTAACATATATTTAGTGTAGTGTTTTTGCCAATTATTTCGGGGCCCTCTTGCAATATCCTCACGGCCAACCAGTGGGCTGGGGCCCACATGTTGAGAACCGCTGGTCTAAGGTAATGCACCATCACCCCCGTTTCTCTCACCTACTCACTAAATGCAGCAAAACCATCTTCTCCACCATTTAAATCCTGACCTGCCCCCTAGTGCGGCCCGGGGGCCAATTGTGGCACGAGGGCAGACTTTATATGGCCCGCGGCTTCCCTCCTGAAATGTATTATTTGCAGCATAGTGAAATTCATATTTTGATGTTTTGAAATTAACCTGGGCAGATAGACAGATTTCTCAGTAGAACTTCAGTCCTAACTGCTTGTATTGTGTTGCCTCATTCTCAAGATGCGAAAGAAAGGATATTGTTTATGTTTTTTTATTTTATTGTTTTTCTTTTGTAGTAGAGAGTAGTAGAGATCTTTTCACAGCTGGTTACCTTTTGTTTTGCTTACAGCACAGATGGATGAAGTTACATTTGGCTACAATATTGCACTGTAGTTAAATAACATTGTCGTAATGCGATGCATTTGATGTGACTTTGTGATCGGTTCTATGGTATTTTCATATTTTCAAATATGGCCCCCTTTGAAAAATGTGTTGACGCCCCTGCCCTGAGTTGAAAGGGCCTAAATATCACTTTTGTATATATATATATCACTTTTGTATATATAAGCTCACATGGCCTCGCGCTGCGAGGCCATATGAGCTTGTAGATCTGCTATTTTTGGCAAAGAGCTATTGGTGTAGACGGCAAAAACAGCAGAAAAAGTTTATCTGAAACACAATTTTATACAATATAGAGGGGGTCCCTGCTTCATCTCTCTCTCAGCTAGGGGGTTCTTGGCCTCAAAACGTTTTCGACCCCTGAAGTAGGGTATTACTTTACACAACAACGAAAAAAACATGAACAGGTGAAAAGATGCATGGTTTGTTCCAGACAGCAACTATAATGGTACAGTATACTGCCCCTCCATTTTCACATCTTCCATGTAATTAAAGTGAAGTATACTGTATTTAGGCCCTTAAACCTTCAGACAGACACAACGTATGCATGCAGATGAATATGTAATCAATAATGGGCGTGTAGCAGCCACTCTGTGAATGTGGAGCTAATTACAGTGAAGTATAAATATGTAGGAGGCCTTATGTGCTATTCAAGATTAAGTACAGTAAGTTGCTTATGTACATACTCTATACTGAAACTTTCGGTTGAATTAGAATTATAACTCTTTACCATAACCACGTAAACCCTCTATTCTTAGTGAAACAGACCTGAGTTGTAACTGTGCTTGGTACGCTCTTTTATCACTCTACGCCAAGAATGGCCGATCTACAAGCTCACACATTTTTAGGCGAATGTTCTCCCCCAGAATATGGGTTCAAGTGGTTAACTGATATGGAATCAATACAGCTCATCAAGTTCATAAACCAATCAAGTGAATCCATTTATTTTGTAGCCCTTGTCATACACTAGATTTTTAGGCCACTATGCGGCCTTCAAACCTAGTCCTATGTTGCGCTGATAAGAGCAATGGTCACTGAATTATGGCCATTTAAGTGTTAAACACTGCTATAACACTTCTGCCGTGTAGCGATGCACTTGCAGCACCCAGGTCCACTGTAATGCCTGTACGACCACTTCCTGGTAAAACCGGAAGTGAACAATTCACACCAACTTCACCCACACACCCCTCAGAGAGTGTGTGTGGGTGAAGTTTCAAGGCAATCCGACAAACCGACTGACAAAAGGAAGGATAAACCTGAAATTGTCTTTGTTGATGAAATTGGAAGCCTGTCCCTATTGGTCGTCTAAGAGCACATACGCAGATTGGGGCGTTTAGCATGCTGGGAACTAGAGTTATGGCTGTTTAAAGCCCAGCCAATAAGAACACAGAGGGGGGGGGGGGGGCAGTGGTGCGCACCCAGGGCCCCTAGGTGCCACACATGGTCCCTGATGGCAGACCCCTGACCAGTTTTGGTGGACAAGTTTAGTGCGGATCGGCGCAACGGTACACCTCGCAGGTCTGCATGTTACGTTTGTGACATCCAAATCCGCCCTCCCATCCACCGTCGGTTGACCCTCTAGGCAATTTTAATATAGAATACTGTAGATTTATATCTATTGTTGTGCTCTCTACGTAAAGTAGAGAGCGTAAGAAATCAAGAAAATAAAAAGTAAAAAGAAACCAAATCACAAACTAGTGACATCAATAAACTGTTAAATAGAAAGGATAAATAGTCTGTTGTAGATTCTGGGTCCGGGCAGCTATCTCAATACTACTACAGTATATATCAGTGTGGGTGAAGTCACACCTACAGTAGCAAAAATTAACCCTTTAAGGCCGGGAAGGAAACGCATGCGTGTCATTTTAAGGTTTCTTTGGCTATTCAAAAATAGCAGATATACAAGCTCATAGCGCGGCACCGAGTGCCGCGGACAAAATACACACGGACAAATACATATTATTTTGGGGGTCCTTGACACAAAAAGCTGGAAAACCATTGATAATAATAATGAGCAACATAAGTAAAATAAATTATAAAATAAAACTTTAGGATTTTTTTTTTTTTAGGATTTACAAGATATTTGGAACATTATGAGGTTTTTTTTTTGAGTGAATTTGTAAAAAGATTTGAGTTAAAAACTTTAGCTTTAAAAAAGTATATATATATATATATTCAACCTAAAGATTTGCAAACATTTTCAGAATTCAAACAAATAAATAGCAGATCTACAAGCTCGTAGCGCGGCACTCAGTGCCGTGCTATGAGCTTGTAGATCTGCTATTTTTATATAGCCAAAGAAATCTTAAAATGACACAGATTAGTTCCCGGTCTTAAAGGGTTAATCAAGAAGCTTTTCTTCCACTGGCTACTTCAGATTTCCTTTTCTTCTTATTTTTTTTTTTCCTTAAATTTTTATCCCACAATTTTGTAACCCTATTTTTTACACCCAGTGCCAATTGTCTATGTAATCCTGGGCACTACCTTCCCTCTGCCAACCTAGGGAGGCCAGGGCCGAGCTCATGCCTCCTTCAATGCATGAGAGCCAACTGACCTGCTTGTCACCTGACAGGGGAGAGTTTCCCTGGTTGGACGTAGTGCGTGGAAGGAACACGTTATTCCAACCAGTTCCCTTCCCCTCAATCAGGCGCCCCGGTTGGCCAGGGGGAGGCAGTATAGTGACCAGGATTACTGCATGTTTTTGTGAGGGTACCTACCCTAGGAGACACGGGGAGAACATGCAAACTCCACACAGAAAGGCCCTTTTGCCAACCCCACCTAGGGTATGGGCACTGATGACGCGGAGGAGAGAACACACCATCTATTTTCTTTTCTTCTTATTTCTCACTGATAAATTCCGTGTGTTGCACTGATCAAAGGACCGTATCCTGTCCGTCCCCCTTGGAACGTGTCAATGCTGTCCCCGAGGGCCACGTGTGACAGTGCGAAGAGCCGCTTCTTTAGAACATGCCCCTTTTCCAAGCACCACCATTATTCTCCCTTCTGAACAAAGGGCATCGGCGACAGCACTCGCCTCGTTCGTCAGCTCGACGGTGGGGCATGGCTGACCCTTGGAACACAATTAGAGATGATTGTTAAGCTCACATTTACCGAGATCAGATCAGTCAATGACCCCACGGAATATTTGTCAATGCACAACAAATATAAATCATCATTGCATAAAAATCCACATAATATAAGGTTCACAAATGTATTTCTGATGCACACATAACGTCTTATTTAAATATATATGTAAATCAAATAGTATTGCTATTGTCATCAGGAAGATACTAAGGATGTTGTTGCATTTATGTATATATTTCTTTTGTATAAAAATACACTACAATTTTTACAAACTGCTTGTCATTTGTGAACTCCAATACATTTGTGTTTTTTTTTTTTTTACTTCCCATATGTAGTCTTTCGCCTAGCCAGACGTATTTGAGATCTCCGCTTACCAATAGACCAATTATTTGTTTACTAACATTGAGACTGGACGCACATGTGTTTGTTTCACGCAATCAATTCCCAACCTGTTGTTTCGGGATGCCAACCCCCTCTTGTGTGTTGGCTAGTGAGGCGCGTCCTAGCGAGACCTGATAGAATGGGTTTCATTGCACGCATACTGGTTGCACGCATACTGGTTCTTATCAGTGTGACGTCGTCTGTTAACTCTTTGACTGCCAGAGTATTTTCATAAAGTACTCCCCCAGTGCCAGCGTTTTTTTTTGGTTATTTTGTCATTTAATTTTCAGATAGTTTTTCTTTCTGCGTTTTTAAAGACATAGCACAGATCGGCCAGCAGAGAGCAGTACAGTGACACCTCAATCACTCGCTGACTCGTTCAACCCCCCCCCACACAGGCCAAACACTGTATAAGTCATAAACAGGAAGTGACGTTTTCGACAATCTCTGATCGGGCTAAAATACGATGTAATACACGACCCCGATGACTGATCGTCACCATTCTGGCCGGGAGGGTACTCGGGAAAAACTCGGGATATCTCGGGGCGTGGCACTGAGAGAGTTAAGGGGTCTATAGGACGGACTGTGATATCTATTCTGTAAATTGAATTTAGTGGCTATAACTGACTGGAAAGTCTGAGATAAAATTTAAAAAAAAGTCTTTGCAGAACCAATTCAAAGATTTTAGAGTGGTCTGTCATATTGGGACGCAAAAGAACCTCTCTTCCAGGTGATTCACCCACGTGGGAACACCCAGGGTTAGGTTTAGGCATAGTTTCTGTGAGGCTAAGGTATACTGCAGGGTTACGGTTATGGCATAGTTTTTGTGAGGTTAGGGTTAGGCATATATAACTACACCCACCTGGGCGAAACACGAAAGAGGCTCTTTCTTTTGTGGGCTAACTGTTCACGGTGGTATTTGACCCAATAGGCTCTATGCACAGCAGCCATATTGGAAAGAAATTGGGCCTCTTCTTAGTTCCTTCACAGGTGTTACCAATGATACTAATGAAGGCTCTGTTCTGGTCACTAGAAACACTCCATTTTGTTTCCCAAATGGCCCCTTATGGTGGGTGTGTAACTCTGAGAGTGTACAAATGGAACCAAATGGACCCTTACGGGCCCATTTGGTTCCATTTGTACACTCTCAGAGTTATGGGGGTCCTTGAAAATAAGACAACCACTGTGCCACACTAAATGGAACAGAGCCTTAATTAGTATCATTGGTAACACCTGTGAAGGAAGTAAGGAAGGGGCCCAATTCATTCCCAATATGGCTGCTGTGCATAGAGCCTATTAGCTTACATTATTTTGACAACAACATCACTTAATTTTCTGACAAGCTGAAATTCTTTTGAGCATTTCCCTACAAAGTAGTTTTTTTCTGTTTTTTTACGATTGAGAGCTTTTTTTGACACCAGCACCAGTCTGCACCTGCACCTGTCACAAAGTCCGGTGGTAGGCTTCAGTATATCTCCGGATTGACAAGCAGTGATGGATGGATGGATGGATAATCCTATCTATCCACTGCTGTCAGTCAAGGCACTAATTCACAATAACGACTCATCATGAAAATATCAACTTGGTATGGAAACGCTCAAAAGACTTTAAAGGCATTGTAGGGAGTTCAGACATAATCAAAGAAAAAAACTGTTGTCAAACACCGCCCCTCCAGCAGTTATTTTCCCCGACCACCAGGGGGTGACGCAGGGGGGACTTTTTAAATGAGTCATGCCCAAAATAGGTTGCCTTATGCGGATACAATTCGCGGAAATGCCCGACCCTACGGTTCTCTGAATTTATATTTTTAAATAGGCTCTTTCATGATAAATTGACCACATATATGAAGCTAAACAACTAAATTCTATCCAAACGATTTTTTAAAAGTAAATTATGTGCCTCAAAAAATAAGTTTGAGAGCGTTTTAAAACCGAAAGTAAAAAGTTGATACGGGCACGGACGCGCACGGACACGCACATGCGTGCGTTAATTTACGACCCGGACATAAACAACATGAACATAAACAGAAGGGAAAATACGGATTTCAGACAGAGGACTGTGTTTCAATGAAGGAAAACACCCCAGCATCATTATATAGTGGCTGATAGAGGGGAGAAAATGCAAAATATATATATATACATATTTTTTAAATTTAGGCTTAATGTTCCCTACAATCCCTTTAAGCATAACCAAACAAGACGGGGTCATTTTTATTTGTGTGTGTGCTTTTTTTTCCAGCTTTTTCTTGTCGTTATGCCAATTATTTCCCCACACGCATTTATGAGTGTTGTCACATGGTGTTCCTACTGGCTCACCTGCCAGAGAGGAGCCCCTACGGGGAGGACGAAGAGCCTTCGTCCCCACTCCTGTCGCCCAACACTCCCTGCTGACAGGGGACCACCCCAGCCTGGTGGCCGCCTCTGGGAAGAGGCTCTATTCACAGCAGCCATATTATGAAGACATTCACAGGTGTTACCAATGCTACTAATGAAGGCTCTGTTCCATTCTGGTCAAACAGAGTCAGGGTGCTGATATTGTGCATGTTGGCTCACTGGAGACACTCAGTTACACCAGTGGGTCTACAGTTGGGGTCCAGGGACCCTCATGGGCTTCCAAATGGCCCCTTACAGGTCCATTTGGTTCCATTTGTACAGTCTCAGAGTTATGGGGGTCGTGGAAACCACTGTGCTAGACTAAATGGAACAGAGCCTTCATTAGTATCATTGGTAACACCTGTGAATGTCTTCATAATATGGCTGCTGTGAATAGAGCCTAGTGCAGCCAGGGCCCAATACATGAACGAGGGAAAACGGTTTCGAACCAATGGGCTCGACTCGCGAGGTTGTGCACAAGCTAGCGCACAGGGTCGCGCACTGAGTAATGTCCATGCGAGACAACTCTATGACGCGAAACGACGGAGAGGAGCCACATGACGTCACCGTTCCCAAAGACGGAGATTTCCAGTTATCACTCTAGTTCTTTTATAATTCTCTCCGCCAGGAGAGTTTGTTTTCACTTTCTGAAACTGGGACTAACATTGGTCAAGCCTCACGTGACACGTGACAATACGGTGAAATAGTGTGATCCGATTGGCTAGTGACGTATAGCGGCCTATAAAATACATGTGTCACTTTGAAAGTGTCTGTGCCACTTTCAAAGTGAGGTAAGACAGTTCCAACAATCCTGCATGCAAAGCAGATACTTTAATTAAGCTAAAGCCTCTCTAGATGGGAAGGCCTCGATCCTACAAATGCTTAGTTAACAGCTAAGCGCCCAAGCCAGCGAGCATGATTTCGAGTTGACATGGCTGAGAAATGGACAGATAGGACACTTACACAGACAGGAGGGATAGGACACTTACATAGACAGGACGGATAGGACACTTATACAGACAAGACGGATAGGACACTTATACAGACAGGACGGATAGGACACTTATACAGACAGGACAGATTTTTTGTAAGAATTAGAACATAAGAGAACATGTTCTAATGTTCTCTTATGTTCGGTATAACGGCCTATAAATACGTGTGTCACTTTGAAAGAGTCTGTGCCTCTTTCAAAGTGAGGTAAGACAGGAACAATCACGAAATGGTTGAGAAATGGCGGATACTGTAACAATTGGATAGGACACTTACACAGACAGGACAGATAGGACACTTACACAGACAGGACGGATAGGACACTTACATAGACAGGACGGATAGGACACTTACATAGACAGGAGGGATAGGACACTTATACAGACAGGAGGGATAGGACACTTATACAGACAGGACGGATAGGACACGTATACAGATAGAACATTCCCAACACAAGTCTTCTGGCGGAGAGTTGTGCTCCGAGGAGCACTTTTTCTAGTTCTATATTGATGTCACTCATCTATAACATCGGCACTATGACTACGTCAGTACTATGGTGTCAGACACTATCCATATTTGGGGGAATGACTAATATCCTTACAAAAAACTATAAAACATAATATGTGAACCGTTCTAAGCACAGAGTGGCTCCAGCGTGGACCTCTGGCTTCATGTGGTTAGTCTATGAAATATAAGTCATCATTAAAATCACCATGAAAATAGCGTCCCACCAGTCAAAAGATCACCACTACAACACTGGTCATGGGGCCACTGAAATAGCTGAAATAGCATACCAGGGAGAATGTAAGTGCACAGACAAGTGTCTTGGCAATCTGCCAATTAGATTTGGAGATTTCTCGGGTCACCAAAAATATCTTGGGTCACCAAATATCTTGGGCGAATTCTGGTACAATTACACCTTATACTGGTGTCATGTTGTTCAGCTTTGGCCTCAGGATATGTTCCGACTAGTGGTGGACAAACTCAACCCCAGTACATGAGACAAACAGTGGTGTAAAGTTACTAAGTACATTTACTCAAGTACTGTACTTAAGTACAGTTTTGAGGTATTTTTACTTTAGTGGAATATTTCAAATGTTCAGTACTTTTACTTCTACTCCACTGCATCTCAGAGGAACATATTGTACTTTTACTCCACTACAAATATTTGAAAACTTTTTTTACAAGTTACTTTTTAGATTTACATTTTTATCATTAAACATACATTAACCACTTAAGCTCTATATATATTTCAACTATTCGAAAATAGATTCGTTAAAAAGTAAGTACGTTTTTAAGTAACAAATGTGAGTACTTTTTCCACCACTGGAGACAAAGTATAGGTACTCCTGTCAAATATTCCCCACGAATGTCTCTTATATTTATTAATGTTATGTGTGTATGTGTTTTATCCTTTCCTGTGGTTTAATCCTTTATTGTATTGTTTTAATTCGTTTTTAGTTTTCTATTTCTTTTTACTGAGTGGGTGCAGCACTTTGGTTCAATGCTGCTGTTTTCAATGTGCTCTATAAATAAACTGGATTGCATTGGATTTGAAGCCATCTTTTTACGTCAATTACACAACATTCTCACCCACTGCTAGGGACTGTGGCCGAGCGAACGAGGGGCAGAATGAGGGCGAAATCAATCCAAACCCAGAGGAGTGTGACGTGTTAAAGTGCCTCATTAAGTACCTTTTTCTCCTGTACCCTCCAGGGCTTATCGACTACAACTTCCACTGTTTCCGGAAAGCCATTCAGGAGGTCTTTGACGTGCGGGTGGAAGTTCAAAAGAACCGCAAGCTCCTCAGCCAGAGGAGGTGGAGCAGACAGGCCGTGACCAACGGCGTCCCCGGCAACCCGCACTGAGAGAACGCCAACCCGGTGCCGGTGCCTGTCGGTCAGCTAAATGAATGTATCTTGAACTTTGCTTTGGCAATTAGGTCCCCGAGACGAAAACGAAACCCCTCCTAGAAACGACTCCATTGTGTTACTGTCCCGATCTTACTCCCAGGTTCTTGGTTCATGCCAGTGTTGCCAGGTTTTGCGAGAGAAACAAGCAACTTGGCTACGTGAACGAACACACACACACACGCGCGCGCTCGCGTAGGCTATATAGCGGCTATTTGAAAATAGCCGATCTACAAGCTCACAACACGTAGCAACGCAACGCGCTGTGAGCTTGTAGATCGGCTATTTTCAAAAGATCTAGAAAGAAAAAAGTTAATACTTGGGAATATTTTAGAAACATTTTAACAACACAAATCTTGTATGGCGGTCCCTGGACCAACATATTTTCAGCCGGTGGTCCGCCAACACATACATATTTATTTGGGGGGTCCTTGACATGAAAAAATGTGGGAACCACTGGTTTAAACAACATTTGGAAGCAAGCCTAAATAGGCAACTTACACTCCAGAAACCATCCAAAAAAAACGCAACCCGCAACTACCAATATATACAAGCGACCTTACAGACAAACAAGCCCAAAGTCGCTTATAATAAGTAGACATGGCAACACTGGTTCATGCACTCAAGTAACAGAAACCTTTTGATGGAACTACTTTTCGTGTGAAGGGGGGCACGCAAATGACAAAATAAAGCCTCTTAGCTGTGTATAAAGGCAGTGGACATAACTAGGGCTTGGTGGTATGGACAAAATCTAATATCAATATCAATCGATATTATGACAGGGATGCATTGTGATAATAATTTGTATTTTTTCAAAATTGTTCCACAATAGCAAGGAAAATCCGATCATAACGCGATCATGATGCTCATAACGCGGCACATGCGATGCTTTATGAGCGTTATGATTGACTATTATTGTTTTGGAAAGGTAGGGCTTAAGTCAAACTTTTTCATGTCAAGGACCCCCAAATTGACACTTATTAGCCCGCAGACCCCCATTTCAAAAGATATGCCAGGGACCCCCATAAGAGAAGATTTTTTACGGCTCTAGCAGTGATTCTCAACCATTTTAATTTCAAGGATCACCAGTTTGACATGCATTAGGACTACAGACCCCCATTTAATGCCATTTATATCACTTGGACCGCAATTCATATTGTAAAATCTATGTCAATTTAACTCTGAGATTGTACAAAGGGAACCAAATGGACCCGGGTCCATTTGGTTCCCTTTGTACACTCTCAGAGTTACAGACCCATAAGGGTCCATTTGGTGCCTAATCTATCATTTAGCTGGGGACCTCCTGGAACTCCCCAAGGACCCCTGGGGGTCCCCGGACCCCACTTTGAGAACCAATGGCTTAAGTGATTAAAACGCTTACAATATTTCACAGTATTACGAGATCCAAAAATCACAGATATTATCGGGGTCTATTTGGATATAATATTGATATTATATTATATCGTCTCTGTCGGGTTGAAACCTCATATCATATGTCCAAAACAGTTACTTTTCAGGATTCAAATAAAAAAATAGCAAAAGTAACAGATCGACGATCACAAAATGCATCGCTTCGTGCACGTTTCGAGCATGCAGTTCAGCTACCTTTGATGCTTTTGTGTGACGCTGTAATATGACCAAGTAGGGCATTCGTTTACGAAAAAACACAAAAAGTTAAAATATGGAGAAAAAAGGTTTCTGCCCGGCAGAAAAAGATATTGCTCAGCCCAAGGCAGAACTTTAAAACCGACAACAGTCTTAGAGGAGCCTCAAAGTTTACCCATAATTACAAACAGCACTATACTGTGTATAATGGCACTGCACAAGTGTACCACTCCATATGCTCTGCTGCTGGCACTGTCTAGTATTTCTTTTTTTTGTTTTGTTTTTGTAACTATGCCAGAGGCATCAAGTTAATATGGCCTCTCTAGAGACGTTTTAAAGGGAGCTGGCAGGATGATAATTGTGACCCGCTCTAGCTAAATCACTTAGCGTCACTGAGCTCAGAGATCGTTTGTTTTTCTACTGATTATTTTTGTACTGCAACTATTCAGCATATCATTGCTGTCGGGCAGAAACCATGTATCTCCATATAAGTTTAGTTTTTTTTGGTAAATGAATGCCTTACTGTACTTCATCATGCAATAGGCTCTATGCACAGCAGCCATATTGGAAAGAAATTGGGCCTCTTCTTACTTCCTTCACAGGTGTTACCAATGATACTAATGAAGGCTCTGTTCCATTCTGGTCAGGGTGCTGATATCGTGCATGTTGGCTCACTAGAAACACTCCATTTTGGTTCCCAAATGGCCCCTTATGGTGGGTGTCTAACTCTGAGAGTGTACAAATGGAACCAAATGGACCCATAAGGGTCCATTTGGTTCCATTTGTACACTCTCAGAGTTATGGGGGTCCTTGGAAATAAGACAACCACTATGCCACACTAAATGGAACAGAGCCTTAATTAGTATTGGTAACACCTGTAAAGGAAGTAAGGCAGGGGCCCAATTCATTCCCAATATGGCTGCTGTGCATAGAGCCTATTAGTGTGGCACAAAAGCATCGAAAGTAGCCAATCTTCAAGCTCATACAACTTTATTTTCATTAGGAGCTTGTAGATCGGCAAATCTCGCTACTTTTGTGTGACACATAATTTATGAAAACAAACACAGAAAGTTGAATTATGGAGATACAAGGTTTCTGCCCCGACAGCAACTATATTTAACATGTTTGCTTTCTGTTTCCTCCTCAAGAGAATGCATGCGTTATGTCTGTGCGGTCCTTTCGACGAGCCCTGTCTTCAAGAGGAAAACCAAAAGAAAAATGTGCAAGGCGTGTGTGAGTGCTGTTCACAACCCTGTTACCTTTTAAACAGTTCTCAGCTAGCTTGTTACACTACAATTACAATCTTAAAACTTTTTTAAATACACTACAATTACAATCTTAAAACTTTTTTAAAAGCAAAAAATACTAATGCTACAGTATGCTATATGAAAAACCCTGAAGTTAACGTCTCATTTTGAGGACATCTGAACGATTTCGGTCACAACTGTGTTTTTTAGCACTTTGTTTATTGAGGAAATCACACCAACAGTCAGAGGCTGTGTGAAGGGAGGAAGTGACTGACATGAAGTCAACATTCGTTAACTATCTATACTAGTCATTTGTCTACATTCTACTATGCTCTGGTCTTTTTATTTAATTTTATTTGTAATAACAGAAGAATCTAAATGAAAATATGACCACAAGTGTGGCCGAAATAGAGCTTTTAACCAGTTGAACCCTCTAGTCTTTTAGTGAAACAGACTTGAGTTACAACTGTACTCGGGCCGTTTTTTCTCTCTCCCACCACAAGCTCCAAATCTGCTATTTTTGGGTGAATGTTCTCCCCATAATAGGCATGTTGGGGTTCAAGAGGTTAAAGGACGACTTCACCGCTTTTCAACCTATCTTCATATAATAGGTCCTCACTAATACTCATGATAAAATGGTACCATTTTTTTCTACTCGGTCTGTGTCTCAGAGGAGGGCTGTGGACAGTTCAGAGTCCCGTCTACCAGTGACATCATCAATGGGGAATCCAAGCTAATAGAAACTGCAGGCTTTCTATTCCTGGAAAGTTGCAATGCAATAAAAGAAGCCATTGTTCTCGTGTTAATAAAAATCTATATAAGAAATGTGAAATCTTGTTGGAAAAAAAAAATCATGCCTAACGATGATGTCACTGGTAGACGGTTTCTGGACTGTCCACAGTCCTCCTATGAGACACAGACGGAGTAGAAAAAAATGGTAGCATTTTATCATGAGTATTAGTGAGGACCTATTATATGAAGATAGGTTGAAAAGCGGTGAAGTCGTCCTTTAAGTAAAACAAAAGAAACACACAACAGTGTGCGAGCGTTTCGTTCCTCAGCACTTGCCCAACTTCAAGTTTTGGATGTGTACGTCCTTCCTCTTTTCCCACGAAATAGAGCTTTTCACACTTAAAGGGATAAATGTAATTGTTTGGGTTAAAACAAAAAGCGTTTTGTTAAAAGGTTAAAAGGTGTTAAAAGCACTATATTCTGATTGCTATAGAGTGTTTGTCCAGTAACAGGAGTCTCCATGTCTCTCCAGCTCTTTAATAAACAGAAAATACATTTTCTCAGTTAGGTGACAACATTTCTGCCAATCAGGAGAGAGTACCCATTTATCAGCTTCATTTTTATAGTGTTCCAGGTCATTTTTGTCTCCGCCAGGCCAAAAGGCATGGCGAGAGAGTATGTGTCTGTCCGTCCGTCCGTCCGTGTGTCCTGTCCGTTAGCAGCTAATCTCCTGCACTGTTGGCCCAGTTGCTGCGAAACTGTGCACACACACTCCCTGGATGCCAATTCAGAACCTCTGCCCCAAATGTTTCACATGGGCCTGTTATAGCGCCACCAGGTGGCCGATTTGTGCAAAACCCATTTTTGGATATTACTCCTACAGATTTTATCCAAACGTCATGCAAATCGGTACACAGTATCTCTATAGACCCCTTAACAGACGACGTCATACTGGCTGCGTGCAGCCAGTATGCGCGCAACGAAACCCATTATATCAGGTCTCGTCAGGACGCGTCTCACTAGCCAACACACACAAGAGGGGGTTGGGGTGTGCTGAAACCAGTGCACCCCGAAACAGGTTGGGAATTGATTGCGTGAAACAATCACCTGTGCGTCCAGGCTCAATGTTAGTAAACAAATAATTGGTCTATAGTTATGTGATCAACACGGATCTGTCCGATTTCCCATATTCCATCCTCATTGGCTAAAGTTGGCTTCCAAAGTTTGCAGGATTGGTCCGTTTTGAACAAAATGCCTGAAATCATGAACGCAGCTTGCGATTTCCGCGAAATTTCACACGCACATTCCCTCTAGGCCGAGGAAGAAATGCCACCCGTTTCACATTGGCCTGTTATAGCGCCACCAGCAGGTCTAATTTAGCAAAACACATTTTCGGAACAAAATGCCTCAAATCATGAATGCAGTGTCCGATTGAAAGGCCTAAGAATAAATGGCACCCTTTTCACATTGGCCTATTACAATGCCACCAGGAGGCCACAATAACCTACCTGACCTGGCGGAGACCTGTGCTCCGAGGAGCACTTTATCTAGTTTTCTGCTCATTTCTTTGTCTCATCACTTCTAATTTCCCTTGTTTAATCTGTATCCTGACTGAGTTCTCTATCCAGATTGGATAAAATCGGTAACCCGACCTGAAAATGCATTTTCTGTCTAATAAAGAGCAGGAGAGACGAGTATACTCCTGTTACTGAACAAACACTCTAAAACATTGTGAGTAATATCAGAATATAGAGCTATTTAACATGTATTTTAACCAAAGAAAATCACTTACCCTACCATTAACAATGTTCTAATCTAAATGGGTCCAAGTTCATTCTTATTTTTAAGTTGCAGTTTGTGAATAGTAGCTGGCAGCAAGTAAACTTGGATCCAAACTGTTCCCTAGCAACGCAGCTCCCCTGACGGGGTCTATTGGGCTTATGCACAATGATATGGATACGGATTGGTCCCATGAGTCAGAGATACGTGCATGTCAGAACGAAATGCTGATAAAAGCAAACCACAAGCACTTGCTACTGTACCAAAGAACAAACTGTGTACTTGATTTATTCGTATCCATTTGACATTAGTTTAAGTGTTGCTATCTAAGCCTTTTGAATGTAAAAAAAAAAATACTGTATTTTTTATGATACAGGTAGTCTACTTATAGAGATCCTGTTCTCTAAGGATGAAATATACAGTACAGACTGGTGACAAATTAGAGGGAAAAAAACAACATTAAGTGTCTTAGTAAGGAGTCGGGTTATCACAAGTGACCAGAACACCATTCGAGCAAAAGATGTTCCCTCATGGGCTCTATGCACAGCAGCCATAGTGAAGACATTCACAGGTGTTGCCAATGATACTAATGAAGACTCTGTTCCATTCTGGTCAAACAGAGTCAGGGTGTTGATACGCAGTGATATTAGTCTGGCCATGCCAGGCTACCCCTGGGGTCTATTTTCAAATAGCCTAGGTATAAAATAGGGCTACAGTGGTTAATGTATGTTTTATATTTATATATGATATATTTATGTCTGCAAAGTAACTAGTAACTAAAGTTTTCAAATAATTGTAGTGGAGTAAAAGTACAATATTTGCCTCTGAGACGTAGTGGAGTAGAAAAAGTATAGACAATTGGAAATACTCCGGTAAAGTAAAAGTAACAACATGTTTTACTTAAGTACAGTACTTGAGTAAATGTACTTACTGTAGTTCACACCACTGGCTATATCACACACTCAGCCACATGTGGAGAATATGAAGGATGTCTCACTCTCAGATCACTTTCACGTCTCTGTAGAGCAGTGCCTGTTGTTTTTACACCACTGAACGCTCAAATGAGCAATAGGCTCTATGCACAGCAGCCATATTGGGAATGAATTGGGCCCCTTCCTTACTTCCTTCACAGGTGTTACCAATGATACTAATGAAGGCTCTGTTCCATTTAGTGTGGCATAGTGGTTGTCTTATTTTCAAGGATCCCCATAACTGAGAGTATCTGAGAGTGTACAAATGGAACCAAATGGGTTCCATTTGTACACTCTCAGAGTTACACACCCACCATAAGGGGCCATTTGGGAACCAAAATTCTGTGTGTTTCTAGTGAGCCAACACGCACGATATCAGCACCCTGACCAGAATGGGACAGAGCCTTCATTAGTATCATTGGTAACACCTGTGAAGGAAGTAAGAAGAGGCCCAATTTCTTTCCAATATGGCTGCTGTGCATAGAGCCTATTGTCTTTGTAAGGACCTATGCGGGGTTTTCGCGCGGAAACCCTATTATAATATCCCTCTCTACATGGCTTGCTGACACAGTCTCAACCTGCACAGACATTCTCAGTCAGATGACCTCAGTCATCGAATGTGTGCTTTCAACTATCATTTCTGACCTTATTTACTGATGTCTTAAAGGAGGAGTTCACCCAATAAAAAGACTTATTTTCTATCAATTACACACCCCATGAAGCCTTGATTTCATGGATTTATTTTTGTTTCTGTGGCATTCCTAAGACAATAATTTGATGACCGTGTGTATTTCCGGTAGGAGACACAAATAATCGACTTTGTGTCTCCTACCGGATACATTAGCCGGTAGGAGACGGGAATCAAATTATTAGCTTAGGAATGCGACAAAAAAAAAAAAAATCCATGGATTCAAGGCTTCATAGGGTGTGCAATTGATAGAAAATAAGTCATTTTTTGGGTGACCTCCTCCTTTAACCATAATGACTGAAATGCAGATGTCACTTTGGTCGCTGTTCCTTTTGAATTCCTCGACCAGCATAACTAGACTACTGTAGTGCCTGTCATCTTTTAACATCCCCTCTGTCAAACTCACTTAGATCTTTTTCTCTCGTTATCTCGATCCAAAATCAAGGTAAGCTGAGCCTACTCAGCATTTTTGTACATGCCACAGAGCGTGATGGGATATGCTATCCTATAATTTGTCACCAGTCTGTATATCTTGATAAGCAATTACCACAACATGTGGCCTTTGGCCTTGCCAATTAACTGATTACAGCGACGTCCCAGAACAGTCTGACTGTTTTGCAAATAGGTGATCGTTTATTTGTTAGCAGTACAAATAACCTGTCTGTGCTCTAGTGTTCACCTCATTGTACATCTACAGTACGTTGTCTGGTCTGCTGTCACAACTAAGGAGACGTGTTATTGCTAATCTTGCTGAAAAGACTGTTGTTTATTTATTTATGTTAATCATTAAAATGTGTTTGTTTACGTCATGCTGTCCTCTGTTTCTTCAAATAGACAATTGCGGAAGGCCCATTTTAGAAGGAAATTGCATGTTTGGGGAAGAAGACAATTACTTAAGATGCATTTATCCAAAGCACTTTGCATCCACACATGCATACACCGACGGCAGAGGAAACCATGCAAGGCACCAACCTGCTCATCGCGAGCAGTTAGGGTTCAGGGGCTTGCTCAAGGACACTTCGACACGCCGCCAGGAGGAGCCAGGGAATCGAACCGGGAAGCTATCATTTCCCACTACCGCTCTACCTCCTGAGCCCCCAACCTTACTTATCAGTCCTACTGAGTGTGGATGGCAGATTCTAGAAGTGTGAGCACTCTATTCAGGTAGGGGAGTAGGGGGGGGTGGGGAGCCCCATATCAAGGGGTTTCCTGTTTACCAGTGTTGCCATGTCTGCTTATAATAAGCGACTTTGGGCTTGTTTTTAAAGTAGTTGGCTGGCTTCCTTATGTTTTTTAAATGTCAAGGACCCCCAGATTAATATGTATTTGTCCGAACCCCCATCTGAAAATATTTTCTGCCAGGGACCCCCATACAAGATTTGTATTGTTAAAATGTTTCCCAATATTCTTTTGAAAATATCAGATCTACAAGGTCACTACGTGTCTCAATGTGACACGTTGTGAGCCTGTAGATCTGCCATTTTCAAATAGCTGTAAAGTGGTAAAACTTTGCCTAGTTGCTTCTTTTGGGCTTGTTTTCATAGACCTGGCCGCTTGTTAATCTTGAAAAATCTGGCAACACACTATTAGGGAGGAAGTGAACAGATATTTTGTCTCCGCCAGGCCGAATGAAGCAGTCTGCAGAAGGGCCGAGAATAAGGTGAGCTAGAAAATGTGCTCCTCGACCGGCTTCGAATGCTATCAATGCATTGAATGGGAGATTATCACGTTTTATCAGACCATTGAATGGGCGAAGTAGGCGAGCTACCGTCTACCCCGCGATTTGTCAGACCATTCATTGGGCGTAATCAGGAGCTACTGACCTACCGACGGAGGCGGAGCAGTCCCCACAACAATATTTACGATTCTGTGCGTATCGGTACATAACTCGAACGGCGCTGAGTAGGCACAGGCGAGGGTCGCACCGCTCCGGGCGGCAACTCAGTCGCCTTAGCTCCTTCGGTGGCCCGTCGCGGGGCTCCACCTCGCCTGAGACTGCGCGCCTCCGTCATGGTCCGAAACCGAAACAAACAAAACCAAAACCGAAAGTAAACTATTTAAGTCATCTCCGTCGGTAGGTCAGTAGCTCCTGATTACGCCCACTGAATGGTCTGATAAATCGCGGGGTAGCCGGTAGGTCGCCTACTTCGCCCATTCAATGGTCTGATAGAACGTGATAATCTCCCATTCTATGCATTGATAGCATCCGAATCAGGTGGACCCTCGGAGCACAAGTCTCCGCCAGCAGACTTGTGTTGGGAATGTTGGGAATGTTCTAATTCTTATGTTCTAATTCTTACAAAAAATAGAACATGTTACTGTGTCATAGTAACATGACACACTGTCTGTATAAGTGTCCTATCCGTCCTGTCTGTATAAGTGTCCTATCCGTCCTGTCTGTATAAGTGTCCTATCCGTCCTGTCTGTGTAAGTGTCCTATCCGTCCTGTCTGTGTAAGTGTCCTATCCGTCCTGTCTGTGTAAGTGTCCTATCCGTCCTGTCTGTGTAAGTGTCCTATCCGTCCTGTCTGTGTAAGTGTCCTTTCCGTCCTGTCTGTGTAAGTGTCCTATCCGTCCTGTCTGTGTAAGTGTCCTATCCGTCCTGTCTGTGTAAGTGTCCTATCCGTCCTGTCTGTGTAAGTGTCCTATCCGTCCTGTCTGTGTAAGTGTCCTATCCGTCTGTCGGAAAGGCGACATGTAACCACTAAATGTTAGCTTGGCTGATGGCACTGATGTCACTTCGGAACGCGCACCGCAGCCCTCCGAAGTGACACATCTATTTATAGGCCGCTATACGTCATGCGTCTCACTAGCCAATCAGAGCACACTCTTTCAACGTATTGTCACGTGTCACGTGAGGCTTGACCAATGTTAGCTTGGCCGAGGGGGGGGGGGGCGGAAAGTGAAAACATAGTCTCCTGGCGGAGACAATAACAAAAATATCAGTCAAAATGGCTTGCTGGCCTGCATTAGCTGAGGGTCACTGCCATTCAAGGGCCCTGACGGAGCCCCTGCAGATTTGTCCTCTTTTGTTGACATGGTCAACTGGAACTTTTATGTCCCTCATTGTAGGAAGAACTGAAGCAGTTATACGGTGAAAAGAAGAGAGGAAAGTGTGCGCCTTGAGAAATCAGGTGTAAAAATGGAAGTATCCTTGACCTTAGGGGCGGACTTAGCTAAGTGCTTGGAGGAATCGGAAGGCGGCCAGTTCAATCCCCGGCTTGCCCAAGTATACTCTCTGTGTCAAAGCGTCCCTGAGCAAGACACAACACCACTAACAGCTCCATCCCGTGCACCAGTGGTGGAAAAAGTACTCAGATATTTGACTTAAGTAAAAAATAGCAATACCACAATATAAAAATACTCTGTTACAAGTAAAAGGCCTGTGTTCAAAATGTTACTTAAGTAAAAGTACAAAAGTATTGGCATCAAAATGTACTTAAAGTATCAAAAGTGAAAGTACCAAAATGTTTGAAAATAGCAGATCTACAAGCTAACAATGCGTTGCAAGCTTGTAGATGGGCTATTTTCAAATACCCTAAAAC
The DNA here is from genome assembly GCF_963454915.1 of Gymnoscopelus microlampas. Taxonomy (NCBI): domain Eukaryota; kingdom Metazoa; phylum Chordata; class Actinopteri; order Myctophiformes; family Myctophidae; genus Gymnoscopelus; species Gymnoscopelus microlampas. The sequence goes on from NC_139957.1 coordinate 3,285,310, forward strand.
ATTTGAAATACTCCAGTAAAGTACTTGAGTAACTTTACTCAAGTACTGAAGTACAGTACTTGAGTAAATGTACTTAGTTACTTTACACCACTGCCGTGCACTCATCTAAGCCATCTGAGCATGCAGATGCAGCCATAAACTGGGTGAAGTTGTAAAAGCAATGTCCCCCCCAGGTACGTACTGGGGAAATACTCTCTTTCCCCCTGTTACAGCTGTGGAGTTTTGACAGTGAGCTATTAGCTTGCTGAGCGGCAGAGTGGAAAAAAGGGGGTTTATGCGATAAGAAACGGGTCACGGCGGTGTCAGGTGTTTGCAGATGGTGAGCACATGCTCGACAAACAAGGCTTAGTGTGCGCTTTGTGTTGCTGTGTGGGTCCGGGGGGGGGGGTTCAGACGCCTGTTTGAAATACTCGTTCGAGGAAAGGCGAAAAGACTGAAGAGACTCTAGGCGCCCTAATAGGCTCTATTCACAGCAGCCATATTATGAAGACATTCACAGGTGTTACCAATGATACTAATGAAGGCTCTGTTCCATTCTGGTCAAACAGAGTCAGGGTGCTGATATTGTGCATGTTTGCTCACTGGAAACACTCTGTTACACCAGTGGGTCTACAGTTGGGGTCCAGGGACCCTCATGGGCTTCCAAATGGCCCCTTACAGGTGTGTAACTCTGAGAGTGTACAAATGGAACCATTTGGTTCCATTTGTACACTCTCAGAGTTATGGGGGTCGTGGAAACCACTGTGCTACACTAAATGGAACAGAGCCTTCATTAGTATCATTGGTAACACCTGGGAAGGAAGTGATAATATGGCTGCTGTGCATAGAGCCTATCATGTGATCTTTGTTCAATTATATCAGTGAATCCAAATATATTTCACTTGCATGATTCAGATACAAAGTGAATATATTTTACATCTTGTCATGATGTGTAGGTCTTGAAAGACAAATTACATTAAATTCGATCATCATACTACAAGTAACATGGGTGAAATGCTTGATTGTGCAAGGCCCATCAATGCAGTTAAAAGATAGAAAGATAAACAAGATGGAACTGCCTTATAAGGTCATAGTCTGGATCAAGCAGAATGTAGTGGCAGTAATATTAACTTCAGTACAGTAAATACCTACAGTCCTTCCAGGTTATCGGAACCATGTTGCTTAGAAACACGCAGCCATCTGTTCGGTTCATGGGAACAATGTCACTCGTAATAAACACTCTGATCTATTTATATCTTTTTATCACTCGGATGTCACCACAGTCTTTATCTTGAATGCCATCTATCTATCTTTCATATCGTTTCTGTCCTGTGGAAACCTCATATGTCCAAAACCTTTCACGATTCGAATTCAAAGGTAGCAAAAGTAACAGATCGACAAGCTCGAGCTTGTAGATCTGCTACTTTTGATGCTTTTGTGTGACGCTGTAGTATGATCAAGTAGGGCGTTCAAAAAAACACAAGGAGTTAGCATATGGAGATCAGAGGTTTCTGCCTGACAGCAACGATATCATTGGATCATATACATAAAGATGGCCCAGAACCCAAACCTACACAAAATGTAACAGAGACAGTGGTGGAAAAAGTACTCGAATGTTTTACTTAATTAAAAGTATCAATACTGCAATGTATCCCCAAAAAAATCCCAAATTCAAAATCTACTTGAGTAAAAGTACAAAAGTATTGGCATCAAAATGTACAAAAAGTAAAAGTACTAAAATATTTGAAAATAGCAGATCTACAAGCTCATCGCATCTTCTATTTTCAAATAGCCTCGGTATAAAATGGGGCTAAAGTGGTTAATGTATGTTTCATTATATCATAATGTATATCTGAAAAGAAACTAGTAAGGGCGCGCTCCCACCGCACTTTTATTTTACCTGGGGCGGAATCTGCCAATGCTTTGTGCAAATGCGTGGATTCATGGTCTTGTGGATTTTTTCCAAGAATCCACGCATTTGCATTGACAAAGCATTGGCAGATTCCGCCCCAGAGGTCAAATAAAAGTGCGGTAGGGCCGTGGCCTAACTCAAGTTTTCAAATAATTGTAGTGGAGTAAAAGTACAATATTTGCCTCTGAGATGTAGTAGAGTAGAAGTAAAAGTATTGGAAATTGGAAATACTCAAGTAAAGTACAAATACCTCAAAATTGTACTTAAGTAAATGCACTTAGTTACTTTCCACCACTGAACAGAAACATAGAGAAATGGAATTCCAAGTTAAAAAGCAGAATGCGTTGTTCTCCAACTTCTCCAGCCCACTTTCTTGCCTTTGCTCTGTTTATTTGCTATTCTGTTGTTGTTGTAGTTTTTCCAACTGACTGCATTTTGATGCTGTCCTGTGGATTCTGCATTAATGTGTTGTCATTTAAACTCAGTGAAGTTTAAACAGCTCATCTGGATGTCTGGTTTACCCTGTCAGTTAGCAGAGACTGTGGGTTATACAAATGTTCCGTTGTTCAACACAGACCAGTTCTGTACAGCTATTAAATATGATAGCTAGTGGAGAGAAAGGTGTTTTTAATTGTACAGCACTGTTTAATTTTCTTATTTTAAACCAACTGGAAGTCCCTATCACTTCAAGATGGCAGGGGTGGAGCTCTGCTCTGCTTTGATGCTATATGTTGTAATGTTTTGTTTTGTCTAGGACCACAATAGGCTCTATGCACAGCAGCCATATTATCACTTCCTTCACAGGTGTTACCAATGATACTAATGAAGGCTCTGTTCCATTTGGGCCTTGGCTACACGTACATGGATCTTTTTCTAAACGCACATTTTTGTGTGCGTTTGGGCCTTTCAGCCACACGCAAACGGTGTTTTTGGCCGCTAAAACGGATATTTTGGTAAACGGATAAATAAGTGAAGGTTTTCCAAAACATGCGTTTCAGTGGATCTGTGTGGACATGTAATCCGGAGATTTTGAGAAACGATGACGTCATCGCGCATTTGCACATGGTCATTATAATAATAAATAATACAATAATACATAAACACCGGACCGCTCATGGTCATTACTTACAGTCTATGAAACAAGGCACGCTCATTTATTGCTAAATAATGTCATACTTAATAATAAGACAGTGGTGGGAAAAGTAGCTCATTCACTGTGTGACGAAAACCCTCTTTCTCTGCGCCAAGTAGAACACACGGCGCGCACACAGATTGAATGTGGGGTCTGTCGTCCTAAAACACAATCGCCCCGGTGCCGAGAGTCCCTGCTTTATAGTGGTGTTCGATGTTTTTACATTGCCAACTCTCACATCAGTGGCGTCGTTAGGGGTGGGCTTCGGTGGCTATAGCCACCAATGTTTTGTCCAAAGCCACCAATAAAAAAAAATGAAAAATTAAAAAATTAAAAGTATTTTTTTTTTTGGGGAATTATATATCTATCACCCTAACCTAACCCTACCCCTAACCCTAAAACCGAAATAAAGTAACAAAAAACGGGGGAAAAAGCACCCTAATCCGCGGGAAAAATCGCGCGCGCGCGGGAGGAGGGGCACATGCACGCGGGGGCTAAGCCCCCGACCTAGTAGAGACCTAGCGACGCGTCTGTCTCACATGTACATAAACGTTCAGATTTCAAATATAAAGTGCTTACCCCTGAGCCCCGGACTTTACAAGGCGATCCGGACCGCGATAAGTACCCGTATCTCCCGTATTGTTCAATAAAAAGCATTTTAATCCGATCGTCGGCCATTTTCTCCAAATTTTCTCCGATGCTTTCAACCATGCGACACCAATGGTTGGAAGGTGTATTGCACTCTGATACATTACCAAAATAAAAGAACAGAAAAAGAAAATGGCCGGCGATGGGATTAAAATGCTTTTTATTGAACAATACGGGAGATACGGGTACTTATCACGGTCTGGATTGCCTTGTAACATCCGTGGCTCAGGGGTAAGCACTTTATATTTGAAATCTGAACGTTTATGTACATGTGAGAGTTGGCAATGTAAAAAAAAAAACGAACACCACTATAAACCAGAGACTCGACAGCGTCATGTGAACCATGGCTACTGTTTGCGCTGCAGCTGCGCCCTAATAATGTTGTTTTCGTTTATGTTCACGTATGCTGTTCACGTATGCTATTAAAATAATGCAGCTATTGCAGTATTGGGCCTTAACATGTGATTACAAATGTATTTGTATTTGGCCCCTCATATATATAATTATAAAATAAATGTAAATATAAAATCTGATATAAAATTGAAACATGCAGCTGATCGATGCGTTTCTGCGTCTACGTGTGGACAGGGATTTTTGTTTTTCTTTGTCATGTGGCCAGGGATTCTTTTTAAAAACGGAGGACTAAAATATCCGTTTAGTAAAAGATCCATGTACGTGTAGCCAAGGCCCTGGTGTAGCACAGTGGTTTCCACGACCCCCATAACTCTGAGAGTGTACAAATGGAACCAAATGGACCCGTAGGGTCCATTTGGTTGCTGCTGTGAATAGAACCTATAAACTGTAGCCTACTGTGTTTTTGATCCTTGACATTTCTTTTAGAAGGGTGCATTTCGCCTTTCCGACATGTCGCCTTTCCGACGTTAACGAACCCTATACCTAGCCCTAACCTTCTCCCGTGCTTTTATTGTAATCATAACGTCAAATTAATCAAAGTGCCCCTTTGTAGTTGGTGGAACTGACTCATAATTAGTATAATTGGTAACACCTTTATTACCCCTCCATTTACTGTAGTATGTCAACATGGCTGCCATTAAAAAAAGGTCTATTCCGACATTCCTACTTTTGACATTAAAAACCGCCTGTGAGGACAATGAGAGATAGCCTATGAGCACCTGCAGCCCATAATTGTGTCATCGGGGATGAAAACAAACGGAAATTGCAGGGCAGTTAGTTTTCATGGGCCACTGCGGATGGAGCACCATTGACATGACATGTTCAAATGCCTGAAATTATGTCATATCTCTCTCTCTCTCTCTCTCTCTCTCTCTCTCTCTCTCTCTCTCTCTCTCTCTCTCTCTCTCTCTCTCTCTCTCTCTCTCTCTCTCTCTCGCTCTCTCACATATACACATATGCACTAGTACAATCTGTGACACACAGTTAAGACCCGCAAGGGAGCTGTGAGCATTGCGTAGCTTACCACCTGTGTGTTTGCGTGTGTGTGTGTGTGTGTGTGTGTGTGTGTGTGTGTGTGTGTGTGTGTGTGTGTGTGTGTGCTCATTGCGTATATACGCGTGCTTACACGTGCACACATGCTCTGTCGTGCCAGGTCAAATGGAGATTGCGTAAGAAGGGCTGCGCCGCTGGTTGGCCAGCCCATCAGCCGGTGTTGCGTTACCGTCTGGAACTACAATGTGTTACGTAAGACAATCTGATGTTTACAGTTCTAATCTGCATGGATGCAGCGCGGGGCAGCCCCGAAAAGCCATGCACTCTGCCTGAGCATCATTCAGCCCCCACCTCACCCCGGGTGCAGTACGTTAGTCCGACAGCGCATTCCTCCGACAGCGCAGCTCCGACGTTTCCAATACTAAACCCGAACCAAACCCGCACCCTAACCCTAACCGCACGCGGATGCCACATAGTCGGAGAAAAGGTCTGTCGGATTAACGCATGCCTCCCCTCACCCCCCCCCCCCCATCTGTGATCTGCAGCTTTTCCTAACCCCTCTGCTTGCTGCTCACTGTTACTGTATTGTTCATACTGTATCGTATTATCGTCTCTGTCTGGGCGGAAACCTCATATGTCCAAAACTGTTACTTTTCAGGATTCAAATTCAAAAACGGCAAAAGTAGCAGATCTACAAGCTCGAAACGCATCGCTTGTGGATCCTGCTACTTTTGATGCTTTTGCGTGACGCTGGAGTGTGATCAAGAAGGGCGTTAATTTACGAAAAAACGGCGACATTTTGAATATGGAGATAAGAGGTTTCTGCCCGACAGCAACGATATGCAGGCAGAGGGGGACGGGGGTGGGGGGAGGGGATGCGGTAATCCATGCCTCTGCTTATGATATCCCATCCTCTGGTCATTAATTTATTTTTGGCCAGTGGAGATATGTTTAATCCCTGCTTCTGGTCCGACTGAATTAAATGCATGCATTTCCTTTTGGGAAATATAGACAGTCTGATTTTTATTTGTGTTTCATAATATTACAATTTAATTAAAAAAAATCTATATTAACCACATTACCACACCATGGCCTCGATCCTATCTGGGCACTTTTTTTTTTCCATTTAATAAATGATATATTCATTTTCACTACTAGAAGTATACGGCTACAGGACTTAAATGGTTAAGAAAATGTATTTTTTGTTTCTGTTTGTTTACAAATGGAACCCTCTGGTTTGCAGGGGACGAGAGTCTGGAACTCTGTCTCATACAGATGAATTCTGTATGAAGAGTGCTTCAGCAGTTTCCTCGGCGCTCCGGCTCGGAGAAATCAAACCGTCTGCAAGAGGAGCAGCAGCTGGTCCCTGGGGTTTTGGGTTGTCTACACAGGAGCACAGCTAGAAATACTGCCCCCCCCCTGACGTCTGGGCTTCCGGGCCCCCTAATAATATTAGTTAAACTGACACATAACAAATCAGGGGGGCGATGAAGTGATTTTATTTTTTTAATAATTCACCTGAGTACAAGCTTTTTCAATAATATAGCAGTTTCTTTTTTTAAATGCAACAGTTCGCCTCTTCTGAAGCCTGTAGATAAGTTGTGTGTGTTTGGGACTCCACTATCAACAATCACACGGGCACCTTTGGCCTTCTGTACCTGGTTTTCCCTTTATATTTTCTGCTATTGTTGATAACAGTTCGCTGGTGAACCTTAGGTGAATTTCACTTGCATTTAAATAGGCTAGTAGTTGATGTTTTCACAACTTGTCTTAACCTCCTCCTCTCATTCAGGTAGCCTAATTTGTTGCACCTGGACCTGAGCAATTACTGCAGCTTGTGGCCGTGCTGTTTGTATCCTGCGTGTTTCACAGGAGTAAGTTCAAGAAAAGTTTGGACCAAGTGTAATTTCTCGCTATCAAGAACGAGCACAGCATTCAAAGTAATAGGGCGACTGAATAGAACAGACCGACCGCATCCATTGAGTTCAATGGAGAAGTGACGCCATGTTATATTTGGTTCCTCAAGCTATTAACCACTTAAACCCTCTGTTCTTAGTCAAAAACAGACCTGAGTTACAACTGCACTTTTTCCTGTCTACACCGAATCTCTTTGCCAAGTTCAGCTATTTTTGGCTAATGTTCCCCCCAGAATGATGATGGGGTTCAAGTGGTTAATATTACTGCAATCACGGCATTCTGCGGTCTGTTATTTCTTGATAGAAGACGACAGCTAGGAATAACAGACCCTTTGCTGTGGACAAAGACTGGGCACCTGGATCATATCAATCCATGGGGTGCATTTCTCCTTTCCGACATGTCGCCTTTCCGACGTTGACGAACCCTATACCTAACCCTAACCGCACGCGGAAGCCACTAGTCGGAGTGGTGAGATGTCGGAATGGAGAGTGAACACCCAATCCATGGTGCTTGGTTTTTGCGCTGCCGTATCCAACATAGTGACAGAATAACAACCAACAATCCGATTTTACAGAGCTAAACAGTACACTAAAGTTTAGGTTTCAGAACATTGTTTTAGGCATGAAATAGGCAATGCAGTAACTTGATTCATATTTGATCACCATCTAGTTTGATAGTTTGACCAGAGTTTTAAACTGGATGGACATCATTTTTTTTTTCTTTGAGGCAATGAGGAAATTAAGTACTTTTTAAATCAATAAAAAATGTTGTTATAATTTTTGGTTGTTTGTTGAATTATTCTCTAATAAGCAGTTGTGTAATAAGCCAGTCAGGGTCCAACATCACACTATTGGTTTGTATTTGTCAATAATGACTCACTCACTCTTCATGATCTCTTACTTGAGGAACTGTTAACTATATTTACATTTTTACCTTTGTGCTCCTCTGGTGGGATTGTTTACTTTATTTTCTCTGTATATGAGATACACTAGTGGGATTTAAGTCGGTTATTATTTGTTGGGGTTAACTGCAATATAAAAATACTCTGTTACAAGTAAAAGTCCAGAATTAAAACCGACCGGCCCGGCTTTTCAGTTCTATGCAGTGTTTTCTGAGGAGAGCAATGTGACAAGAAATGAGTTCATATAGCATTTCTCTCGCTAGTTCTACGGATACTGCAACTTCATGAACCCCTCTTTGCAGAGGTTATTGTAATATTTAAAGTCCTGCTTATTATTGTAGGCCTATATAAGCGGTGTCATGAAGCATCAGGGCATTAATTCACGCGTTGTGAGGCATCGTGAGCTTGGAGATCCATTGTCAGCTGTTCTTATCAATGATGGACAAAACCTCCTAACTCCACTTGAGCTGGATTTAGGTGGTGATAATATAATGACACATGCAAGTATCTGACAATATATAAAGTCATAATACCAACTTTGATGAGGCAGTATTGCTTTGTTTAAAAATATAAGGTTTTCTTCATTTCCTGAAAATGTTATATTTCGTTTTTTCATTTCCTGAATAATGGAGTTAACACATTTTGGAGTTAACTGGTTTCTGCCCGACAGCAGAGATATACTTTGGCAATTTGAAAACAGCCGATCTACAAGCTCACAACACAACGCTTGGCGACGCGTTGTGAGCTTGATGATCTGCTATTTTCAAAGGATTTTATACATTTTGTAGTGGATTTCATGCATTTGAAAACTTGGGGCAAATGGGACATTCTGCATAATGAGTACTTTTGATACTTTAAAGGGATAGTTCACCCCCAAAATGACTTATTTTCTATCAATTAGTCACCCCATGGAGACTTGAATTCATGGATATATATATATATATATATATATATATATATATATATATATTTTTTTTTGTTCTTGTCTCATTCCTGACCGGCAGTGGTTCCGGTAGGAGACACAAAGAGTCTATTTTGTGTCTCCTACCGGAACCACTGCCTACCGGTCCGCTGGTCATCAAATTATAGGCTTACGTATGCACTTTCTTTCTTTTTTTATCAATGAATTCAAGTCACCATGGAGTGACTACTCGATAGAAATACTCTCTATCTTTCTATATAATACTTTTGGGGGGTGTACTATCCCATGCTTTATTTTATGCTAAATAACATACAAAAAATTTAGGAAAATCAAACTTCTGTAAAGACATCATTTTCAAGATAGCGGGAGCTTAAAATGCCAGGAGCTTAAAATGTCTATAAGCTGGGAGGGAATATGTGTCATCTTGAAAACGATGCCTTTCCAGAAGTTTGATTTTCCTAGATTTTTTTTGTATGTTATTTAGCATACCCAATAGTAACAGAATCCACTGAAAAATCTCTTCCATCAATTATTCGGGGTTTCAACCATACCTATCTAATATTGGATTCATTGCAAACAGACCACTAGGGGGCGATCCCAACTTGCAGCCGATGGTTTTTGAAAACCATATGCCCATACCTAACACCATGCCAAAAATCAAGTGCAAGATTCTTATGAATTCCCTCCCAGGTAAAATAAATATTTATATATAAATCTGTTCTAACTTTGTCACCATGCTCTTTCTCTGCGTCTCTTTCTTACAGTGCGAAATGTGCGTTACATTTTCCTTCATGTATTTGTTCCATACATCTGTTAATGTTATTGACATAATTACTATTTCAATGAGCGGGTGCACTCATTTAAGGCTTATTGATGTACCGGCTGGGTGAAGTTTGCATTGGTTTTGACTGGGAGGATACCAGGCATATTTAAATAATGCACTCATATACCCACGGTAGAAGAGGAAAGTTACATAGTGCTGCTTTCATTTGTTAGACTTTGTAATTGCCATTAATAAAAGTGCCAAGAGCGATAACACACGTTATAGAGGCTGTTTTGCACAGATATGATTACAGGTGTGTACTGAGATTTTAATGTGCCCTTTGATGTGCCTTTGGCACAATAAGTTTGAAAACCACTACAATACGTTATTGAGGGTCATTCATAAACAAACTCAGACGAAAGAAAGAAGCACTGGCACTGTGGATTTTAATGAGGAATCAGGCTTACACACAATGCAGTATCAAGCTTCCAATGGGCCCACACAATGCAGACACATCACTGGTCAAATGATTAAGAAAATCATTCAATTTATTTTTTTTAGTTGTGGTTTGATCTCCTTTATTTTTTCCACCTTTATTTTGGTTGTGGTCTTGGTCTCGTTGGACATCACGTATCCATAACTGTCCATCACCTTTCCGCTGGACATACAGCTGAGAGAGAGACCAAATGGAACAAAAGATGGGTACAAGACACCAGGGCTTCCCAGACTTTTCAATGCCACGACCCCCAAATAGTCATAGTCTCTGCCTACATGCGTCCCCCACTATATATACATATATATTTATATATAAAATAGCCAAATAGGGCTGTCAAACGAATAAAGATTTTAATCAGATTAATAACAGCTTAGAAATTATTTAATCATGATTAATCACCATTCAAAACTATGTCCAAAATATACCACTCTAAGCCCCCACCTCATGTCTAAAATACACTTTTTGGACAGAAAATAAACAATTTCACCGGAAGGAAAACATGTTTTAGTTACTCCACTGCGTCCCCTACAGATCCGGTCAATGGAACTTTTCCAATGACAAAATCTTTTCCTTCCGGTGAAATGTTTTCTTTTCTGGACAAAAAGTGTATTTTAGAGGTGAGGTGGGGGGCTCCGAGTATTCCCACTAAGGAAAGTAGGCTTTCAACATATTGAAACCGTATATAAAACTAATTAACGTAACAAATTAACTGCAAATTAACTTGAAATTGAAACATGACGATTGAAACAAAATTTAAACAAACGTTTGAATCTAACCTCACTAACTTCGGTCGTTCCCTAAACACTGGTTCAGCCGGCTTCTGTACGATGGTCTCCAGCACGTGCACCTCCAGTCTAGGGCTGTCAAACGATTAAAAATTGTAATCGGATTAATCACAGCTTAGAAATGAATTAATCATGATTAATCACCATTCAAAACTATGTCCAAAATATATTACTTTATTACTTTACTGGAGTATTTCCAATTTCCTAAGCACTTTGAGCTTGTAGATTTGCTATTTTTTTGTGAAATGGGACATTCTGCACAATGAGTACTTTTACTTTTGGTACTTTAAGTAGGCCTCTTGATGCCAATAATTTTGTACTTTTACTCAAGTACATTTTTATTATCGGACCTTTACTTGAAAGAGTATTTCCACACTGCAGTATTGAGTACTTAAGTAAAACATGTGAGTAGGCTACTTTTTCCACCACTGGTCTTGGGTCTGATAGTCTAAATCTCATGAAATGGTGGTCCGTGGCTCAAATAGCGAATAAATAATGGACCTTGGTATGAAAAGGGTTGAAACCCACTACTCTAAATAAAACGATAACAACATTTTGAGTCGTTTCACGGACACCCGCGGTAGTGCAGGCTGCGCAGCCTCTCGTCTGTAGTAAAAAAATGTAAACACTTTCGCTACTCACCAAAACAAAGACGGTTTTACGGAGTTGAAAGCCTACTGTACTTAGTGGGGACACTCTAAGCCCCCACCTCACGTCTAAAATACACTTTTTGGACAGAAAATAAACAATTTCACCAGAAGGAAAACATGTTTTAGTTACTCCACTGCGCCCCCTACAGATCCGGTCAATGGAATTTTCCAATGACAAAATCAATGACAAAACTTTTCCAATGACAAAATCTTTTCCTTCCGGTGAAATGTTTTCTTTTCTGGACAAAAGTGTATTTTAGAGGTGAGGTGGAGGGCTCAGAGTATTCCCACTAAGGAAAGTAGGCTTTCAACATCTTAAAACCGTCTTTGTTTTGGTGAATAGTGAAAGTATATATTTTATTTTTACTAAAGACGAGAGGCTGCGCAGCCTGCTCTACCGGGGGTGTACGGGCAACAGCTGGAAAGTGACATAGCAGTTAAGGAGAACTCCTTCTAACTCGATGGACCAGAGCTAGGGGCGGGCCGTTCTGCGCATGTGTTAAATGCGTCAAATATTTTAACGCAATTAATTGCAAAAAAGAATTAACGCTGTTAACGCGATGATTTTGAAAGCATTCATTTATATATAAAAGGAATTAACGTAACAAAATAACTGCAAATTAACTTGAAATTGAAACATGATACAAACGTACAAAATCGGCATGGGCGGCGTGGGCGGCCTGGTCGGCATGATCTCCGGCATGGTCTCCGGCATGGTCTCCAGCACGGTCGCCTCCAGTCTAGGGCTGTCAAACGATTAAAAATTGTAATCAGATTAATCACAGCTTAGAAATTAATTACTCATGATTAATCACCATTCAAAACTATGTCCAAAATATACCATTTCTTTCTGTATATTGTTGTGGAAATAGAAAGATAAATGACAGAAGGCGGAAATATACATTTAACATACAGTATGTATGTATGTATGTATGCATGTTAAAACAAATCCACAGTGTGGTATTAATATTGAAAAATCAATCATATACACCATAATACACTGACATCATTTCATAATCTCATTGCTATTCCTCTAAACAAGTGGTTCTCAACCAGTGGTCCGGGGACCACCAGTGGTCCTTGAGGGGGTTAGGTGATCCCCAGCTATAAATGATGGAGAGGTAACCATCATTGGTAACCAATGGACCCTTATAGATCTTTAACTCTTGAGAGTGTAAAATGAAACCAAATGGACCCGTTTCATTTTAAGGCTCTCAAGAGGTAAATTATTGTTAAACATCTGCATTACTTAATTAAAGAATTGTTATTTTGATCAACGTTTGCCTGTTATCTCTCCTATGGTACCGACAACAATACAGCATGAAATTGTGGACAAAATCTCATCCAAGGATAACAAAATATTCTTTCACTGCCCAAGTGGTGTAAAGTAACCAAGTACATTTATTCAAGTACTGTACTTAAGTACACTTTTGAGGAATTATTACTTTACTGGAGTATTTCCAATTTCCAAAGCACTTTGAGCTTGTAGATCTGCTATTTCTTTGGTGAAATGGGACATTCTGCACAATGAGTACTTTTACTTTTGGTACTTTAAGTAGGCCTCTTGATGCCAATAATTTTGTACTTTTACTCAAGTACATTTTTATTATCGGACCTTGGGAGAGTGGGGTAATGTGAGACACTTTTTACATTTTCTCCCGTCTAGGTGAGCTAAAATGATATATCAGTAAAATGTACACATTTCCCATACATTTGGGATGTTTCCTAACAGTGGAAATTATCAGAATGTATTCAAGACAAAAGGCAGTGAAAATATGATTGTTTTAAAAAAAGTTTTCTGGTGTCTCACTTTACCCCAGGTCTGGGGTAAACCGAGACAAACCAGAAAAATCAATGGGGTAAACTGATCCACTTACTTTTTTCAGTTTAAAAATACCATAAAAACACATGTTCTAACAGTTAGAATACTGACAGCTAGCTTGACAACCACACATTCCAGAACTAATGTCAGACTAGTAACAGAATCATGGCAATTGGTCATTAAGCACATTTTGCTCTACACAATTGGAAGGTGTCTCACTTTACCCCAACCGAGACAAACCAGTTTTAACCAATCAAACCAATATTAGATTATCAAACCAATTGGATTATCAAACCAATATTAGATTAAACTATGTTTAAGTACTAAACTTAACTTTGAGACAGTTTCCCACTGTACCCCAAGCCATTTGTCTCACTTTACCCCACAGCCACATCTTGGTGAAAAGGACCACTTTTAGCAATTCTGGCTAATCTTCAATTAGCATTAATCACATGGATGTATAGGTTTGTAGTTCATCAACATGCATGACATAAGTTTTTCTACCTGAATCAATTTTCTTTGACACAACAGCTGATTATGTTGACAGCCCAAAAAAATAGTTTTACATGCAAAAAACATATTTTAGTGAAAAAAACATGCTTACTACAGCACAATGAGGCCCTCTCCTCCATGGTAAGTGGGAAATGGGAGGGGCTTCAAAATCTAATGGTCATATGACCACACAGGTGTTGTGGTCAGGTGATAAGGGGGGTGTCTCACTTTACCCTGTGTCTCACATTACCTCACTCTCCCCTACTTGAAAGAGTATTTCCACACTGCAGTATTGAGTACTTAAGTAAAACATGTGAGTAGGCTACTTTTTCCACCACTGGTCTTGGGTCTGATAGTCTAAATCTCATGAAATGGTGGTCCGTGGCTCAAATAGCGAATAAATAATGGACCTTGGTATGAAAAGGGTTGAAACCCACTACTCTAAATAAAACGATAACAACATTTTGAGTCGTTTCACGGACACCCGCGGTAGTGCAGGCTGCGCAGCCTCTCGTCTGTAGTAAAAAAATGTAAACACTTTCGCTACTCACCAAAACAAAGACGGTTTTACGGAGTTGAAAGCCTACTGTACTTAGTGGGGACACTCTAAGCCCCCACCTCACGTCTAAAATACACTTTTTGGACAGAAAATAAACAATTTCACCAGAAGGAAAACATGTTTTAGTTACTCCACTGCGCCCCCTACAGATCCGGTCAATGGAATTTTCCAATGACAAAATCAATGACAAAACATTTCCAATGACAAAATCTTTTCCTTCCGGTGAAATGTTTTCTTTTCTGGACAAAAGTGTATTTTAGAGGTGAGGTGGAGGGCTCAGAGTATTCCCACTAAGGAAAGTAGGCTTTCAACATCTTAAAACCGTCTTTGTTTTGGTGATTAGTGAAAGTATATATTTTATTTTTACTAAAGACGAGAGGCTGCGCAGCCTACCCTACCGGGGGTGTACGGGCAACAGCTGGAAAGTGACATAGCAGTTAAGGAGAACTCCTTCTAACTTGATGGACCAGAGCTAGGGGCGGGCCGTTCTGCGCATGTGTTAAATGCGTCAAATATTTTAACGCAATTAATTGCAAAAAAGAATTAACGCTGTTAACGCGATGATTTTGAAAGCATTCATAAAAGGAATTAACGTAACAAAATAACTGCAAATTAACTTGAAATTGAAACATGATACAAACGTACAAAATCGGCATGGGCGGCGTGGGCGGCCTGGTCGGCATGGTCTCCGGCATGGTCTCCGGCATGGTGTCCAGCGCGGTCGCCTCCAGTCTAGGGCTGTCAAACGATTAAAAATTGTAATCAGATTAATCACAGCTTAGAAATTAATTACTCATGATTAATCACCATTCAAAACTATGTCCAAAATATACCATTTCTTTCTGTATATTGTTGTGGAAATAGAAAGATAAATGACAGAAGGCGGAAATATACATTTAACATACAGTATGTATGTATGTATGTATGTATGCATGTTAAAACAAATCCACAGTGTGGTATTAATATTGAAAAATCAATCATATACACCATAATACACTGACATCATTTCATAATCTCATTGCTATTCCTCTAAACAAGTGGTTCTCAACCAGTGGTCCGGGGACCACCAGTGGTCCTTGAGGGGGTTAGGTGATCCCCAGCTATAAATGATGGAGAGGTAACCATCATTGGTAACCAATGGACCCTTATAGATCTTTAACTCTTGAGAGTGTAAAATGAAACCAAATGGACCCGTTTCATTTTAAGGCTCTCAAGAGGTAAATTATTGTTAAACATCTGCATTACTTAATTAAAGAATTGTTATTTTGATCAACGTTTGCCTGTTATCTCTCCTATGGTACCGACATCAATACAGCATGAAATTGTGGACAAAATCTTATCCAAGGATAACAAAATATTCTTTCACTGCCCAAGTGGTGTAAAGTAACCAAGTACATTTATTCAAGTACTGTACTTAAGTACATTTTTGAGGAATTATTACTTTACTGGAGTATTTCCAATTTCCAAAGCACTTTGAGCTTGTAGATCTGCTATTTCTTTGGTGAAATGGGACATTCTGCACAATGAGTACTTTTACTTTTGGTACTTTAAGTAGGCCTATTGATGCCAATAATTTTGTACTTTTACTCAAGTACATTTTTATTATCGGACCTTTACTTGAAAGAGTATTTCCACACTGCAGTATTGAGTACTTAAGTAAAACATGTGAGTAGGCTACTTTTTCCACCACTGGTCTTGGGTCTGATAGTCTAAATCTCATGAAATGGTGGTCCGTGGCTCAAATAGCGAATAAATAATGGACCTTGGTATGAAAACGGTTGAAACCCACTACTCTAAATAAAACGATAACAACATTTTGAGTCGTTTCACGGACACCCGCGGTAGTGCAGGCTGCGCAGCCTCTCGTCTGTAGTAAAAAAAATGTAAACACTTTCGCTACTCACCAAAACAAAGACGGTTTTACGGAGTTGAAAGCCTACTGTACTTAGTGGGGACACTCTAAGCCCCCGCATCACGTCTAAAATACACTTTTTGGACAGAAAATAAACAATTTCACCAGAAGGAAAACATGTTTTAGTTACTCCACTGCGCCCCCTACAGATCCGGTCAATGGAATTTTCCAATGACAAAATCAATGACAAAACTTTTCCAATGACAAAATCTTTTCCTTCCGGTGAAATGTTTTCTTTTCTGGACAAAAGTGTATTTTAGAGGTGAGGTGGAGGGCTCAGAGTATTCCCACTAAGGAAAGTAGGCTTTCAACATCTTAAAACCGTCTTTGTTTTGGTGAATAGTGAAAGTATATACTTTATTTTTACTAAAGACGAGAGGCTGCGCAGCCTGCCCTAACGGGGGTGTGCGGGCAACAGCTGGAAAGTGACATATCAGTTAAGGAGAACTCCTTCTCGATGGACCAGAGCTAGGGGCGGGCCGTTCTGCGCATGTGTTAAATGCGTCAAATATTTTAACGCAATTAATTGCAAAAAAGAATTAACGCTGTTAACGCGATGATTTTGAAAGCATTCATTTATATATAAAAGGAATTAACGTAACAAAATAACTGCAAATTAACTTGAAATTGAAACATGATACAAACGTACAAAATCGGCATGGGCAGCGTGGGCGGCCTGGTCGGCATGATCTCCGGCATGGTCTCCGGCATGGTCTCCAGCACGGTCGCCTCCAGTCTAGGGCTGTCAAACGATTAAAAATTGTAATCAGATTAATCACAGCTTAGAAATTAATTAATCATGATTAATCACTATTCAAAACTATGTCCAAAATATACCATTTCTTTCTGTATATTGTTGTGGAAATAGAAAGATAAATGACAGAAGGCGGAAAAATACATTTCAATGTAGAGAGAATAATCGCACATCCACTGTTACTTATTTCAGGTGCGTTGGATAGTAGATAATCTGAATCAAACAAGAAGTCCCGCACACTGTATCTTGCTGTGGCAACTACCTTTTTTAATGATAAACGTTTCGGTCCGTCTGGACCTTCCTCAAGAGTGTCACACTCCTTCCTCGGACCGAAACGTTTGTCATTAAAAATGTGAGTTGCCACAGCAAGATACAGTGTGCGGGACTTCTTGTTTGATTCAGGAAATATACATTTAACATACAATATGTATGAATGTATGCATGTTAAAACAAATCCACAGTGTGGTATTAATATTAGAAAATGAACAATTTCACCGGAAGGAAAACATGTTTTAGTTACTCCACTGGGCCCCCTACAGATCCGGTCGATGGAACTTTTCCAGTGACAAAACTTTTCCTTCCGGTGAAATGTTTTCTTTTCTGGACAAAAAGTGTATTTTAGAGGTGAGTTGGGGGGCTCTGAGTATTCCCACTAAAGAAAGTAGGATTTCAACATCTTAAAACCGTCTTTGTTTTGGTGAATAGTGAAAGTATTGTACTTTTACTAAAGACGAGAGGCTACCGGGGGTGTGCGGGCAACCGGAAAGTGACATAGCGTTAAGGAGAACTCCTTCAAACTCGATGGACCAGAGGGGCAGGCTATTCTGCGTTAAATGCGTCAAATATTTTAACCACGTTAACGCGATAATTTTAACAGCATATATATATATATACAAACACACACACATATAAAACAAATTAACTTAACAAATCAACTTGAAATTGAAACTTGACACACGTTTGAATCCAAGCTCACTCACGCTAGCATTTGTTTGTAGAGGCTAAATCTGCTGCTATTTTGTACCTGTCAATCGGAGAGCATGGAGAGCTGCAGGTCACAGAGGAAGAAGACATGGTTGACGGAAGTTCAGCTGGTTGGAGGTGGTTATGCTCTGGATGGAGAGGAGAAGGCTGAGTGAAGCACTGGTTTGACACCAGCACCTCTTGTAAATTGAGGGAGGGGCGGGCAGGGTGTTGGAACATTTAGAATACCAAATAACTGGTTTGTGTTAATCAGCACAGGTCCAGCAGGTAAAATGGCCTGCAATGTAACTGTGTCACAGTGGTGGAAAAAGTACTCAAAATGTTTGACTTAAGTAGAAGTATCAATACTGCAATGTAGAAGTATTCTGTTACAAGTGAAAGTCCGGAATTCAAAATGTACTTTGAGTAAAAGTACAAAAGTATTGGTGTCAAAATGTAGGCTACTTAAAGTACCACAAGCAAAAGTTCTAACATGTTTGAAAATAGCCGATCTACAAGCTCACAACGCGTCGCACCACGAGTCACGACGCGTTGTGAGCTGTAGATCTGCTATTTTCAAATAGCCTAGGTAAAAAATATAGGGCTAAAGTCGTTAATGTATTTTTATAATGTAATAATTTATATCTGCGGGGGCACCGTGGCGCAGTCGGTAGCGCTGTCGCCTCACAGCTAGAAGGTCTTGGGTTCGATTCCTGCCGGGGGCGCTGTGGGCGTTGGGGGCATGTCTTCTCCTCCGGTTCATTAGACAACGCCCATACCCTAGGTGGGGTTGGCGAAATGGCTTACTCTGTGTGGAGTTTGCATGTTCTCCCGGTGTCTCCTAGGGTATTTAATACCCTCACAAAAACATGTAGTAATCCTGGTTGCTATACCGCCTCCCCCATGACAGCTGGGGCGCCTGATGGAATTATATCTGCAAAATAACTAGTAAATAACTAAAGTTTTCAAATATTTTTTGTGGAGTAAAAGTACAATATTTGCCTCTGAGATGTAGTGGAGTAGAAGTAAAAGTATAGAAAATTGTAAACACTTTCCTGAGTTCTGTATTTTTGTATTTTTGGCCAGTAAAGTCAAAATAGTACTTAAGTACAGTACTTGAGTAAATGTACTTGTTACTTTGTACCACTGCTGTGTCATTATCATATGAGGTCCATACATTAACTATAATAGTGGTCATCAGTCTCGTCGCCTAAGGATATAGACAGTAGTTCTCAGGTGGCTTTTCGTATTCTAAGCTGCCTTTTAAGAGATTCCTCTTGACCAGATATAGGGTTGTATAAGTACTGTAGATCCTCATTCACCCATCACATACTAAGGTCTTAAGATGCAGTCATCCCCCCACCATTTGAATATAAGTGATGATGAGATAGGTTTCTCTCCCTTTCTCTAATGGACTCATCAAGTTTTTAATTTTATAGCATGTGTTCTATGTGGACTATATGCATTGTGGTTAGGGATGTCCGATATTATCGGCCGATATTATATCGGTTTCAAAAAAAAGAAAAACGATTTTGTAATAAGTTACAGGAGTTCTTACTGTATGGTGTGTGTGATATGAAATGTGAGCTTACCTTAATCACAGTAATCCTTAATCATATCCATCATATTCAAGGGCTTTTGCAGAGAAATGAGACTCCAGTCACTTTCAAATTAGAGCACTGCAGAGGGCAGGTTTGTGTCTGTGTCCAGCTGACGTTCGTTGACACTCGTTAATGTTATATGCATCAAGGCAATTATGCTTCTGCTATTAGATATTATTTTATAGCTATTTATTTTATTAGATATGTAATGTTGTTACCCGACAATTTGTGGGCTTTTGGTAAAAAAAAAAAGCCTGCATATATCAGTATCGGAAATTAGGAGTTGGACAATATCGGTATATCGGATATTAGTAAAAAAGTAAATATCGAACATCCCTAATTGTGGTGATTTCCCACAGTATGGCAATGACACTTTCCCTCAGATTGTATTGCCATCTAGTGCCAACTATTCGTATTGTTATTTGTCATACAGTACCAGAAACTTGAACATAAGTGTGGACAATGAGGGATTTGAAATGTGAATATGTGTACTTTGTAATGTGATCTTGGTGTAGTCTAATGATGATTTAATAATTGACAGTTTGTGGTCGCTATAAAATGACGTGATGTATCTGTCATAACCAGTGGACCCTGATGAAGGCCAGTAGGGCCGAAATGTGTAGGTCACCTGTGTTTCCCTTTTTGTTCTTTATATATATGCTTTATATACTGTAGCAACTAAGTCATGGATAAATAAAGCCTTTTTAACTTAACTGAACCTTATTGGATCCGTTTTAAGTTCACCGACTTTCTCTGATCTTACACAAAAGGAAGGAACTTAAAAACCTTGTTGACCTATAAGTTAAAGTCTATTCTTCCAAATGTCACCCATCTAGATTCCAGACACCCTGTCATCAACGCTGGACTGAGCAGCATTCCAGTCTCATGCTCAGTGGTCAGGTCAGGTCAGCGGTACATTCCACTTGGTTTCTAAATGCATACACTACTGTTTTAGTGAACATAGTACTGAACAGCAGAGGTGGAAAGTAAGTAGTAAGTTCATTTCCAATCCAATCCACTTCCAATAAACTTTGTTTATATAGCACATTTCACAACTTTTTCAGGTTTTCCAAAGTGCTGTACAGAAAAATCAAAAAACAAATACACTGGGTGAGCTAAAAAACACAGAAACAACAGCAAAACCTACAGGAAGAAAAATGCAAAATAAACAACAGAAGGAGACACATCACTGAAAAATACAAGACGCAGACAGTGAAATGTCCCATTCACAAGTTTTCAAAAGTTTCAAATGTATACAAATCTTTTTAAAATAGCCGAAGTATATGTAGGGTGTATATAGGGCTGAAGTGGTTAATGTATGTTATGTAATAATAATCTGAATCAACTAGTAACTAGTTCAAATAATTGAAGTAAAAAGTACAATATTTGCCTCTGAGATGTAGTGAAGCAGAAGTACAAGTGTTGGAAATTGGAAATGCTCCCGTAAAGTAAAAGTACCTCAAAATGACTTGAGTAAATTACATAGTTACTTTACACCACTGGTTATCAGTGCTGTCGGGCGGAAACATTGTATGTACAAAACCTCTACTTTTCAAGAAATGGGGAAAAATATTTTCGGACAGACCCAACCACTTTCAACCTGGTGTATAGTGTCCTTGTTCTGAGCCTGTCATTATAGATGACTGCTACTTTTGCTCAACACTGTCAGGGGTGTAAAGTTACTAAGTACATTTACTCAAGTAGGCTACTGTACTTAAGTAAACATTTTAGGTACTTTTAATTTACTGGAGTGTTTCCAATTGTCTATACTTGTACTTTTACTCCACTACATCTCAGAGGCAAATATTGTACTCTTACTCCACTACAATTATTTGAAACTTTAGTTACTAGTTAATATGATAATAATGATACACATGAAAGAAGAATAGTCCCTTCACTGCTAAGAATCGGTTCAGAATTGAATGAGTACGGCTATAGTTAAATGTGAAGCTATAAATATGCATCCATGCGTTCTGGGCGCCTGTCAGTGGCCAAACCGGTTTTCAAATGGTCCTCATTTACAATTTGGCCCATTGCAAATGAGCCTCATTTGAAAAAAAAAGGCGGCTTGCTGTGGATAGCTACAACAGAAGAGGGTGAGAGCTGCTAATGTTATGTTGATTTTTTGTTTTTTTCCCCTGGCAGAGCAGGGTTTATAGACCGGGACACGGCCAAAGAGGGCGTGTCCCGGTCTGTAAACCCTGCTCTGCCAGGGGAAAAAAACATTTCCTGAAAATGTTATATTTCGTTTTTTTCATTTCCTGAAAAATGAACATTTTAGTTAACTGGTTTCTGCCCGACAGCAGAGATATACTTTGGCAATTTGAAAATAGCCGATCTACAAGCTCACAACACGACGCTTGGCGATGCGTTGTGAGCTTGTAGATCTGCTATTTTCAAAGGATTTTATACATTTTATAAATTTGAAAACTTGTGAAGTGGGACATTCTGCATTATGAGTACTTTTCGTACTTTAAGTGTATTTTGATGCCAATACCATTCTACTTTTACTCAAGTACATTTTTTAAACAGGACTTGTGCTTGTAACAGACTATTTCTACTATAGGGTATTGATACTTTCACTTAAGTAAAACATGTGAGTACTTCTTCCATCACTGCTGAACACTACTGGACATGCAAACAGTGGTGAAAGTAGATTGGAAGTTCCTGCCAGTACTACCCCCTACCGCTAAATAATAGGTTATTGGTTTACCTATGATACTAGATTACTATTTCTATGCATTTGCTGTATTACCTCGTGTTTACCTTGCTTACTGTAAATCGCTCTGGATTAAGAGTGTCTGCTAAATGCCTAAATTGTAAATACATTAATCAAGAAATAAATATTTATATATAAGTGTTCTAACTTTGTCACCACGCTCTATCTCTGCGTCTCTTTCTTATTGTGGGAAATGTTCGTTACATTTTCCTTCATGTATTTATTCCATAGTATCAGTTATTGTTATTGACATAAATACTATTTCAATGAGCGGGTGCACTCATTTAAGAGGCTTATTGGAAGTTTGCACTGGTTTTGACTGGGAGGATACCAGGCATATTTAAATAATGCACTCATATATCCAGGGTAGAAGAGGAAAGTAACATAGCGCTGCTTTCATTTGTTAGACTTTTTAATTGCCATAACACACGTTATAGAGGCTGTTTTGCACAGATATGATTACATGTGTGTATTGAGACGTTAACTTGCCCTTTGATGTGCCTTCGGCACAAAACGTTTGAAAACCACTGCAATACGTTATTGAGGGTCATTCAAAAACAAACTCAGACGAAAGAAAGAAGCACTGGCACTGTGTATTTTATTGAGGAATCAGGCTTACACACAATGCAATACATCAGGCTTCCAATGGGCCCACACAATGCAGACACATCCCAGGTCAAAAGATTAAGAAAATCATTTAATTTCCTTTTTTTTGGTTGTGGTCTTGGTCTCGCTGGACATTACGTATCCATCCATGTCCATCACCTGTACACAGCTGTGCAGAGAGAGAGACCAAATGGAACAAAGGATGGGTACAAGACACCAGGGCTTCCCAGACTTTTCAATGCCAGAGACTATTGGGGGGGACCCCCAATAGTCTCTGCCTTCATGCGTCCCCCAATATATATATATATATACATATATATTTATATATAAAACTAATTAAGGTAACAAATGAACTGCAAATTAACTTGAAATTGAAACATGATACAAACGTTTGAATCTAAGCTCACTAACACCAGTATTTGTTTGTAGAGGCTAAATCTGCTGCCATTTTGTACCTCATTTCGAAGGGCTGGCTCTCTTTCATCTCTTTCATCGTACATTCATACATCGGTTCTATGATCTCCAGCCACTTGAGCACGTTTCCATCCGCGTCCACCTCCTAAAATATATTCAGTCTTCCTCTTACAGAAGTCAGTGAGCAATCCTTTGTTTTTCATGGTTACTTAATGAGGTTTCAGGAAAGCTGGATCTGATCTGATCTGTTCTATATGCAAATGTTTTGATTGTAAGCTCTTTAAACTGGACACATTCAAAGATCTAAAAATTCACACAAATTCAGTATCTACATGCACTCAGAAAATGTGTGTTTGAGTTCCCCGCTATACTAACACGTTGAGAACACATATTTCATTCTAATCTTTGGTTGAAGAGTGTAAATAAAAACAGCTGTGTAAAGTTGACAAGGTCAAAGCTCCAAAAAAGCCTTCAGCGATGCGATTTGAGGGTTTTTATTTCTCCAGTGCAGCTTTGTACAGTGCAAAATATATAAATTCCAAAAGCAAAAATAATACTGGCCAAAAATACAAAAATACAGAACTCAGGAAAGACTTAATGTGAAACTTAGGGAAAGGGAAAGAGAACAAAACAAACTGCCCTAGGCTTTTAAGACATCTTAAAATGACACGGATGCGTTCCCGGTCTCAAAGGGTTAAAGACCAGAGGTGACTGAGCCTTTTTCAGTCGCAGGCTCCATATTATTGAATGTGCTCCCCTCCCATATCAAACTGCCCCCCACCACATACCTCGGCTTTTGATCCCGTTTGAGAGTTTCTGTGTTCTACGTTTTGTTTCACTGTCTTGTATTTTTCAGTGATGTGTCTCCTTCTGTTGTTTATTTTGCAATTTCCCCCCTGTATGTTTTGGTGTTGTTTCTGTGTTTTTTTTATCTCACCCAGTGTATTTGGTTTTAGATTTTTCTGTACAGCACTTTGGAAACCCTGAAAAAGTTGTGAAATGTGCTATATGAATAAAGTTAATTGGATTGGATTGGAAATATACTTACTACTTACTTTCCACCACTGCTGTAGTGTACAGAGATGCATTTAGGAACCAAGTGGAATGTACCGCTGACCTGACCTGACCACTGAGCATGCATGAGACTGGAATGCTGCTCAGTCCAGCGTTGATGACAGGGTGTCTGGAATCTAGATGGGTGACATTTGGAAGAATAGACTTTAACTTATAGGTCAACAAGGTTTTTAAGTTCCTTCCTTTTGTGTCAGAGAAAGTCTGTGAACTTAAAACGGATCCAATGAGGTTCAGTTAAGTTAAAAAGGCTTTATTTATCCACGGCTTAGTTGCTATAAAGCAAAGAACAAAAAGGGAAACACAGGTGACCTACACATTTCGGCCCTACTGGCCTTCATCAGGGTCCACTGGTTATGACAGATACATCATGTCATTTTATAGCGACCACAAACTGTCAATTATTAAATCATCATTAGACTACACCAAGATCACATTACAAAGTACACATATTTACATTTCAAATCCCCCATTGTCCACACTCATGTCCAAGTTTCTGGTAGTGTATGACAAATAACAATAAGAATAGTTGGCACTAGATGGCAATACAATCTGAGGGAAAGTGTCATTGCCATACTGTGGGAAATCACCACAATTAGGGATGTTCGACATTGACTTTTTCCACTAATATCCGATATACCAATATTGTCCAACTCCTAATTTCCGATACTGATATATGCAGGCTTTTTTTTTTTTACCAAAAGTCCACAAATTGTCGGGTAACAACATTACATATCTAATAAAATAAATAGCTATAGAATAATATCTAATAGCAGAAGCATAATTGCCTTGATGCATATAACATTAACGAACGTCAACGAACGTCAGCTGGACACAGACACAAACCTGCCCTCTGCAGTGCTCTAATTTGAAAGTGACTGTGAAAGAGTCTGTCTCATTTCTCTGCAAAAGCCCTTGAATATGATGGAAAATGATTAAGGATTACTGTGATTATGGTAAGTTCACATTTCATATCACACACACCATCCTCCTATAATTCTAGTAACCTCGTAGTAAGTAGTAGTAGTGTCTGTCTGTCTGTCTGTCTGAGACCAAACCACTGAAGCCAAACCCGTGAGCCCAAACACGTTTCTGCCCGGTTCTCCTCGGTGCCTGGAGCTATTGATCTCAAATCGCGCACAGCCATTCACCATCACCATGCGCATGGAACTCCGAAGCCCGTTTTTCCATATCACTAAATCTCAGCTGTTTATTCCCATTTTTATGTCAAAAATTCTTCTGCCCGGTTCTCCTCACTGCCTGGCGCTATTGCTCTCAAATCGCGTACAGCCATTGACCATTACCATGTGCATGGAACTGTCGAACCACTTCTTCGATATCACTAAATCTCAGCTGTTTATTCGCATTTTTATGTCAAAGAATGTCTGGAATGCTGCCTGGAGAGAGAGAGAGAGGGGGGGAGAGAGAGGGGGGGAGAGAGGGGGAGGGGGACAGCGACAGACAAGGAGAGGGAGAGAGAGGGAGGAGGAGGAGGACAGGCTGTGTGTGTGTGTGTGTGTGTGTGTGTGTGTGTGTGTGTGTGTGTGTGTGTGTGTGTGTGTGTGTGTGTGTGGGTGTGTGTGTGTGTGTGTGTGTGTGTGTGTGTGTGTGTGTAAAAGAAAACATTCTCATACAGCCCCACAGCATATATATATATATATATATATATATATATATATATATATATATATATATATATATATCCTTTTGGCTTCGTCAGGTGCATTCTGATTAGGCATGGTACATACCCTCATTTATAGAATTAGGCAACACCCTGTAATTGCAATGCTCCACCCACTGATCAGTCAATTTCATGCTCTTGAGTAGGTGGGTCAAGGCAACAAATATACATGTTACAGACATTGACATTTCGTCTTGAATAATATTTGTAGAAAAGTATAGAAAAACATTAAAAATAGAAGAAGATAATATTTACAAATTCATGGTTAGAAGTATACATATATATCTATCTGTACCATTGGATGTGTGTGTGTATGTGAATACACACTCACATCCACAAAAGAGACTTAGATGAATGTAAGACATGGGCTGTGGACCATGGACATTTTTACAAATAGGAGCTCAAGTCCAAATTTTCATTGAGGCCATGGGGTTCCATAGAATTTAGCAGGAAGATCCATTGAGCTTCTCTCTGAAGTAACAATTTTTTATGGTCACCTCCTCTGGGTGGCAGTGTGACCTTTTCTATCCCTATAGACAGGTTTCCTGTTAGTAAACATTGAGAGGAATATGACCGCGCAGCTGCGGGGGGAAGCCTATGGGTGCGTTTGGAAATTACGCACCGGAGCACACTCGCCTATTAGTTTGTATTGGCCAGTGCGCTCACTGCCGCTCAGGGCTGTATTTTCGAACGCGCCTTCCACCCCCAGGCATGCGCAGATTGCGCATTCTGATCTGTGATGACGTCGCTCGGAAACCCGTCTATAAATTTCAGGGTGGCTGCTGAACCATGGCTTTTCTCCTTGTAATGTCTTGCAATGGCGTAATCCATATTCCCATGTCTTATTGCTGCTTTGTGTTCTGCTATACGTATCTTAAGGTTTCGTTTTGTTTGACCTATGTAAACCATACCACATGGACATTTTAACATGTAGACAACGTGTGTGGTGTTACAGTTTATGAAGTCCTTGATTTCATATTTTTGGCCTGTGTGTGGATGGTAGAAAACTTTTGTGGTGTAGGTGTTTGAGCAATGGGTACATCGCCCACACGGGTGGTTGCCACATATACCTTCACTTAGCCAATTGGAACTAGTGCTGGGTGTTCTGTACATAGATGTCACAACTTGATCTCTGATGTTCTTGCCTCTAGTGAAACAGAACCTAGGAGGTGTTGATGCTATGTTTTTGAGTAGAGGATCACATACCAGCATTCTCCAATGTTTAGAAATAATGTTCTTGACAGTTTGTGAAGAAGTATTGTATTCAGACACAAAAGTGACTCTGTTACCGTCTTCTTTTCTCTTTACCGGATCTAGGAGGGACTCCCTCTGTACCTGTTTAGTTTTATCTCTAGCTGTGCGTATCACATGTTCACTGTAACCTCTATTCTTAAATCTGTGGTGCATGTCTTCTGCTTGAACCTCAAAATCTCTTGGGTCGTTACATATACGTTTGAGGCGTAGAAATTGACCATATGGGATGTTCTCAATGAGTCGTTTGGGATGATGGCTATTTGCATGTAAAATGCTGTTTCTGTCAGTTGGTTTTCGATAAATAGTAGTGTTAAAATGTCCATCCTCATTCAGTGATATACGCAAGTCTAGAAAATCAATTTGTTTTAGACTATGTTCCATTGAGAATTTCAAAGTTGGATGGGTACTGTTGAGATACCTACTAAACTCAAATAAATCAATTTCTGAAGAAGCAAATACCACAAGTATGTCATCTATAAATCTTTTATATAAAATGACCTTGTCCAACAGAGGGGAGGCAGCCTTGTCATGTATAAATTGAGATTCCCAGAAGCCCATAAATAAGTTTGCGTAATTGGGTGCAAAGGTAGAGCCCATGGCTGTGCCTTGAGTTTGAATATAGAATTTGTTATCAAACATAAAATAATTAGATTTTAGAATGAAGTTAGTCATACTGAGCAATAGATCTGAGGGGATCTCATTCTTAGACTTAAGATAGTGTGACATGGCTACCAAACCGTCCTCATGTGGTATGTTGGTGTACAAACTTTCAACATCAAATGTGACCAGGTATGAACCTTGTGGAACCACTATGTTGTTCAGTGTTTTAATAACATCTCTGGTATCAGCAACATAGGAGGGTAATGTTTTGACAATTTCTTTAATGAATATATCAACAAATTGACTCAAGGGTTCTGACAAGGAATTGTTGCCTGACACTATAGGTCGGCTAGGCGGATTAATCAATGACTTGTGAATTTTTGGTTGTAAATATAGGACAGGTGTAGTGATCGATTCAACCTTTAAAAACTCATACTGCTTGGGTGTAATTTGTTTATCATGGAGAGCAACATCCAGAATCTCATTTCTGTCTCTTAGTAGTTTTTCGGCTGGATTGTGTGGGAGGGCTTTGTAAAAAGTGGTATTCAATTGTCTCGTTGCCTCAGCCACATAGTCTTTTGTGTTTTGTACCACTATTGAGCCACCTTCGTCTGCAGGTTTTACTATAATGTCTTTGTTTTGTTTTAGCTCCTTGAGTGCCTCTTTTTCAAGTATAGACAGATTGTAGCGTTTATGTACATGATTTGACTTATTGAGTTTCTGGATGTCTCGCTCTACCATTTTGCTGAATGTTACTAAAGTGGGATTCAAAGTACTAGAAGGAGGATGGAAAGTAGAAGACTTATACAATGTATTCAATGGATTAACAGAGATTGACTGGTCTGCATTTCTGAAATGATATTTAATATGTAGCAGTCTAAAAAACTTGTAGCAGTCCACTTTCATCTTGAATGCATTAATTTTATTTGTAGGGACAAACGAGAGGCCTTTGCCTAATACTGAGGTTTGGGCAGGAGTAAGAGTGCAGTCTGATATATTAATTACCGCCGGTTGTTGCTCTGGCTCCTGGTAGTGACGGTGCTGGTCGGTGGGTCGTGGTTTCTTCTTCCCCCCCCCGCCGCGTCCTCTTCCTCGCTTTCGTTGCCCATGATGTCTCTGGTCGTGGGGACGTGCGTCTAAAAAACGCTCATCCTGTGAGGTGGAATCACTGGAGACAGCACGGTCGGATTCGTCGGTTGTGTGACGGACCTCCTGGTTCCGAGGGCTGCGTGTGTGATGTTCCCTCTGGCGCTGGGGTCTTTGGCGACGCTGCTGTTGTTTTTCCTTCCACCCTGGCTGGTGCCACTTGTAGATGATGCCCTTTCTGTAGTCATCAGCGTTTTTTTCAAACATATATTCATTAAAGAAATTGTCAAAACATTACCCTCCTATGTTGCTGATACCAGAGATGTTATTAAAACACTGAACAACATAGTGGTTCCACAAGGTTCATACCTGGTCACATTTGATGTTGAAAGTTTGTACACCAACATACCACATGAGGACGGTTTGGTAGCCATGTCACACTATCTTAAGTCTAAGAATGAGATCCCCTCAGATCTATTGCTCAGTATGACTAACTTCATTCTAAAATCTAATTATTTTATGTTTGATAACAAATTCTATATTCAAACTCAAGGCACAGCCATGGGCTCTACCTTTGCACCCAATTACGCAAACTTATTTATGGGCTTCTGGGAATCTCAATTTATACATGACAAGGCTGCCTCCCCTCTGTTGGACAAGGTCATTTTATATAAAAGATTTATAGATGACATACTTGTGGTATTTGCTTCTTCAGAAATTGATTTATTTGAGTTTAGTAGGTATCTCAACAGTACCCATCCAACTTTGAAATTCTCAATGGAACATAGTCTAAAACAAATTGATTTTCTAGACTTGCGTATATCACTGAATGAGGATGGACATTTTAACACTACTATTTATCGAAAACCAACTGACAGAAACAGCATTTTACATGCAAATAGCCATCATCCCAAACGACTCATTGAGAACATCCCATATGGTCAATTTCTACGCCTCAAACGTATATGTAATGACCCAAGAGATTTTGAGGTTCAAGCAGAAGACATGCACCACAGATTTAAGAATAGAGGTTACAGTGAACATGTGATACGCACAGCTAGAGATAAAACTAAACAGGTACAGAGGGAGTCCCTCCTAGATCCGGTAAAGAGAAAAGAAGACGGTAACAGAGTCACTTTTGTGTCTGAATACAATACTTCTTCACAAACTGTCAAGAACATTATTTCTAAACATTGGAGAATGCTGGTATGTGATCCTCTACTCAAAAACATAGCATCAACACCTCCTAGGTTCTGTTTCACTAGAGGCAAGAACATCAGAGATCAAGTTGTGACATCTATGTGGCTAAGTGAAGGTATGTGGCAACCACCCGTGTGGGCGATGTACCCATTGCTCAAACACCTACACCACAAAAGTTTTCTACCATCCACACACAGGCCAAAAATATGAAATCAAGGACTTCATAAACTGTAACACCACACACGTTGTCTACATGTTAAAATGTCCATGTGGTATGGTTTACATAGGTCAAACAAAACGAAACCTTAAGATACATATAGCAGAACACAAAGCAGCAATAAGACATAGGAATATGGATTACGCCATTGCAAGACATTACAAGGAGAAAAGCCATGGTTCAGCAGCCACCCTGAAATTTATAGGGATAGAAAAGGTCACACTGCCACCCAGAGGAGGTGACCATAAAAAATTGTTACTTCAGAGAGAAGCTCAATGGATCTTCCTGCTAAATTCTATGGAACCCCATGGCCTCAATGAAAATTTGGACTTGAGCTCCTATTTGTAAAAATGTCCATGGTCCACAGCCCATGTCTTACATTCATCTAAGTCTCTTTCGTGGATGTGAGTGTGTATTCACATACACACACACATCCAATGGTACAGATATATATATATATATATATATATATATATGTATACTTCTAACCATGAATTTGTAAATATTATCTTCTTCTATTTTTAATGTTTTTCTATACTTTTCTACAAATATTATTCAAGACGAAATGTCAATGTCTGTAACATGTATATTTGTTGCCTTGACCCACCTACTCAAGAGCATGAAATTGACTGATCAGTGGGTGGAGCATTGCAATTACAGGGTGTTGCCTAATTCTATAAATGAGGGTATGTACCATGCCTAATCAGAATGCACCTGACAAAGCCAAAAGGCGAAACGCGTTGTGCACAAATAAAAGCAATGAAAATATAAAAGTCCATCTCATCATTGGAGTGTGCGGCCTCATCTCACCTGTCTGATACATTACCTGCTTACCCGGGCCAGCACCTCCTCCATTCCAGAAGTGCACAGGAATCGCTCATTTGTATATATATATATATATATATATATATATATATATATATATTATATACACGGGGGCGACGGGGCGCGCGGGGAGGACGCGCGACAGGACGTGCAATAACCCCACGTT
This sequence comes from Gymnoscopelus microlampas, assembly GCF_963454915.1. Lineage (NCBI taxonomy): Eukaryota > Metazoa > Chordata > Actinopteri > Myctophiformes > Myctophidae > Gymnoscopelus > Gymnoscopelus microlampas. The sequence continues at coordinate 3,316,764 of NC_139957.1, forward strand.
TGCATCTACTTTTGCCTGCGCACTTCACCGGGTATGGTCTAGTACAGTAATAACTCCTGTAACTTATTACAAAATCGTTTTTCTTTTTTTTAAAACCGATGTAATATCGGGAGGCCGATAATATCCGACATCCCTAACCACAATGCATATAGTCCACATAGAACACATGCTATAAAATTAAAAACTTGATGAGTCCATTAGAGAAAGGGAGAGAAACCTATCTCATCATCACTTATATTCAAATGGTGGGGGGATGACTGCATCGTTAAGACCTTAGTATGTGATGGTTGAATGAGGATCTACAGGTTGTATAAGTATACAACCTGTATATCTGGTCAAGAGGAATCTCCTAAAAGGCAGCTAGAATACGAAAAGCCACCTGAGAACTACTGTCCATATCCTTAGGCGACGAGACTGATGACCACTATTATAGTTAATGTAATGGACCTCATCTGGATACAGAGGGGAATACATACGGACGGACGGACGGACGGACATACGGACACACGGACAAAGTCAAATGTACAGCGGCTGGCACCGCTAAAAATAAAATATATACTTTCACTATTCACCAAAACAAAGACAGTTTTAAGATGTTGAAATCCTACTTTCCTTAGTGGGAATAGCAAAGATTTCACCGGAAGGAAAATATTTTGTCATTGGAAAAGTTCCATTGACTGGATCTGTAGGGGGCGCAGTGTAATAACTAAAACATGTTTTCCTTCCGGTGAAATTGTTTATTTTCTGTCCAAAAAGTGTATTTTAGACGTGAGGTGGGGGGCTTAGAGTGTCCCCACTAAGTACAGTAGGCTTTCAACTCTGTAAAACGGTCTTTGTTTTGGTGAGTAGCGAAAGTGTTCTTTTTTTTTACTACAGACGTGAGGCTGCGCTACCGCGGGATTTAGACTCTCAGACCCAAGACCAGTGGTGGAAAAAGTAGCCTACTCACATGTTTTACTTAAGTACTCAATACTGCAGTGTGGAAATACTCTTTCAAGTAAAGGTCCGATAATAAAAATTTACTTGAGTAAAAGTACAAAAGTATTGGCATCAAGAGGCCTACTTAAAGTACCAAAAGTAAAAGTACTCATTGTGCAGAATGTCCCATTTCACCAAAGAAATAGCAGATCTACAAGCTCAAAGTGCTTTGGAAATTGGAAATACTCCAGTAAAGTAATAATTCCTCAAAAGTGTACTTAAGTACAGTACTTGAATAAATGTACTTGGTTACTTTACACCACTTGGGCAGTGAAAGAATATTTTGTTATTTGGTACCATAGGAGAGATAACAGTCGGTGCTAGTCGGTACTATATACAGACCTCCTAACCAGACTGATTTCTATGATAGACTTGATGAATGCTTAGCTAAAGTGGACCATGCGGAGACGATTCTTCTTGGTGATTTTAACACTGACATACTCCGCAAGGAAGCGTCAGTGTATAAGTCATTCAAGGCGTGTTGTGATCGGCATTCACTCCACCAGCTGATCACTCAGCCCACAAGGCTGTGTGTTTCCTCTCAAACTACCATAGATCTCATTCTAACAACGGACAAGGAAAAAATCCTAAATAGTGGTGTTTCCACCTGTGGCATATCTGATCACAACATGATCTTCTGCACCAGAAAGAAACGTAAACCTAAGACCGGTTACCACAAAACAGTCACAATCAGAGACCTCAAAAATTATAAGAGTGAGGACTTAGATCACAGACTGGAGGAACAGGATTGGTCCGACGTTCTAAACAGCACACAGGTAGACGAATCCTGGCTTTGTTTCAAAACCGAATTCATTCAAATTTTGGACAGTGTGGCTCCCATGAAAACCATCAGGGTCAAAACCCGCTCGGTACCATGGATGAATTCGGACATCCTTACTGCCATGAAAGTCAGAGACAAAAAGTGTTCTGAGCTTCATAAAAGTAGGATCAAACTAGCCAAATGTTTTAACAAAGGTCTCGAATCCCACGTAGCTAAACTTGAAAAGGAAAAAAACAAGCTAAGAAACAAGGTAAATAGCATGCTCCTGTTAGCAGAAAAAAGCTACCTCGATGACAAGATTGAGGAAAATCAAAAAAAACCACGAGAGCTTTGGAGGCTACTCAAGAACCTCCTAGGCTGCAGCAAAAAATTGAAAACCAGGCTTTCAAACTTAAGCCTCAAGGTGAATGACACTCTCATTTCATCCAAACACGAAGTGAGTAAAATCCTCAACATATTCTTCACGACCGTAGCCTCAGATTTGGTTGAAAAACTTCCTCCACACTCTGGGAGATATGGTGAGGAGTATGTTGTCTCATTTTACGAAAAACAGGGTGTTTGCAAAGATGACTTTAAACTCTCCCCTGTGAAAACAGAAGAGGTGTTTAAAAAATGGAGTGCTCTTCATCAACACAGAGCCACAGGCCTCGACAATATCCCCCCCAAATTTGTAAAAGACTCAGCCGCCTCCATTGCTCCAATCATTACCCACATATTCAACCTCTCCACCACACAGGGACAGGTCCCCAACGACTTCAAAAAAGCAAGGGTGACCCCTCTGTTCAAAAAAGGAAACCAATTAGACCCTGGCAACTACCGCCCTATTTCTATTCTAAGCTCCATCTCGAAAGTCATGGAAAAAATAGTCTATGAACAGGTCGACAAGTATCTTGCCGAGAAAAATCTAATCTACAAATTCCAATCTGGCTTCAGAACAAACCACTCCACTGACACATGCCTTCTCTGTTTGAACGACTCTATCAAACAAGAGATTGAAAAGGGCAAATATTGCGGCATGGTCATGCTGGACCTCCAGAAGGCTTTTGACACCGTTAATCACCCGATTATGATCAATAAGCTCAGAGCAATAGGTTTTGATGACACGTCAGTGAACTGGATGAGATCCTACCTGGAAGGGAGGGAGCAAGTGGTGGAAGTAAACGGCACCCAGTCCCCCCCCCTCCCAGTGACTTGTGGTGTTCCCCAAGGAAGTATACTAGGACCCTTACTGTTCCTGATATATGTGAATGACACGTCGTCAGCCTGCGACTGCAACCTGTTCCTGTTCGCAGATGACTCGGCCCTGCTAGTCTCGGACAGGGACAGGCTGCAGGTTGAGAAAACTCTCAGCTCTGAACTCAACAAGATCTGCATCTGGCTCTCCGACAACAAGCTCTCATTACACCTGGGCAAAACGGAATGCATCCTCTTTGGGTCCACTCCTAACCTCAGAAAGGCAGAGAGCTTCACGATCAAAGCGGGTGATGATATCATCAAAAGAAAAAACGAAATTACCTACCTGGGCTCTATCTTGGAGGCTGACCTCTCTGGTGACAAAAATGCTGAAAAAACGATCAAAACGGTCCACAAAAAAACACGCTATTTGCGGAGTATTGATCGTAAAGTCAGTAAGAAGACTCTGAAGACTCTTGCAGTGGCCCTCATACAAGGTCATTACGATTATGCATGTACTTCATGGTATCACAACACCACCAAGGCCTTAAAAACAAGGCTCCAAACATCCCAAAACAAACTTGTAAGGCTACTTCTTGGCCTCAACTACAAAATCCATCTAACCCCTGATCATTTTGATAGGATTGGATGGCTTAGGGTTGCGGACAGAGTACAGCAACTTGCTATGGGCCTGGTCTTCAAGATATACCACAACATTGGGATCCCCCTGTATTTGTCAAAATACTTCCAAAATGTTAATGATGTCCACGACCACAATACCAGAGGCAGCTCCACAAACCTTGTCCAACCCTTTTTTGGCTCAACAAAGGGAAGTAACTCGTTCTCATGCTATTCATCAAAAATGTGGAACGCCCTACCAAAAGGAGTAAAGGAGTGTAAAACCCTACTCTCTTTCAAAACAGCCCTAAAGATACACCTTCAGGAGGCTGCAATTGGAAAATGGCCCTTGTCTAAGTCCTAACCTAACCTACCCCCCTACCCCCCCCCTCTCTCCTTCTCCTTTTGTACATATTTCTCACTCTTCATACCAGTAACCTGTAAACTGATTGTATGACATTCTATAGTAGTTGTGTATATCTGTCTGTCTCTTATATGTCATCATGATTTGTGTGCATGGGGAACTCATTTGAAACAAGCTCTGTGCTTTTATGAGTCTTCCAGTTTAGTAGACCTTGTATTGTGAATTTGTACTTCCATGTACTGTTGTTCTCATGTCTTACTAAATAAAGTACATCAATCAATCACAGGCAAACGTTGATCAAAATAACAATTCTTTAATTAAGTAATGCAGATGTTTAACAATAATTTACCTCTTGATAGCCTTAAAATGAAACGGGTCCATTTGGTTTCATTTTACACTCTCAAGAGTTAAAGATCTATAAGGGTCCATTGGTTACCAATGATGGTTACCTCTCCATCATTTATAGCTGGGGATCACCTAACCCCCTCATGGACCACTGGTGGTCCCCGGACCACTGTTGAGAACCACTTGTTTAGAGGAATAGCAATGAGATTATGAAATGATGTCAGTGTATTATGGTGTATATTATTGATTTTTCAATATTAATACCACACTGTGGATTTGTTTAACATACATACATACATACATACATACATACATACATACATACATACATACATACATACATACATACATACATACATACATACATACATACATACATACTGTATGTTAAATGTATATTTCCGCCTTCTGTCATTTATCTTTCTATTTCCACAACAATATACAAAAAGAAATGGTATATTTTGGACATAGTTTTGAATGGTGATTAATCATGATTAATTAATTTTTAAGTTGTGATTAATCTGATAAAAAAAAATTAGCGTTTGACAGCCCTAATTTTCTTCTGTATGGACTTTTCTCATGATCAAACCCTTGGCTGTCATTGTCTAACTTGTATTTTTTACATCTTTTTAGGCTGCAGAACACGCAATAGAAAACAGCAGTAGAACTGGGATCGAGTGGTAGACCGAAGAGTAACGGAGGTAAGTCATTCTATGTTTGTTCTTTATGATAACGTGTAGCGTATATGCCTCTTGGCCAGTTTGTCCTTGTAAAAGAGACTTGGGTCTCAATGGTGTGCGTGCGTGCGTGCGTGCGTGCGTGCGTGCGTGCGTGTCACAGTACGATTGAAAAAGGTGCACTGACCTTGGTAGCCGATCTGCAAGCTCACAACAAATTTTAAAAAGCAACCCCCAACTACTGATATTTACAAGCAACTTTACTGAAAAACAAGCCCAAATTTGCTTATAATAAGCAGACATGGCAACACTTGCTGGCGGCACCGAGGTGTAAAACCGGCAGGCTGTGTGCAGAGTGAATAGGATGAGATTGAGAATATGTGCAGATCAAAGATCATTTACATGCATTCAAGGGGATTTGCAATGAATTTAATAGTACATAAAATTAATTAATTTTGAATTATAAAAAAAAGTCCCCTCCAGTCCTGTTCCTGTGTGTTAAACAGTGACGGAAGAAAGTGCTCACATTTTGTACTTAAGTAAAAGCAGCTATACCACAATGTAGAAATACTAAGTTACAAGTGAAGGTACCAGTATTCTAAATTGACTTGAGTAAAAGTACAAAAGTAATGGCATCAAAATATACTAAGTACTAAAAGTAAAAGTACTCATTATGCACAATGTCTCATTTCACAAGTTCTATGTATAAAATCCTTTGAAAATAGCCGATCTACAAGCTCACAACACGTCGCTTTGCGAGCTTGTAGAAGTTTATATAGGTCTGAAGTGGTTGATGTTTTTTTATTTTATAATAATCAAAATCTACAAATTAACTAGTAACTAAAGTTTTCAAATAATTGTAATGGAGTAAAAGTACAATATTTGCCTCTGAGATGTAGTGGAGTAGAAGTAAAAGTGTTGAAAATGGGAAATGCTCCAGTAAAGTAAAAATACCTCAAAATTGTACTTAAGTACAGTACTTGAGTAGAAGTACTTTGTACTTTACACCACTGGTGTTATATGAGAATACATAATTTGACCTGCTCTGCTCCTGCATGTCTGTTCTGCTTCTGGGTCCTAACTCCTTGTACCGTGACGGCCATGCTACGACGCCAGTGGTCCTGTGTTTGTTTATTGAGTGTTCGCTCCCGGTGCCCAGGTCACTGTTTATATCCCTCTGTTGAGGCGTACCTTTGTTACCTGTTTAGTCCCAGGGTTAACTGACCCCCGTGGACCCCCGGTCGCCAAAGGGCACGTTTTTTCCGTGCTAGTAGTTTTTGCAGAAGAATTGAATATGTGTGGAAAAACTCATTGGTTTGTGATCATATTGATGCTTAATGAACAGTAAAGGCAACAGGATTAGTTGACAGACTTCACACTTCACAGCTAAATCTCCATGGTAACTAATGTAGCATTGCTTTCATGACACTGACTCATGGATAAACACATCCAGGTTTACTAGCTAAATTAATCTGGCAAGATAACTCAGCTTTCATGAAACCCATTCATGGCTGATCCTGGATAAATCATCCAGGATAGCTGATAAATCCTGCCTTAATCGGATCCCCAATCTAGGTTTGGTGAAACAGGCCCCAGGTGAAAAAGATGTTGTTCATCCACATACCTGTTCCTCCACATACCTGTAGCAACATGGAATTACCTCACTCTGTCACTAACCTCTGACCTGACAATCTCTCAACCACAGACGGTCGGGGAAGATATACTGCAGTCCCTGGACACAACTCTACAGGAACACAAGGGATTACTATCGTCTGGAGAAAGTGTAAGTTCTCTCAAAGCTACCATATTTATATTATTTTATATTTATTCTAGATGGAAAGTGGGGTCCATGCGCATAGGGTGGATTTATTTTCGAGTGGTGTTTCTTATTCCTTGAAGTGTGTATTTTAAGATTCTGCCAGGTGACAGGCTGAAATAATATCCTATGAAGTTCATTTTAACCCTTTATTACACATATCCTGAACCCAAACCAGAAAATGGAAAAAATAGAAAAGAGCACAACTTTTGAAGTAAACAACCTACCGAGACAAATTATGTTTCCCCCCATACAATTTGGACCCAAGGAATTAAATGAAGTGGTTATTATTCAGATTCAAGCAGGTCTTGACTCTATTACAGGACAAAAAAATGCAAAAAGAAACAAAGCCAAAAATGTTCTGTTTATACTAAATATTAGGTGGATTTTTCAACTGCTTTATCTCAATCCTTGAAGTGTGTATTTTAAGATTCTAACAGGTACCAGGCTGAAATAATGTCTTCAGACTTCAGTAAAATTGCTATTATAAAGAATACAGCATATCTTGGCTCTATTTAAATATAGCAAAACAACGGAGCCAAAACTGTTCAGATTACATCTGTCTGTTTACTAATACTTGATAGGGTGTCAAAGATTCTGCCTGAAATAAGGTTAAAGGTAAATGGTGCATTTATATAACGCTTTTACCAAAGCACTTTACATAGATTGTGCATTACATTCACACACACATTCATGTCTGTGGAATGCCCTCCCTGACCACCTGAGAGCACCACAGTCCACTGATGCTTTTAAAAATGGACTAAAAACCTACCTTTAAAAAAAAGCATTTTTCTAATTTTCATGGACTTTGTTTTTCATAAATTTAATTTCTAAATTCTAAATAATTTCTAAATTTTGGCCCCTTAGTTTAGCCTAGTTGGGTCTTTTGTAATTGTTTTGTTGCCTATGCTGTTTTTATGCCTTGCCTGTAATCTGTAACTCTGAGATTTGTGAGAATGTAAAGTGTGTTATAAATAAAATGTATTATTATTACTATTATTAAAGCCCAACCTGCTCATCGGGAGCAATTAGGGTTCAGTGTCTTCCTCAAGGACACTTCGACACTAACTCTGGCCGGGGACCGAACTGGGAACCTCACGGTTCCCATCCGGCCACTCCCAAGGCTTACTTTGTGGGTCCTAGAATCTAAAAAAAAAAAAAGTTTAACAGCAGGCTTAAAATATTCCTTCCATTTGGGGAACAACAGCACCATCATCATCCATAGTCTCTAATATCGTTAAAGCCAGTGCAGTGTCAGTGTTTGATTTTCTCATTAAAAAAATACATGACCTGCCTGGTGAAACATGTTAACAATTTACAATTCAGGCATTTATCAGACACTCTTAATCCAGAGTGATTTACAGGAATAAAGGTAAACACGAGTTATAACGTTTTTTTTTTACATCAAATTTTTAGCCCAACGTAGAGGCATGACTTTAAGACCATTCTATCTTCCCCACGAATTTGGGTGCATTCTACTGTTTTTAGTTTATGTTCCCCCTAAAGGGCCAGGAAGAGCTGCACAGACAGCAAAACCCATTGCTGAGTGTGTACATGAACTTCATTACTTTACCTGAGTTACATCTTCTGATAGTTGTAATAATAATAATAAATATAGCGATAATACGGGGCCAGTGAATAGAGAGAGAGAGAGACATGGAAACGGAATAGATTGAAGAGAGAGAGAGTGACATGGAAACAATAGATTGATGAGAGAGAGAGATGGAAACATAATGGTTTGATTGGACATCTCAACCTACTGCCATTAACAGGATTCGAACTCTCAACTTTCAGACTAATAGGCTGCAACACTACCTATAGTGCTATAGCTTTGTCCAGGCTGATATTGTCTGTTGAAGATCATAAACTCTTGCCTTCTTTCATGAACCAAGCCCCTGTTTCACTAACACTAAGATCACTCGTTCACAAGCCATTTACCAATGAAGAAATTGTACATCTCCTCAGAACCAAAACTAGTGAAAGTAGCCGATCTACAAGCTCACAAACCATGAAAAGTTGTGAGATTGTAGATCAGCTATTTTCAGAATGAAGTATGTCATACGTAAAAAATGTGCTCTCAAATAAGCATTTCAGGTTATCTTTACCATTTGCACATGTATTCATTGATACAGTCATGTTGTTTGCAATTCAACTTAAATTAAGTCTACATCAAGTGAGGCTTGAACTGGCGACCTTGAGATTGTGAGGCATTCATTTAAGGGAGACGCCATTGGCCCAACAGACAAGTAACTGTGAAAAAGGAGATCACACAGATGATACAGTTTCACACAAATAGCTGAAAAATCCTGGGTTTAAGTGTTTTTCAAACTGCTCAAAATTGCGGACAATCTAAGGGCGGAGCTTAATGGTCAAATCGATACGTGTGTTCCTCATGAGTCAAGGCACATGTGTAAGCAAGTTTCACGACTTTCGGCCAAACGAGGCATGACTTATGCCTGTTTAAAGTCTGCATTTTCAAAAAATTGCTATAGCGCCCCCTTTTGGCCAATTAGAGTAAGATTGGTTTCAGTGATATTTGGAATGACCCTGTACATTTCTGCAAAGTTTCAAAGAAATGTGAGTCTGCATGTATGTTTTAGGCACAGATGAATAATTTTCATAAAACTGTAATAGTTAAAATCTATCTCCTCCTGGGATTTTTGAGCAATCTGCACGAAACGTTTACCACTTGAACTTTGGACCTCTGCCTACAAAAATTTCCAACGGATTTTCCATAAGTGAAAAAATGCAGAAGTTAGGAGCCAATGACTGTTTTTCATATAATTCAAAATGATGGGAGATCTAAAGGTCAGAGGTCAAAAGTCAGACCACGAAAGTTGTCGGGCATGAAGAGACGCATGTGTGTATCGAAGTTTCATGGTTGTAGGTCAAACAGGGCATGAGTTGTACCTGTTCAAAGTTGGCACTTTCAATTGAGTGCTATAGCGCCACCCTTTGACGAATGAGTGTGAGAATTATTTCTTGGTAGTTTTTCATGAGCATCTACCATATGGCCGAGTTTCGTAAAAAGCGTATGCACGGTTAAGCCAGAACTGGCAAAAACAAGTATTTTTCAAACTGCTCAAAATTGCGGAAAATCTAAGGGCGGAGCTTAATGGTCAAATCGATACGTGTGTTCCTCATGAGTCAAGGCACATGTGTAAGCAAGTTTCACGACTTTCGGCCAAACGAGGCATGACTTATGCCTGTTTAAAGTCTGCATTTTCAAAAAATTGCTATAGCGCCCCCTTTTGGCCAATTGGAGTAAGATTGGTTTCAGTGATATTTGGAATGACCCTGTACATTTCTGCAAAGTTTCAAAGAAATGTGAGTCTGCATGTATGTTTTAGGCACAGATGAATCATTTTCTTTAAACTGTAATAGTTAAAATCTATCTCCTCCTGGGATTTTTGAGCAATCTGCACGAAACGTTTAGCACTTGAACCTTGGACCACTGCCTACAAAAATTTCCAACGGATTTTCCATAAGTGAAAAAATGCAGAAGTTAGGAGCCAATGACTGTTTTTCATATAATTCAAAATGGTGGGAGATCTAAAGGTCAGAGGTCAAAAGTCAGAGGGTGAAAGTTGTTCAGCATGAGGAGACGCATATGTGTATCCAAGTTTCATGGCTGTAGGTCAAACAGGGCATGAGTTGTACCTGGTCAAAGTTGGCATTTTCAATTGAGTGCTATAGCGCCACCTTTGGACGAAAGATTGTGAGAATTATTTTTTGATCGTTTTTCATGACCATCTACCATATGGCCGAGTTTCGTAAAAAGCGACAGCGCGGTTCAGCCAGAACTGCGAAAAGTGGCAGAAGAAGAAGAAGAAGAAGTGACAGAATACTGCCAATAACAATACGTGTACAGAGCAGAGCTCTGTCCCCGTAATAATAACTGTGATTTATATAGCGCTTTTCTTAGTACTCAAAGACACTTTACAGAGCTAGGCTAAGTGGAACACAAGCAAAACAAAATAACTTTAATAAGAAAGTACAGACAATAAAAGTTAAAAGCTTAAAAGGCTACAGAGGCCAGGGAATAAAACAAAAATGAGACTGGTGAGTAAAAGGATCAGCTAGGTGGGGAAAGCAGTTCTGAAGAGGTGGGTCTTGAGGGAGGTTTTGAACATGGCAAGGGTAGGGGCGGTTTTGATGTGAGACGGGAGTGGGTTCCAGAGGGTGGGTGCTGCAACGGAGAATGCCCTATCACCCCAGGTGCGCTTTGTTTTTCTGGAGGGGAAGCTGAGGAGGTTGGCATCGCTAGATCTGAGGGAACGGGTGGGGTTGTGGTTGTGAAGGAGGTCAGAAATGTATTGGGGTGCCTGGTGGTTGAGGGCTTTGTAGGTGGTGATGAGGATTTTGAAGTGGATTCTCTGTTTGACCGGGAGCCAGTGGAGGTCACGGAGGATAGGTGTGATGTGGTCTCTGGAGCGGGTGTGGGTGAGCAGGCGGGCGGCTGAATTCTGTACATATTGCAGTTTGTTGAGGGTTTTGATGGTGATACCGTGGAGGATGCTGTTGCAGTAGTCTAACCGGGATGAGATGAAGGCATGTATGAGGGTTTCGGCAGCGGAAAATGTCAGGGAGGGACGGAGGCGGGCAATGTTCCGGAGGTGAAAAAAGGCTATTTTAGTGATATTGTTAACATGCGGGAGAAATGACAGGGTGGGGTCAAAAATTACACCAAGGTTGCGGATGTGGGGGGAGGTTTTAATGAGGGAGCCGTCAATATTCAGTGCGAAGTCCTGGGTGGAGCGGGTGAGGGAGTCGGGGCCGATGATGATGATTTCCGATTTATTGCAGTTGAGTTTTAGAAAGTTGTTTTGCATCCAGGTTTTGAGTTCTGTGAGACATGCGGTGAGGGTGGAATGGGTGGCTGCGGTGATGGTTTTGGTGGAAAGGTAAATTTGTGTGTCGTCAGCATAGCAGTGAAATTGAAGTCTGTGGTTGCGTAGAATCTGTCCGAGGGGAAGGATGTAGATGGTGAAGAGTAGGGGACCGAGTACTGAGCCCTGGGGGACTCCGTGAGTGACTGGGGCAGTGGGGGAAGTGCAGTTGTTGATTGAGATGTATTGCTGGCGGTCTGAGAGGTAGGATTTCATCCAGGAGAGGGCAGTGCCGGATAAGCCGAGGGAGGAGTGGAGGCGTGATATGAGGATGGAGTGGCTGATGGTATCAAATGCGGCGGTGAGGTCAAGGAGGATGAGGATGGAAACGAAGCCATTGTCGGCGGAGCGGAGGATATCGTTGGTGACTTTAAGGAGTGTGGTTTCGGTGCTGTGGAGTGAACGGAAGCCGGATTGGAAGGTTTCAAACAGGTTGTTGGAGTGTAGGTGGGATTTGATTTGTGACGCAACTGTGCGTTCCAGTATTTTTGAGAGGAAGGGGAGGTTGGAGATGGGCCGGTAGTTATTGGGGATGTTGGGGTCAAGACCAGGTTTCTTGAGGATGGGAGTGATGGCAGCCAGCTTGAGGGCAGGGGGGACAGAGCCAGTAGACAGGGAGGAGTTGATTATGTTAGTGATTAGTGGTGTGAGTGAGGGGAGACAGGCTATGACGAGGGTGGATGGTATTGGGTCGAGGGTGCAGGAGGAGGCTTTCATGCCGGAGGTTATGGAGGATAGGTCGGATGCGGTGATTACGGTGAAAACAGAGAATGGGTGTTTGGAAAGTAGAGGAGAGGCATGATCGGGGGCAGGGGGGGTGGTAGGGGAGGAGGTGGCCAGTTCGAAATGGATGGTGTCGATTTTGGATTGAAAAAATGATAAAAAAGCTTCACATTTGCTGGTGGTGAATGAGGTGGTGGTGGTGTCAAGGGGTTTGAGAAGTTTGCTTATGGTGGAGAAAAGTGTCTTGGGGTTGTACTTGAATGTTGACATTAAATAATAATCCTGTTTAGTGTTTCACTACCACGAGCGTGAAAGACTACAGCGCGTATTGACGGCGCTGATCAACACACACGTTGATAGGCTAGGATAAAGATACCAAGGATTCGACAGTGATGTCACTGCTATGCAACATGGAAGTAGCACGGACGCTACACCATGTTCGAAGTTGGTTTAAAGCTGGTTTAAAGATAGCAAGGATTCGTCAGTGACGTGACATCACTGACGAATCCTTGGACATGTGAACCACTCATTTATATACACCAGTTATATCAAATATTGTTGATTAATGTAACGCTTTGGTTAATTCAAAATGGTAAAACAGTCAAGTTGTCATAGCGTGTTGTTACCCGGTATGCTCTTCAAAGCACAATGGAAACTCCAAAGCCAATTATAATGTTAAACAACATTAAATGTGGTTTAACATTAAAAATTAACGTGGAGGCTACATTTAGGTAAGAAAGTATGAAACAAGTCTTATGTAACGCTGGACAACTAGTATGACGTTGGCAAACAATTTTGCGTTCGGGTATTTCGGGAACTCGGGTTATGTATGGGTTCAGTTCTTGTATGTCATGGTTCTATACGGGTCGGGGTCCGACAGCTCTCGGTACTGTTCGGGTCCGGAACTCAGATTTCTAACAATGGCAGGGTCCATTCGGTTCCGGGTATTGTTTTCGCGGGTCCATTCGGGTATTGGTCCTTCATATTGGACTATAGGCCGGGTCCATTCGGTTCCGGGTATTTTTTTCACGGGTCCATTTGGGTACGGGTCTTTATATTTTACCCGTGAAGACCCCTAGTACAGCTGGTTGTTCCTTCAAAGGAAATAAAAATCTATCCAAACAATAAATCATATGTGACGAAGGACATAAAAGATGTAATAAATGAAAGGAAAACAGCCTTCATAAACAAATATTTTGGTGCACTTAAATTGACAGAAAAAATGCTAAAAACCTAAATGAGGCAGGCAAAATTAGCACTTAGACAGCATCTAGAGGATGCGTTTAAAGCCAATAATCACAAAAAGGCGTGGGATACTGTGAAATCCATGACAGGAATGTCATCCCCAACCAAACCTATTGTGACAGGTAATGAACTTGGCTTTACTAATGACCTAAATACTTTCTTTGCCAGATTCGAATCCTTAGGCGATTCCTGTAGGTGCACTGAAATAATAATAATGAATTGCATTTTTATGGCGCTTTTCTAAGTACTCAAACTTACTCAAAGCGCTTTTACAATGGTTCATTCATTCATACAGGGAGGGGACATTGGGAGACACCTAATACTTAAGGCTGTAACACCTGCCCCCTCAGACAGAATTATCATCACTGAAGAGGATGTCAGGAAAGTGTTTCGGTGTACTAACACAAGGAAAGCTAATGGACCGGACGAGTGCAGTGCTTTTCTCCTTAAAAACTTTGCATCTGAGTTGGCTCCAGTGTGGCAACCAATATTTCAAACCTCTGTAGACACACACAATTCCTCTGTTTTGGAAAACCTCACACATAAAACCATTACCCAAAATCCAATGTCCAAAAGAACATAAGGATTATAGACCCATAGCTCTCACTTCAGTGATCATGAAATCACTGGGAAGAATACTGTTGCAACATCTTGTTAGTATAACTAAAGACACATTCGATCCCTGTCAGTTTTGCTCATTACAAAACACCTAGATGAGGCTAATAAGAATCATGCAAGGGTGCTGTTCTTAGACTTCTCTTCAGCTTTCAATACAATTCAGTTGAATATTCTGGTGTCAAAGATGGTACAGTTGGAACTGAATCCATACTTAATTCACTGGTATGCTTCTTTCCTTACTAACAGAGTACAGAGGGTTAAAGTGAACAGAACCCTCTCCTCAGCATTAACTACTAATGTTGGTGCTCCCCAGGGTTGTGTAAGCTCAGCTGTACTTTTCACCCTTTATACTGACAGCTGTCATAATGAGGAATGTCTGTCTGAATGTCACACTGACACACCAGACCAATACATTCTAAAGTACTCTGATGATACAGTTTTGATTTCTCTCTTAGATAGTTCCAGTGATCCTGGACTGCACCAACACAGAGTAAATAAGGTGGTTGAGTGGAGTGATAATAACAACGCTCTTATCATCAGTGTTGGGCTATATTACTTAGGAGAGTAAAATATTACTTATTACTTTTTGCTCCTTTGAAAAGTAATATTACATTACTTATTACTTGGAATCAAGAGTAATATATTACATATTACTTTATATTACTTTCCCCGCGCCCCCCGCAAAAGAAAAGACGTGTAACGTTTTTAGCCTTTTAGAACTGAATCTGAATCCAATTTAATGGAACAATAGAAAACAGTCAACAGTCTTTATATATTTTTAAGTATTGTGCTGCTACAAATTCCATATTTGGAATTGGAACAATAATTATCCTCACAGGAACAACATCAATCTGAACTGCACACACTGGTTGCAGCCTCTCAAAAACTGAAACAATAAAGTAAACTTTTTGAACATTTCTTAACCTTTTCAACATATCTTACACCAGTCAATATTAATTAGCCAAAGAAAAGTGCAAGGGGGGAGGAGAGGAGAGGAGATATAGAGCAGTGGTTCTCAAACCTTTTCATGTCAAGGACCCCCAAATTGACACTTATTAGCCTGTGGACCCCCATTTCAAAAGATATGCCATAAGAGAAGATTTTTTACGGCTCTAGCACTGATTCTCAACCATTTTAATTTCAAGGACCCCCAGTTTGACATGCATTAGGACTACAGACCCCCGTTTAATGGCATTTCTATCACTTGGACAGCAATTTATATTGTAAAATCTATATCAATTTAACTCTGAGAGTGTACAAATGGAACCAAATGGACCCGTACACGCTCAGAGTTACTGACCCATAAGGGTCCATTTGGTGCCTAATCTATCATTTAGCTGGGGACCCCCTGGTCCTGGAACTCCCTCAAGGACCCCTGGGGGTCCCCGGACCCCACTTTGAGAACCAATGATAAAGAGGAGAGGATAGGAACCGCTGTTTCCTCTCCTCATCAGCAGTCTGTTTCCCCGACCACCAGACAAGTGACTCAGGGGGAATTTTTATTTTTAAATAGGCTCTGTCATGATTAATGGACCACATATATGAAGTTAAACAACTAAATTCTATCCGAACGATATCTTATAAGTAAATTCCGTGCCTCAAAATAGAAGTTTGAGAGCTTTTTGAAGTAAAAAAAAGTCGGAGAAAAACACGAGCCGTCGGTCACATACGAGTCATGCGCTACGTCATAACTGTGCGCAGGCTGCGTGCTAAAAAGAACTGATCTGCAAGCTAAGAAGCATCTCTGTTGACGTAGGTTGATAGCTTGTAGATCTACTCGCATGATGCGACCTTTCCCTCTGAAATCTGTTGTTGATCTGGACTTGGTAGCCTATATGATATGGAAATTAACATATTCTGTACTTCAGACAGTAATGTTCATAAATCACTTTGTACGTTGCAATCAGACCACATTTATACATCATACAGTTTCAATTTCAGTAAACTCTTTCTGTTCTCAGACAAATATCCCAATGTAACAGAACTCCAGTTTTGGCCACTCAGTTCATTTAGTCTGTCACCATTATTTTCAGTTTACAGGATCAGTCCATCATGTTTCTCAGGTAATATCTTTACCTTTCAGGATTCTCAGTAGTATATTAGTACTCAGTGTCTCTGTCACTGTCTCTGAATATCCCCCCCCGCCTTTTTTTTTTATCTTCAAGAGTCTCTAATCAGGCAAATATCAAATGTCACTTCAATGTCTGGCATGGTCCAAGGTCGCCACAGTCTCTCGTAGGCTGAAGGCATACTCACATGCAGGTTATCAACTCCAACCTCGACCACCGATGGCTCACCCAGGGTCCCGTAGGTCAGCATTCTTGGGCGACGTCTCTCCCTCTGGGGATAGGCACTCACGGTTGGTGATGCAGGCTCATCTTCCTCCAACATCGGCTGCTCTGATGATTCTAGCAGATGATCTCCAGTCTCTGAAGCGTTGTCATCTCTGTCCTCTGCTGCTGTGTAGTCAGCGATGTCTTCTCCTACAGTACGTCCTGTGGTTCCTCACAATATTCCATCCCTGGCATGAAGGGCTCTGCCTCTGGGTCTAGGTTTACAGTTATTTGGTTCTGTTGCTGGTGATTAGGGAAATGGCACACAAAGCTCACCCTCATCACCGCTTTCACTGTCAGAGTATACAATTTGTTTATCATTCTTTTGTCCCCTTTTTCTCCTCTGTGTGGGGCTGACCCTTTTCTGCTCTGTGTCTGGTTCAGGGTGACTTAGGGGTAAACTGTCACAAGGGAGTAGGAGGTTTCTATGCAGCATTCGACATTTACCACCTCCCTCCGGTACCACCTCATAAACAGAGCTGTCACTGCTCCTTCTTTTCACTACAACATGGACTCTTACACCACAGCATCTCTGCTGGTGGTCCATCAGTCGGTTCTGGAACTCTCCTCCCATGTTGTGGTGAATTTTCTCCGCAAAACCATAATGAAGGGCAAAGTCATTTAACAACTTGTCAACCACAGTCTTTGCACATTAGTTTTTGATGGCATAGGCCTGTGTGAAACGGGTGTAATGATCTATTACTACTAGGATATACTGGTAGCCTTGTTTGCAGCTATCTAAGTGGAGGAAGTCGACAGACACTATTTGAAAGGGGTGTGTTGACACAATGGGCATGAGAGGGGCTCTGGTTGCTTTTTGAGGTTGTTTTGTCTTCAGACACTCACAGACTTGGGTGACAAAGTGGTCGATGTCAATCTGCATACGGGCCCAATAAAACCGGTCTCTGATCAGGTTGTGTGTTCTGTCGACTCCAGGATATCCCATTTCATGGTGGAGCTCCTGAAACACAGTGGGGTGTTCTCTGGGCAGGACAAGCTGACATTTGTCACCGGCTTTTCTATAGAGGACACCATTGTCATTGATATACAGTTCATGCCATTGCCTCATTAAGGCTCTTACATCAGCTGACTCAGTTTTGAGTACCTTGTTGGAGGGCTGCTGGTTGTTACTTTTGTGATGGAGGACTCGACCAATAACCGGGTCTCTCAGTTGGCTTTCTCTAATCTGCTCTGATGTTAGAGGTTTGCTCAGAGTGGGTGAATCTCTCACTACTGTTACTAACTCCACCGACACTGGCATGGTCCAAATGAGAGATCTCTTTGTACTGTCACTCCCTGCACAGACGCACTGATAACTTCCTGGTGGACCTCCTCTCTACACTGCTCCATGAGCTTGTTTATGTCTACTGGCATACGGGATAGGCCATCTGCATCAGCATTGTGTTTGCCGGGGCGGTACTTTATAGAAAAGGTAAAATCTGATAACTCACGACCCACCGGTGACCTGTAGCATTAAGCTTAGCTGTTGAGAGGACGTAAGTCAGGGGATTGTTATCAGTATATACTGTGAAGTGGGGGGCATGATACAAATAGGCTCTGAAATGCTCACATATGCCCCATTTAAGTGCTAAGAACTCTAACTTCCCTGAGTGCATGTGATAGTTCTTCTCAGGTGGGCTTAGTGTTCTGGAGCCGTATCCAATAACAACCATTTTACTGTTCTGTCTCTGATAAAGCACTGCACCCAGTCCCTCCTGGGACGCATCACAATGCAAAGAATGAAAGGCTGGGTGAAATCAGGGTAGCCAAGAATGGGGGGCTCAATCAGCTTATCTATGAGGAAGTTCAGTGTCTCTTGGTGGCTATGTGTCCAGTGTATGGGAGTGTTAGGTAGGAGGTTACCTTTATTTTTGTTGGTGCCACTCTTTCAGTTTGTCTTTGTCTTTGACTCCGCAGGCAATGTCTTGTCAGGAGGTGACGAGAGCAGCTGGTACAGTTGCTTTGCAATTTTGATAAAGTTTGGGATATATGGCCTGTAGTATGATAGAAAGCCCATTTTTCATCTCAAACATCTGAAACTGTGACATGTACCCTCTCCTTTAATGCCTGCACAGGAGCCACTTCAGCTGGGTCCATTGTGTAGCCCTCACCCGAAACCATCCGTCCCAAGAATCTGACCTTTCGCTTGAGCACATCACACTTAAGTGGACTGAGCTTAACTCCATGTTTTTGGTGTCTCTGGAACACAGTTCTCATGTGGCTGACATGGTCTTCAAAGCTAGAGCTGTGAACGAGATTATCATCAAGGTACGGTTGACAGATATCATCCCCTCAGATCCACTAGGCACTCTTCCATGTTACGCTGAAACTCAGCAGGGGCTGAACTCAAACCAAAGGGTATTCTGGTCCACTGATAAAGACCCCGGGGTGTTATGAAGGCTGTGAGATGTTGGCTTTCCTCACTCAGGAACCCCTGGAGGTAGGCCTTCCCCTGATCCACCAAGAGCTGCCTGTGAGAGAGTCTAGCATATCTTGGATTCGAGGGATTGGATGGCAATCAGGGATATATTTTCTGTTCAGCTCCCTGTAATCGCAACAAAATCTCAATGTCCCATCTTTCTTCCTCACACACACCACTGGTGATGCGTATGGGGATCTTGACTGGACTATCCGACCATGATTCAGCAAGTCCTGTAGATATTCTTTGACCTCGTTATGCAGTGGTTTGGGGACTGACAAGTACGTTCTCTTTACTGGAGTGGGGTCCTGAAGACTAATGTGTAGTTTCAGGGAGGGAATACTCCCTATGTCATCTTCGTTGTAGGCAAATGCATGACACTCCTCTCTCAGTAACTGTCTCACTGATCCTCTCTGTTCATCAGTTAGGTGGGATTGATTGACAGGGGGATCCCACTGACTTGGTTTCTGTGTTTTTGGTTGGTCGCTAGTGGTGTCCCTTTTCTGTTCACCTGTCTGCTCTCCTGTCTGTTTAGTGTCACTCTGTTTAGTGTCCTCCCTTCCTCCCTCTTTATTGTTGACATCACTCTCTATCTGTTCCACTCTAACTGGATAGGCAGTCTTGACTATTTGGAGGTGACCCAGAACTGTGCGTTTATCTAAAGTCATGGCCTGCTTGCCAGGGGCGTCACAGGGGGGGTGTAAGTGGGACTGAGTTACTAGGGCCCAAAAAAAAAAAATAATAATTTAAAAAAAAATTGTATTTTTTAAAGAAAAAAAATCTTAGGGGGGCCCACAGTGAATCTTTTTCCCCAGGGCCCAGAATTTGGTGCTACGCCCCTGCTGCTTGCTGACATTTGCAATGGGGACCGGCACATACATTGACCTGTCTGTGGGAATACTGACTAACCCCTCTTCAATGATGATCCCCTCAGGTAGTGTGGGCTCTTCACAAGGGGTAAGAGGTAAGAGTAAGAGGTTTTGACCCTGAAACTGTGCTGGAATTTCACCGCATCACTATACTGTTTCAAGAGAGCGGAGGAATTTTCTCTGGATTAGTTCGGGACTAAACTGCTCACCCTCATTTTCATTACTCAAGCTCCACATTAACTTCTTCAGTTCAATTGCTCTGAACAGGAATGTTTGGGCTGATTCCTTGGGGCCTTGTGTAATGTTCATCAGTCGGTGTAGCAGATCTGAAGATGAGTCGACTTTGTAGTGACCTATGAGAATAGTTTTTAATTTGGGCAGGGTCAAGCCTCTTTTGATCTCCAGCATATCCCTCAGATGTAGGCCTGGGGTCACTGCGCGTGTGACAGCTTAAATTATCTCAGCTTCCGAATTACCCTTACGTTGTGACTATATTTGGTTGATTAGGCTCCAATCTGACCATAGATCCGAAATTCCCTTCCAAAAGTCACTTCAGGCAGTGAAAGTGAAGGTGGTGACATAATTACTGTCTTGGTATCCACCACTGGTTCTGTGGGCTGTTGTCCTCCTTCCAAAACGAAAAAATCTTCCAAAATCTCCTCTTCTAGTAGTCGACGGGCTTCATTCTGTTCCTCCTGCAGCTTGAGATATTTCTCTTTCAGAACATCTAATTCACTCGGTTGATTAGGTACAGTCTCTGACTCACTCGGTTCCTTCTTTTGCATCGACTTCATCCATGACAGGACATGCTGCAAGTACTGCTGAAACGCCTTGCTCTCCTCTTCATCCTCCACTTCATCCAGCGTCTTCTCAGCCAATCTGATCGAGCTTCCTTCTCGAACCCTCCTGATGGTTCTGAGCACTTTAGCTGTTGACATGTGGAGATGAGCTCTGGCTTTTCCAACGCCAGCAGTACTCTGCTCATTTCATCCCGTAGTTGCTCCATTCTTCTTCCTTTAATGATGATGCTGATCCAAGTTCGTCTCTGGATCCGCCAGAAAAATCGGGTTTCTGGCGGATTTTGTAAGTTTCTTTCTCGGATTTTGGTTATTTTATTTCGGTTTTAGGGTTAGGTTAGGTTTATGTTATTTAATTCGTATTTTTGCCTGATTTTACTGATTTAATATCAAAAAAATAATTATTTTAACATTTATTTTTATTATTCTAAATGACTTGGGTTTCTGGCGGATTTTGTAAGTTTCTTTCTCGGATTTTGGTTACTTTATTTCGGTTTTAGGGTTAGGGTTATGTTAGGTTTATGTTATTTAATTTGTATTTTTGCCTGATTTTACTGATTTAATATCAAAAAATATATTTTTATTAACCTAAATGACTTGGGTTTCTGGCGGATTTTGTAAGTTTCTTTCTCGGATTTTGGTTACATTATTTCGGTTTTAGGGTTAGGGTTAGGTTAGGTTTATGTTATTTAATTTGTATTTTTGCCTGATTTTACTGATTTAATATCAAAAAATTAATTATTTTAACATTTATTTTTATTATTCTAAATGACTTGGGTTTCTGGCGGATTTTGTAAGTTTCTTTCTCGGATTTTGGTTACTTTATTTCGGTTTTAGGGTTAGGGTTAGGTTGGGTTTATGTTATTTAATTCGTATTTTTGCCTGATTTTACTGATTTAATATCAAAAAATGTATTATTTTAACATTTATTTTTATTATTCTAAATAACTTGGGGATGAGTAGCCCTGATCTCCTCAAGGCAAAACACAGGCCGAGGCACAGCCAAGTAGGAGTACAACTTTATTTTACCCACCACTGGCTGTTTCAAATAATGAGCAGAGCAGAGGAATTGAGCATCAACCATCTACAATTATCAATAGCTACTGTAAAGTATAACGTTTGCTTTATATTAACTTAGTAAACTTACTCATCACTAGGCAGCCGCACTTGGAGTTGGTTTGTTTCAGAGGATAGACAGACACTAATAACAAATATAATGCACCTAATGAACTTTGGTCAACTTCATTATGTACTTGCATAATACATGTTTTTTTGGTCGCAAAACAATACCTAGTCTACTTTGGATCAGATGGATAGGGTTCTGTGCAGACCGCAGTCCATTTGGAAACACTTGGTTGGACACTACCTGATCGTAGTGTCACTGTTGCCTGGTCCACTCCAGGTCCATTCTCCTAACATTATCAGAATTGCAGCTGCTAAATCCTTTCAAATACATCGTGTTTATGAGTGCATGATTTCAAAAGTGGGTTCAGATTCTATTAAATAAGTATGTATTATTCTAAATTACTTGGGGGGTCTGGGGGGGTCCAATCTGACTTGGGGGGGTCCAATCTGAAGCTAGGGGGAGACGAAACCCCCCCGTCCCTCCCGCCCGGGATTGACGCAGAGGAATATAGATGTAATACATTATTGGCTGTTTTTTTGTTATTTTGCCCTGAAATAGAGTCAAGATATGCTTGAATCTATATAATACTAATTTAAGTGAATTCCTTGAGTCCAAATTGTATGGAAAATGTGTATGTTGTATACTTTCAAAGATTTGCTATATGCTATTGGTACCTGGCAGAATCTTAAAATACATGCTTCAAGGATTAAGAAAATGCAGTTGGTGAAAACAAGTATTTAGTAAAAGCAGAATGTGTGATATGAACATTTTCTGTTTGTCCTAATAGAGTCAAGATGTGCTTGAATCTTAGCCTGGCGTAGCTAGACTATATCACTGCGTGGATATGAGTCTGGTGCTTCCATGTTTTTTTTCCTAAGGGGCGGGATCAAAACAATGGCCCTCGACGCAATTGGTTAGACCTACAACCAACTACCAATTACAGTCTCCCATATTCGAATACTGGGCCCTGATTGGTTACCCACGTCTCCTGGAGCAGGAAATGGATTCTCTATGGAGCGGTGCCAGACCCAAATCGCAGAGTGCAATTTTTTTTTGCACTCGCAGATTCGTCTGGTCCCAGGCTACTTGAACCTATCTAATAATAACCACTTTAATGAATTCCTTGGGTCCAAATTGTATGGGATTTTTTAGTGTCTCTATAGGTTGTTTCCTTCTAAAGTCATTACATTTTTCCCCCATTTTCAGGTTTGGGTTTAGGATGTGTAATAAAGGGTTAAAAATGAACCTCATGGGACAATATTTCAGCCTGTTACTTGGCAAAATCCTAAAATACACAATTGAAGGATTAAAGGAGTAGTTCACCCCAAAAAAAACATATTTTCTATCAATTACACACCCCATGAAGCATTGAATTCATGGAGACTTTTTTATTGTTTGTCACATTCCTAAGACAATAATTTGATGACCGGTGGTCTCTCCGGTAGGAGACTCAAAGGAGACTCTTTGTGTCTCCTACCGCCGGTAGGAGAAGACCTACCTACCGGAGAAGACCAGCGGAAAGATGCTAATGTGTCCGACACATTACCGTTGGTCATCAAATGATTGATTTTGGAATGCGACAAAAACAAAAAAAAGTCTTCTCTTATGAGGGTCCCTGAGGCATATCTTTTCAAATGGGGGTCCGCGGGCTAATAAGTGTCAATTTGGGGGTCCTTTGACATGAAAAAGTTTGAAAACCACTGGTTTAGACCATGTTAAACCAATAAAACATGATCTCTGTCAACCTAGGAGGGAGAGAGAAGGAGCGAGGGGCTTGGTGGACATTTGAAACGTCCTTGAATCCACCAGGACACAACAAAAACCATCATGAGTCTCCATGAAGAGGGGAGTACAGTCTTTGTAGAGATGGACCCACTTCTACTAGAGGCTGGAAGCATCAGAGAGGAGGGGCAGAGCCACCATGAGGAGGTAGGAGGAGGCACCAAAACATCTACAGAACAGAAGGTGGTTCTTTATGAAGACCTTTAACCAACAAGTCTGTTTAAAAAAAAGAGTGTTGTAAATGTGTTTTACAGACAGGAATGTGAGGGTTGGGTTTTCTATGCAAGTGAATTAATAAAGAACAATTCATAATATCTCATCATCACATCCTCTGTTCACACACTTTATTAAAGTAAATATTTGGAACACACCAACATTGTAAAACCTGCAGTTATATGAATTTCACCATAATTATGCCCAATACATTCTTGGGAGTGTTTGTTTTCTTTGCAAGCTGATGACTTTCACTAGATTTAAATTATAAATATTGTACTTTTAACTCCACTGCATTTAAATATAAATATTGTACTTTTAACTCCACTACATTTAGATATAAATATTGCACTTTTAACTCCACTACATTTAAATATAAATATTGTACTTTATACTCTGAGAGACATAGATTATCATGCAGTTCATGGGTGGGAAGCCGGAAGGGGATTGTGTCCTTGTTGCTGTAATAGAGAGTCCTACTAGTCGGGTCACTTGTTCGGCAGGCAGGGGAATTCGGTGATATAGTATAAAACTTGCATGTTAAGCAGATGTAGATCGTGTTAATAGCATCCTCAATCTTCATACGCAGATTTACAATTATAATGATACCCCTTCTCTCTCTTCTTTGTCTTTAAGAAAGCAGACACGTGTGCAAGATCCCAGACGGAAGGTGAAGGTATGTATCTTGCCAGAAGACACTAACTATCATTAGGGCCCAAGCACTGCACCAGTGCGAAGCCCTATTGAAGTTGCAAAGATTATTAATCAGGGGTAGAATTGATTGAGGTCACGCAGGGTGTACTTTTGGCTGAGGGGGCAGAGCCAAAAGTACACCTTGTGTGTGTGTGTGTGTGTGTGTGTGGGGGCGGGGGGGGGGGGGGGGGCTTTTTTCTTATGTCCACACAACAGCTCTAAGGTGTATGAAAGACATAGTTCAATGTTGAAAATGAGTGGTATTCCCCTTTAAGGGAAATTTGCCACAGTGGCTTTTCAAGATCACTGGCCCCACCATTGTAACCACTGGCCCAGGACATTCGTCAAGTATTGATCCCATAAGGAAAATGAACAAATGTGATCCAGAATTTTCCCTACATGAAAAATCCCTTATTTTGTCCTAAAATAAACAAGAAAAAAAACTCACTTCTGCTGCCTTTCATATCATGTGTAAATATTTTACACATGATATGGAATGATACCTACTACAACTACTATAGATAGATACATTAATATAGGTCTAAAGCAAATATTTATTATAAAAATAATGACACTAACCACATATTTCCCCATTCTGATTCCGAATGGGGAAATATGTAGATGTTTTTGAATTATATATTATGCATATTCTGCTTGTCTGTCATTGTTAGGAGGTAGGGATACAATATTAGGCATTGGCTACTGTACTGTTAGCCCTGCATTGGGGTTTATGCTGGAATGAATAACTCATCATATACTGTGTAGGCTACATTCCTGCTGCAGCTAATCAGTAATACAGCACAGGCTGATTTAGACCCTGAAGTATATGATCAGCGTTGCCAGCTTTTGTGAGAGAAAAAAGATTTCTCTTATTTTGTTTGCCAGATCCTTGCATGCTGCACCCTGGAGTGATGTGTGACGGCTGTGAGGGAGATATTTTCGGGATCAGGTATAGGTGTACAGTGTGTCCTGACTATGACCTGTGCTCTGCCTGTCAGTCCACTGGGCTTCATATGAAACACCCTCTGAAGTCCATCCAGAGCCCACAGGTCAGAATGTAATCATTGCTGTTGGCAGAAACCTCATATCTCTGTATGTCTATTCTTATGTTTCCCCCCACCCTCCTGTAAATGAATGTCCTACTTCGCCATACTAATGTCACACAAAAGGAAGCACAAATAGCCAACCTGCAAGCTCACAACGCACAACGTTGCAATGTGTTGTGAGCTTGTAGATCTGCTATTTTAGCTTCTTTTTGTGTGTGTGTGTGTGTGTGTGTGTGTGTGTGTGTGTGTGTGTGTGTGTGTGTGTGTGTGTGTGTGTGTGTGTGTGTGTGTGTGTGTGTGTGTGTGTGTGTGAAAGTGTCTGTGGATTTCATTATTCAACAATGAAAAGTATTAATATGAGCTTGTGATGAAATAATAACTGCATTGGATCCATTGGAACACAGGTATTTGTATTTTTAATTTCCTGAAAAGTAGCGGTTTCGGACATCAAGGTTTACACCCGACAGCGACAATAAACGTTTCCATCTGAAAACTGTGCAGTTGTAATCTTTAAATACCTCAGGGGGTGTAGAAAAGGAAAACATTTTGAAAATAAGAATGCAGTCACTGCCATTTCATCCTGTAATGTGGATGATGATAGATCTATAGGCTAACCTCCCTAGTTGTCTCCGCCAGGCCGAAAGGCATGGCGAGAGAGTATGTTTTACCCTCCGTCCGTCCTTCCGTCCGTCCGTGTGTCCGTGTGTCCGTGTGTGTGTGTGTCCTGTCTGTGTGTTACCAGCTAATCTCCGGCACCGTTGGTCCGTTTGCTCCCAAACTGTGCACACACACTCCCTGGATGCCAATTCAGAACCTCTGCCCCAATTTTTTCACATGGGCCTGTTATAGCGCCACCAGGAGGCCGATTTGTGCAAAACACATTTTTTTACATTACTCCTACAGATTTTATCCAAACATCATGCAAATCGGTACACAGTATCTCTATAGTCATGTGATCAACACGGATCTGTCTGATTTCCCATATTCCATCCTGATTGCCTATGGTTGGCTTCCAAAGTTTGCAGGATTGGTCCGTTTTGAACAAAATGCCTCAAACTATGCACGCAGCTTGCGATTTCCGTGAAATTTCACACACACATTCCCACTAGGCCGAGGAAGAAATGCCACCCTTTTCACATTGGCCTGTTATAGCGCCACCAGCAGGTCTAATTTAGCAAAACACATTTTTGGAACAAAATGCCTCAAATCATGAATGCAGTGTCTGATTGCCGTGAAAGACCTAAGAATAAATGGCACCCTTTTCACATTGGCCTATTATAGCGCCACCAGGAGGCCAGAATAACGTACCTGACCTGGCGGAGACCTGTGCTCCGAGGAGCACTTTTTCTAGTTGCTGATGATATTTATAGTTGACTGTCTAGTTTATTCATTTGGATATATATATATATATATATATATATATATATATATATATATATATATATATATATATATATATATATATATATATATATATATATATATATATATATATATGTATGTATTAGAGCTGTGCGGATGGGCTTTTTCGTCACCCGTATGTGCACCGCAGGGATGCACATGGGATTATAAACACCACTGTCACGATCACCTCTGTAGTGACTGTATACTATAGCCTACATATCCACGGTAACAGCAAGCCCTCCGTCTCACATCACTTTCTCACATCGCAACTTTTCATAAGACATATCCAGTGATCGGCAGGGTTAAGAACTTCACTAAATCACTCCCACGCCAAACTTTTATTCCTCCCTTCTTTTTATTGTCTCTGCCAGGCCGAAAGGCATGGCCGAGGCTATGTTTTGCACCCTGTCACGCCGTCCTCCGTCCGCGCGTGTGTGTGTGTGTGTGTGTGTGTGTGTGTGTGTGTGTGTGTGTGTGTGTGTGTGTGTGTGTGTGTGTCGCCCCCTCTGTCTGTGATTGGCACTGTTGGCTTGATCGCAACGAAACTGTGCACGCACGCCACCAGGAGGCCGCTTTTTGCAAAACACATTTTTTGACGGTACTCCTACAGATTTTATCCAAACATCACACAAATTGGTACACAGTATATCTATAGTCATCAAACAAAATGTATCTTTCAGATTTTTCATATTCCATTGGTATCCTGATTGGCTAAAAATGGCTTCCAAAGTTTGCAGGAGTGCTCCGTTTTGAACAAAATGCCTCAAATCATAAACACAGCATGCAATTTCCGTGAAATTTTGCACACACATTCTCACTAGACCGAGGAAGAAATGGCAATTGAAAATGTTCAAATCAGCCTCAACAGGCCGATTTGTGTTTTTACTATAACTGCACCGATCTGTGTAAAACTTTGTACGTGCACTCCCTAGAGGCTAAGGAAAAACCTTTGTCTTGCATTTTTCACACCAGGAGACCAACTTAAATACACATGTAAATCAGATGTTTGGATATTACTCAGGTTTTATTCAGATTTTATCCAAATTTCATGCAAATCGGTACACATGATCTCTATAGTCATGTTATCAAGACAGATCTGTTTGATTTTGTCATATTCCATCCTGCTTGGCTAATCTAAAGTTTGCAGGAGTGGCCCGTTTTGAACAAAATTCCCCAAATCAGGAACGCAGCGTCCGATTGCGTGAAAATCTGCAAACACACTCGCACAACGTTGAGAAACAAATGACTCCCATTCAACTCCCATGATCACATAACATATATTCATGCACTTTGTATAAAGTGAACATTTTGGGACAAACAAACATTGTAAAACCTGCATTTGTATGAATTTTCACCATATGATCTATGGATTGGACATTTGATTTTCCAAAATATGTTCCATGTTTTACATGTCTGATATATCCCATGAATAACATAGAAAACAACATATTGATTGCAGTGAGCTGTAATAACATCCCATAACCTGTGTCTAATATGTTTTCAGAGATGGATACTAGAACACATCAAGAAAAGAGAGTGCAACACCTATATAGCAGATTCTTCCAGGTAAACAAACCTCCATTATTGATAAACATTAACCACTTAAACCCCATGCAGCATCCATATTCTGGGGAAAACATTCACAGAAAATAGCAGATCTACAAGCTTGTAGATCTGCTATTTTCAGCAAATAGCCTATATTTGAATACAGAAAATACACTAGTACAGAGCCCTGAGGGACTCCACTCAACCAAGTAAAGCGCTGTGTCCCAAACATTGGGTCGGGATCCATTTGCGGGCCACGGACCAATTTTTATGGGTAGTGAATAAATATCCTTTTAGTTTTATTTAAAACGAAAAAACTAGACAAAACAAAAAACTCATGAATAAATAACAAATGTAATTAAAGCTGCAATCAGCGATAAGCGGGGCCAAGGCATGAAAGGCAAAAAGCAATATGCAACAATAGCACAATAAGACGTAGAAACAGAATAGATTGAACTTGGGACAAAGTAGCCCATGTAATTAACAAATGAGCATTCAACAACAGCTGAGCAGAGGGCTAATTGTGGCTAGCAATCCAGGGTTATCAACGTCACTCATGGACACCTCAACCCATGGCCATAGACAGGGATTGAACCCTCAACCTTCGGACTCACAGGCTGTCACAGTAGTGATTGAGCTAAGGCTTCATCCAGCTTGATGGTGTCTGTTGAAGATCATAGACTCTTGCCTTCTGCCATGAACTGAGCCCCTGTTTCATTAACACTAAGATCACTCGTTCACAAACCATTTACCAATGGAGAAATTGTATGTCTCCTCAGAACCGAAACTAGTGAAAGTAGCCGATCTACATGCTCAGAAACACATTGCTCATCTGAAATGTTGCGAGATTGTAGATCGGCTATTTTCACGATGAAGTATGTCATACATTGAAAAAACACTCTCAAATAAGCATTTCAGGTTATCTTTAACAATTGCACATGCATTAATTGATACAATCATGTTGTGTGCAATGCAATTTAAATTAAGTCTGCATGAAGTGAGGCTTGAACCGGCGACCTTGTGATTAAGAAGCAGATGCTGTAGCGAGAAGCCATTGGATCAACAGACCTGACCTTGTGAAAAAGGAGCTCACACAGATGTCACAGTTCCACGCGAATTGCTCCGAAATTCTGGGTTTAAGTGTTTTTCAAACTGCTCAAAATGGCCGAAACTCTAAGGGTGGAGCTTACTGGTCAAAGTGATAGATGTGTTCCTCATGAGTCAAGGCATATGTGTAAGCAAGTTGCATGGCTGTCGGCCAAACAAGGCATGAGTTATGCCTGTTTAAAGTTTGCATTTTCAAAAAATTGCTATAGTGTCCCCCTTTGGCCAATTGGAGTTTCAAGATTGGTTTCAGTGATATTTGGAATGACCCTCTACATTACTGCAAACTTTCAAACAAATGTGAGTCTGCATGTACAGTATGTGCTAGGGGCAGACGGATAATCTTCATAAAACTGGAATATTCATTGGCTCATAAAAGCTGTTTTTTTTTTCACTTATGGAAAATCTAACGTTTGGTCCAAAGTACGTGTATGTATGTTTAGAAAGTTTTGTGCACATTACTCAAAAATCCTAGTAGGAGTTTGATTTTAACAGATTTTTATATATTTCAAAATGGTGGGAGATCTAAAGGTCAGAGGTCAAAAGTCAGACCACGAAAGTTGTTCGGCATGAGGAGACGCTTGTGGGTATTGAAGTTTCATGGCTGTAGGTCAAACAGGGCATGAGTTGTACCTGTTCAAAGTTGGCATTTTCAATTGATTGCTATAGCGCCACCCTTTGCCAATGGTTGTTAGTTTCGTGCCTTGGCCGTTTGGCATAGAGACAGAGAGACAGAGAGACAGAGAGACAGACAGAGAGACAGACAGACAGACAGACAGACAGACAGACAGAGGGAAAAATAAATAGCGGTGATATTGTCTGGCCACGTCATGCTAATATGTATGTGACTGAGGACCCCCATCTGAAAATGTGTACAGCCATTTGTCACATTATTAGAAAATAGACTATCTACAACGTGTCGCGTTCTGATGAGCTTGTAGATTGTCTGTTTTTGAATATCTGAAATATAAAATAGCTTTAAGTGTTTAAACTGTTCCTCATTTTGCTGGGGACCCCCTGGTTCCCCTTCAAGGACCCCTGAGGGTCCCCAGATATTGATGTATTGTCCTGTTGTGTCATCAGTGATGGACGGTGTCAGTGTGGACGTCCCAGAGATCATACAACACACATCAACACAGCTGTGGACACTGTGTGGACCAGTGAGGTGCACTCCTCTGAACAGCCCACTGATGCTTTTGGAAGGTTGGACATTGAGGGAGGCAGATTTTACAACGATGTAAGTGTCTTACTGACAATGTGATCAATGTTCTCTGTGGTTCATGATACTCTCTGTCTTACATCATCTATTTAACATTATTCAGTCAAGAGATTCAACATTAAAGTTTTCCACATAATGTAGTACCGTACATCAGAGTAAAACTTATTTAGTTTGATCATAAGGTTGTTGTTATTGCTTTAAGGTCCCTGTGGATGATGTAATTGAATCATCCAAATCCACCATTAACACAATCACGCACGCACGCACGCACGCACGCACGCACGCACGCACGCACGCACGCACGCACGCACGCACATTCTCCCCACTACATAACGTAGGCTAAATGTTAAATGACCACAATGAAAATAAGCCATTGGCTTTATTTTGTATTATCCTTCTTGATAATTGTGTAACAATGTATGTAATTGTACATTATTTTATATTATCAATAAAGATGTCAAAGTCAAGTAAAAGTCAAAGCTGTACCCGCAGACACACAACTTCAACTTAGAATAGACAATAAGGGTATAAATTAGTGTGTAAACCCCGCCCCTCTTGATATGAAAGATGAGAGTGTATTTAGGTTGATCATGATCACTGTCATCTTCTGATTTGTCTCTTTGATCACCTAGTTCCTGCGTCTGTCATCAGACACTGAACCTTCCCTTATCTACAACCTGATGACAAGAGACAGAGACCGAGCTGGTCTTGGGTGGGGTTTGAGGACACCCATCATGATGGTATCTGTGGTGGGAGGACAAGGCAGTGCAGAGGTCAACCCCTGGGTTCAGAAGGTCATCAGACAGGGACTGGTCAAAGCCTTGGAGAAAACAGGTGTGTGTGTGT
The DNA here is from genome assembly GCF_963454915.1 of Gymnoscopelus microlampas. Taxonomy (NCBI): domain Eukaryota; kingdom Metazoa; phylum Chordata; class Actinopteri; order Myctophiformes; family Myctophidae; genus Gymnoscopelus; species Gymnoscopelus microlampas. The sequence goes on from NC_139957.1 coordinate 3,348,387, forward strand.
GTGTGTGTGTGTGTGTGTGTGTGTGTGTGTGTGTGTGTGTGTGTGTGTGTGTGTGTGTGTGTGTGTGTGTGTGCGTGCGTGCGTGCGTGCGTGCGTGCGTGCGTGCGTGCGTGCGTGCGTGCGTGCGTGCGTGCGTGCGTGCGTGCGTGCGTGCGTGCGTGGGCGACAAACTCATACAGGATAAACAAGTGAAATAGGAAGTGATGACAGAAAGAAGTGAGCAGACAACATTGGATCTTGAACACTATAAATAAAAAGCTGATAAATGGATTCTCTATCCTGAACTTATTTGTGTCATCACTTCCAATTTCAAATGTTTATCCTGTATCCTCTATGAGTTCTCTCTCCTGATTGGATTAAATTAGTATCCCAACCTGTTCATGAAAGAGCTGGAGAGACATTGAGACTCCTGTTACTGAACAAAACACTCTATAGAAATGATTACTATTACAATATAGAGCTATTTAACACTGTTGCAGAACAAACACTCTATAGTAATGAGTATACAGAGCTATATAACTCTTAGTTTAACAAACAATATTGCACCTTTAAATATGTCTGTCAGGATCCATATAGAATATTATATTTATGACATGATATGACAAATGTGGGCAAAGGTTCAGCCTGATCACAGCTCCATTGACTTCCATTATAAAACTGAAGTTCAACATATAAGTATAACACAAGTGGAAAAAACAACTAGTGAAGCTACTTTATGGTCTGATGCTATCATGCATGATGCTGACCAGACACAGACAGACAGACAGACAGACAGACAGACAGACAGACAGACAGACAGACAGACAGACAGACAGACAGACAGACAGACAGACAGACAGTAACTGTAGTACATGACTAATGACAGAAATTGTTATGAAATGGTGAATATTAAATAATGTATTTCACATCATAATCCAGTTGATGAATGGAGTTATACTTGTCTGAAGAGGTCAGTAGAATGTTGATGATGTAATGATTGATACAGAATTCATCACCATTCCACGTCTGTTAAAGTTCTGTTTGTCTGTGTCTCTCTCTCTCTCTCCCTCTCCCTCTCTCTCTCTCTCTCTCTCTCTCTCTCTCTCTCTCTCTCTCTCTCTCTCTCTCTCTCTCTCTCTCTCTCTCTCTCTCACTCACTCACTCACTCACTCACTCACTCACTCACACACACACACACACACACACACACACACACACACACACACACACACACACACACACACACACACACACACACACACACACACACACACACACACACACACACACACACACACACACACACACACACACACACATCCAGGAGGCTTCAGCTGGATACTCACAGAAGGCTTTGATGAAGGCGTAGGGAGATGTGTAGGAGAGGCGGTGAGGGACAGTGACAGTGTCTGTGCGGTGGGCATCACTCCTTGGGGCTTTGTGCACAACAGAGATCAGTTGGTCCCTCAGGTATTGACACACAAACACCTAATTAATAATCTTATATATACAATTTGAATCCTGCGCCATGTCGGTTGTCAGTATGTTTGTCAGTATGTTGTATGTACGTTGCATCACTCCGAATATGGACACAACGCCAGTGTGACGTAATCTCACGACAGCATGACATCACGCATGACATCACATCCTACCTATAAATTCTAGGATGCCGTCAGATCGCACCAGTTCGACGGCTTCCATAGTGGGTTTTGGTCATTGGAGAGGTGATGCACGTCACCTCTTTCTGAAGTGGGTACTTTCAAAGCCTGCCGTGGATTTAGGAGAGCACAAAACTCTCTCTCACACTGTGAGGTGCCTGTAAGGTGGCACTGCAAAGTGAACGACGCGTCACGCTAGACGTTCGGGCCGCGTAGCGGCCCGAACTTCTAGTGTTCATACAAGTATCATTCTTGCAAACTCCACTACATTTACATCACATTCATAACTGTACTGTAACATACTGTTATATGCACTGATATTAAATGTCCTGTTTATTATGTTTCTGCCACTCTTTAATACTAATAAATAATGTGATCATAATGTGATATCACTGTTTTTGACAATGTGAGTTAGGATCTAGTTTAGTAAATATAGACCCTTTATGAATTAAATATACTCTAAACTTCCTGTCTTGGATCCATATTGAGTCAATTCAGCCTTAGGCTGGAGGAAGGCAGGCTTTCCAAGGCATAGAGGTGCGGACTCAAACCTTGTGCTGGAATCAAACGCCGACTCCCGATTGTTTCACCAATCTATGTCCCCGCCTCCCCTCACCTCCCCCCCCCGGCCTGTGCACAGAACACTGACGTCACCAAATTTGGAGCGACGGCCCTCTACACTCTGATTGGTTAGGAGATAACAAGGTTCACTCCCACTCCTAGACCACAGTTCCTGCAAGCTTCCCCCAGGCTTTTTTTCTTTTGAAACAAAAAAAAAAGGCATGGGTTTTGAGACTAATTTAGCCTTAACATGTGACCCCCCCTCCCGCCATCTTAGACTCACCAGAAGCACATGGATAACAAAAAAGTGAGATGCAATTCCTGTTTTATTCCATCTCAGGGCAAAGAGTGTACTAGATCTAAACCTGCTCAGTACTCTGTTGAGAACACAACCAGTGACTCCAGTTGTCTCGAGAAGAACCATTTTGGCTTCCTGCTGGTGGATGATGGGAGTGAAGGTCACAGAGGAGGAGAGAAGAACTTTAGCGTCAAGTTAGAGGAACACTTCTCTACACAACACATCAGGGGTAAGAGATGATCGACGTAAAGGATTTGTTTGTTACTGGAATTAAATGAATCATGGTATGTTACATTCATGTTATATGCATTCATGGAAACTAATGTCTCTACAAAGTGAAGATAATATTTAATGTTTGTGAGAACCAGGTTGCACTGTACACTTCCTCTTGATGCCAGATTAACCATTGAGGTCAAATGTACACCTGCAAAATAAATAAAGAAATAAAATAAAATAAAATAAATCACACCCAGTGTGAAGTGGGCGGTGGTGTGTGGTCATCACAACATGACTCACTTAAAAAAAAATTGTACTTGTGACATAATAGTGATGTCATGGTCCTAAGGTCCCATCCTAAGGACAAACGGACATACCATGTATGGACGAAATAGTGACAAAGCCTCATGTTTTGATTGATTGATTGAATATTTTATTAGGCAAAAAAATGTAAAACAGCACATTTACATTTAAAATACTTTGTCTAACAGGTCCGTTCATAAAAGTCCTTGCGGACTTGTTTCTAATGAGGGCCTTGGTAAGCCATACCCTTCGGGTCTGGCAACAAGATAAAAGGTTAAGCATGGGTTGGGGAGGCATCTTAACCAGACCTGAGGGAACGGGAGGGGACGAGGAGATATATGGAAATATATCCAGTACTGGAAATATTCCAGCACTATTCACATATGAGATATGTAGAAATATGATACATCAGTGTGCTATAGCTATAAATGAACTGTACTGTACATCGAGCAATGAGAAAGGAGATCATTTCCCAGTTGAGTTATGATTTAATAAAATTCATATTTTTCTTACAGACAGCAGCAGCATTAACATTCCTTTCCTCAACATGCTCATATCAGGAGAGAAATCCATGCTGGAGGTACAATCACTACTTCTTAATACAATATTCACTCATTCAATATTTACATTACAATAATTGTATACAACTACAGGTCCGGACGCCCTACCTAGTGAGGGCTTGCTTATTTTGGGGTTACAAAATCGTGGGGTAAAACAAACAAAAAAAGACCCCGTGGGAGTCTTGGGTCCCATCCAATCAAATCAAGTCCAGGTTTCTACACCTCTTAAATATTTGTTGACGCAGGTCATGATACAAGGGCCAATAGAAAACAAAATGGAACTCACTCTCAATATCAGCAATGTCACAATAAATACAAAACCTCTCCTGTGTGTGTGTGTGTGTGTGTGTGTGTGTGTGTGTGTGTGTGTGTGTGTGTGTGTGTGTGTGTGTGTGTGTGTGTGCGTGCGTGCGTGCGTGCGTGCGTGCGTGCGTGCGTGCGTGCGTGCGTGCGTGCGTGCGTGCGTGCGTGCGTGCGTGCGTGTGTCTCTCTCTCTCTCTCTCTCTCTCTCTCTCTCTCTCTCTCTCTCTCATATCTTCCTCAGAGGGTGGTCGTGTCTTTGAAGAACTCCACACCTTGGTTGGTGCTGGCAGGTTCAGGTGGTGTGGCTGACCTCTTGAGTGACATCTTGGAGAACCAATCACCTGCCTCTGATGGTGTTGATGTTGATAGAGTGACAGAACTGATCAGGAAACACTTCCCTTCTGAAGCCCTTACTGATCAACTTGTTGAACAGGTAAGGAGTTGTAAGGAGTTGTGATATTGAGGATGAAGATAAAAGTAAGATAATTGCAGGAAGTGACCAAGAAGAGAACTACATTATGTACACACTCTACACTCTTCAGAGACCCACATGCTGTTGGAAAGTTTGTCATTGGAAAAACTTGGAAAAGTAAAATTAGTAAGGATTAGTAGAAGGGGGATGGTCTTCATAGAGTGTGAAAACATTGATCAGATGGATAAAGCTTTGGACATTTATCGGTTTAGAGAATGTCGAGTTAAGGGTTTTCAACTTTGAGTAAAGCGGGAAGGGAATAATAAGTGTGTGTGTGTGTGTGTGTGTGTGTGTGTGTGTGTGTGTGTGTGTGTGTGTGTGTGTGTGTGTGTGTGTGTGTGTGTGTGTGTGTGTGTGTGTCTACATCTCAGAGGCAAATATTGTACTTTTACTCCACTACAATTATTTGACAGCTTCAGTTACTAGTTACTTTGTAGATAAATTATGTATGTATGTATGCATGTATGTACTGTATGTATGTATATATATATATATATATATATATATATGTATATATATGTATGTATTATTAATCTAAATGCCATCAGAATATCATAAAGTCTTACAAGTTCCTGTTTACAGTTGATGTAATTGCAGACATTTTTTATTTGCCCATGATGTGATCTTTGACCTTGACCCTCAGGTTCAGAGCATTTACCAGAAAAGGAAGCTGATAACATTCTACCGTGAAGAGAAGAGACCAAAAGACTTTGATACAGCCATGATCAAAGCCCTGATGCCAGGTACAATATATAAAAATAATGAATATTATATGTAATAGTCATTACTTCTGGGAGGTGAAAACATTATGGGTTACAGCACATTTAGTGCAGGAACAAACACTCAAAAAGGGCCTTAGTTTTTTAGATACCTCTCCCCAGGGTAGGACAAAAAAACAATGTCACCTTTAGTTCTACCCCTGATAGAAGGACCAGTATGTGATTATTGCTCAGAAAATTCCACGTTTTGCTATGTCCGCCTATAATAAGGCCTACGGGTGTCACAATACTCGATACGTACCGAAAATGAATCGAAATTGACGTTCGATACAGTGTACCAAAATTAAAAGCCGTATCGCGATTCTCACTGTCCAGCAGTGTTGCCAAGTCTTCTTATTAGAAGCTACTTTGGGCTCGATTATTTTGGGTTAGGGTTCTTTTCATAGACCTGGTTGCTTGTTTCTCTCACAACATCTGGCAACGCTGTTCCAAAGGAAGCCATGCACTAGCTGTTGTTTTCCTGTACATTCCTCCTTCCGACGGGGAAAAAGGAAGCCTCACAGCCGGGTTGACAGAGAGAGAAACCGTGTGTTTCTTCCCAAACTCACACGTAATTCGACTTGCGGGTCGCGCTCAAGAAATAACAAGCACAGTCTTTGTGACATGCAAACCTTTTCAGTGGTGGAGAACGCTGTATTTAAATATTCAAACAGATCTATAATGTTACAAAGTGCCATGGCAGCAGATCACATTTGAGCACAAGTGTGTTGCCTGCGATGTATGAGAAATTAAGGCAAGAGTTACTAAATAATTACTACAGTTAATATAGAAGTAGACACTAAGTAACTGTAGAATTAACTAGAACGCTCCTCCTCAGAGCACGGATCTCCGCCAATGTCTACCCAGGGCCCACAAACTTTGGAAGTCAGTCATAGCCACTTGGAATGGTAAAAAATAAAAACTTTTCAAAGAATGTTAACTAATCTTCTTAAAGAAGAATCTGAACATGTCCATGACAGTTCAAAAACCCAAAGTTTCTATTATTAATGTTAAACATTGTATTATTCTAGATTCTCATTTGTAATTTATAATTCTTATACAAAATAAAATGTTTTTATTGAGAAACAAGTGTATTTCTTTACAAATCAAGAAGAAAGAAATTTAAATGTAATAAAAATGTAATGTCGAATCGTGGATTAGGCGTATCGTGACACCCCTAATAAGGCCTTATATAAAAGGCTGCTGATTCACAAAATAACTTAAAGATATGAAAAAACAATGTCACATTTGTTCTACCTAGGGGTATAGTAAACTTTTGGGCTTTTGGTTCCAGCACTAATTATGACGTTCATTTAACGTGTGTGTGTGTGTGTGTGTGTGTGTGTGTGTGTGTGTGTGTGTGTGTGTGTGTGTGTGTGTGTGTGTGTGTGTGTGTGTGTGTGTGTGTGTGTGTGTGTGTGTGTGTGTGTGTTTGTTTTCAGCCAGTAAGCACAGTGCATCAAGTAATACCTTCCCTTACGGTAAGGAGCTGAGTCTAGCAATGAGATGGAACAGAGTGGACTTCGCCAGCAGTGAGATCTTCAATGATGACATCAACTGGATGGTATGATACAACATCACAACATACCTGCAGTGGTGTAAAGTAATTAACTACATTTACTCAAGAACTGTACTTAAGTATAATTTTTTGGATTTTTTACTTTACTGGAGTATTTCCCATTTTCAATACTTTTACTTCTACTCCACTACATCTCAGAGGCAAATATTGTACTTTTACTCCACTACAATTATTTAAAAATGTACTAGTTACTTTGCAGATTATTATATTTTAAAACACACATTAACCACTTTAGACCTATTTTATACATAGGCAATTTGAAAATACCAGATATACAAGCTCACAACACGTCACATCGCGGCACGTTGTGAACTTGTAGATCTGCTATTTTCAAACATTTTAGTGCTTTTACTTTTGGTACTTTAAGTATATTTTGATGCCAATACTTTTGTACTTTTACTCAAGTAACATTTTGAACACAGACCTTTTACTTGCAACAGAGTACTTCTACATTGTGGTATTGATACTTTTACACGTCCGTCCGTCCGTCCGTCCGTCCGTCTGTCTGTCTGTCTGTCTGTCTGTCTGTCTGTCTGTCTGTCTGTCTGTCTGTCTCTCTCTCTCTCTCTCTCTCTCTCTCTCTCTCTCTCTCTCTCTCTCTCTCTCTCTCTCTCTCTCTCTGTCTCTCTCTGTCTCTCAATTTCTCTCGCTGTCTTTCTCTCGCTCTCTCTCTCCCTTTTTTGTTTTCTGGTCTACAGCTTAAAAACAGTTAGATAACCTGTCCCTGTTTTACCTCCACTGTGTCCAACAGGATGAAGCTCTAGAGGACTGCATGATGTTCGCACTGTGCGATGGCAAGACACAGTTTGTACATCTGTTCATTGAGAAGAAGTTCAACATCGAGGAATACCTGACTTATGGCCTCCTGGAGAAGCTCTACAGCAGAGTGAAACGGGACACACTGGTCTACAAGCTGCTACTGGAACGCCTGAAGGAGCGACTGGGAACCTCAGACGCTGACTCTCTGGAAAAGATCAGCCTGGTTGAGGTGGGTTTAGGTTTAGACAAATCTATATTATAATCCTTGATCAGTGGTTCTGAGGAGATGACCTTCACTCACTACTTAATGCTGTAAGGTTGGTGGAGGGAATTAAACTAACAGCAAAATCTACTTATCTAACTATATAAATGGCGACCGACTTCCGCACCCTCGGTGGCGACACCCCACAGCTCTGTTATCGAATAAACAACGCACCGCCAGACCACATGTCGCCAACTGACTCGCCACGGCGGCCGCGCTGAATTTACGCCTCGCGTAGGGGACATCTCACTGCTCACTACACCTTTTCCACCGCGCAACATAATTAATTCTACTCACCAAATGTCGGACAAAACGGAAGGGGAGGCAGCTTCGTACCGTTTACCGTGCGCACGACCTCATCACCACAACAGCAGGCAGCCGCTGCGGGGGTTTTTTCCTTTTTTCCAAACTTTTTTTTTGGTCACCATTTTCTCCAGCCACCATTTCTGGTGTAACGTGCGGCAGCATGCGCTGGGTTGCCAGGTTTGCACAGCCAGCGCCAGAAACAAGCAACCACCTTCATGAAAAAAAAAAAAACACCGAAATGGTCCGCAATGTTCCAGGGGTGTCCCCGCGCGTCCCAACACTCCACAGGGGGTCAGTGGACCATCAGGGGGTCCGCGGACCCCCTGTGGACCCCCTGAAACATAACAAATATTATTTCTTCAAATTTTTTCCTTTTTCAAAAAAACTTTTCCACAGTTTTACTCCGGCGATTTGGGTCCCCCAATATACACACGGCCACGCTGGGCCCCGTGCGCGGCTGGGGTTGAGGGGGGCGTAGCCCCCCGAAACTCTAGTTGTAATATAAAGTGTGTAATGTATTGGTGTATATAACAGAATAATATAATCTTGATAATTCTGTTAAACATATAATATACTGTATGAATATTTTGTTCTGAAGAAAAAAGAAAGCAATAGTAAAGCCACTTGATTTGAGAGGAAATGTGTTCTTTGTGACAGGATTGTATCATGTCCTCTTCTTTGCCTCTTCTCTGTCTCTCCAGGTGTCAGGTGTCTTGAAGAAGTTCATGGTTGATGTGGAGACTTTCTACTTCTTTGTTCTGGGTCTAAAACGCTTCACCTCAGGAAAGAAGGCTCTGGAGGTATTCTTCTGAATATATAATACTGTTATGTTCTTTCATCCAGTGGCGTCAGTTCAGCAAAAGCTAGGGTATGGCAGCATGCACGCGACCTCATGCACGCGCACGCAGCGCGCGTGCATGAGGTCACCCCTGCTTCGCGCGCGCGCAAAATTTTTGTGCGGTTCTGGGCGGGTTGGGTTCGTTTTTTTCCAGTTTTTGGTTACTTTATTTCGGTTTTAGGGTTAGGATTCGGGTTAGGTTAGGGTTATGTTATTTAATTCTTATTTTTGCCTGATTTTCCCGATTTATTATCAAAAAAGTACTTTTTTTTTTTTCTCCCCTGGAGCCAGGGTATGGCAGCTGCAATAGCCTGCCATACCCAATTGACGCCCCTGCTTTCATCCTCTCTTTAAATGTGAACACTAGCGTGCCTGTTCTGGAGTTGAACCCTCAGCAGCAGATCTACAAGCTCACAATGTGCAGTGTTGTGACGTGTTGTGAGCTGGTAGATGGGCTATTTGTGTGAACATATTTGGTGCAGAGGAAAATAAGTTGGGGGCCCTAGTAATGACCTCTGGGGGACTCCGGTAATAGGGTTTAAGGGGTTAATAGCAGTTTAATAGTTAGTAGCCAGCCTCTACTATGCTTTAATATTATAATAATCTGTTACAGTTTGTTTTATCAAATTCGATTAAATAACTGCTTTCTTCAGTTTAAATGAATGAAGGCCTGATCAGTAATATAAATGTAAACAAATAGCCCTGGAGAAACTCAGGTCTTGATACAATTACTAACAGTATAAACAACATATACATGATTTGTAAGCTGTGTTTTCTGTATTCTGTTAATGTTGGTAATGTTTGTAAACATTGGAGTAAAACATACATATATTTTTGATTGATGATGGGTTTAGATATTTGCAAATAGCATATTTTTCAAATCAAACTCTTTAAGAATATAAGCCTAATATATCAGTTCAAAACAATCCCAGATTGAGCCTTCATACAGGAACCTGACCTGTCAATTCCCCTGGACTCATCTCTTTATCTGGGCTGTCCTACAGAACGACAGTGACAGCGCTGTCTTCTTCTGGGAGAAAGAGGTAAAACACATGATGAGAAGGCTGAAAGATTTATTTTTAAATTATTATTGTAGAGTATGGAGTCTATAATGAGCCCTCTGTGTCTGTCTGTCTGTCTGTCTGTCTGTCTGTCTGTCTGTCTGTGTGTGTGTGTGTGTGTGTGTGTGTGTGTGTGTGTGTGTGTGTGTGTGTGTGTGTGTGTGTGTGTGTGTGTGTGTGTGTGTGTGTGTGTGTGTGTTCTCTCTCTCTCTCTCTCTCTCTCTCTCTCTCTCTCTCTCTCTCTCTCTCTCTCTCTCTCTCTCTCTCTCTGTCTCTCTGTCTCTCTGTCCCTCTGTCTCTCTGTCCGTCTCCCAGGCAGAGGACTCAGTGCTGAATGCTCTGAGTGCCTGTAAGATGCTTAGAGAGATGTCAAAGTCGGAACATGGGACGGACACCAAACAGAGCTCCATGACAGAGCTGGCACAGAAGTTTGCGGACAAGGCACATGGTGAGACCTTGAATAAATCATCAAACCTTTTAGGTTGTGGCTCCTATGGAGACTAAGTCAACTTTGGAAACATTGGAACATGGAATGGAAATATATGTTTCATAATGAATATATTGTCATTCTAATTATTTCCAATAAATGAATAGTACGTCTTTCTTATGATTTTCCTGTGTGCTGTCTTCCTAACCTCAGGTACATTGAGCTCATGTTACGAGACCGATGGGAGTCACTCCTTTGAGCTGCTCAAGAGAGAGTCTCCAGTATGGAACACAAACTGCTTCAAGTTCTGCAAAGCTGTTGAATCACACCTCTTCTTCAACCATGATGGATTAGAGGTTGGTCTATCTCTGTCTGGCTGGTTCAGCTGGTATCTTCAACAATCTTGGTTTCAGCCACTTTAATGACTTTAACTTTAATTATAATATTAAAATTAAAATGAAAAGTGAAAATAGTGGAGGCACATATTTCTGTCAGCCTGGAATCCAGACTGAATCACTACGTTCAGCGTTTGTTAGTTTTTTCACTTCATTCCTCAGTCTGGGACTCTTCCTACATGAAAGGTTCTGATTTGTCTGTGGGCGGGGCGGGACCAGTGCCTTCCAATGTAAAATTCAAGTCATTTCACTTCCTACTGTGATTCATTGAGCAGTATCCAATTAGCAATGACGTTCCTACATAACAGGTGACGTTCTGAAAGGAAGACTGACAAACTGAGTCAAGTGAACAAAACAAAAAAATACGTAGTTAATCAGTCTGAATTCCAGGTTATATTTCTGTGGCCTCCTGGCAGCGTGCGTAGTGGCACTGATTAGAACCACGCACGCACGCACGCACGCACGCACGCACGCACGCACACACACACACACACACACACACACACACACACACACACACACACACACACACACACACACACACACACACACACACACACACACACACACACACACACACACACTTAGTTAATCCCAATAGTTTAGCCTGAAATGGTTTTGGAAAATACTGTAACTTGTGTAAATCATATGATATACACATCTGTGTGTCACATTAACCCAGTGGTTCTCCACCGTTTTTCTTGACAACCTTTGACTATTTCTGACAATATAATGACCCAAAAATGCACGGCCCTTTGGCGCCCCCTCAGTGGGAAACAGAACCCACAGAAACAGCTGAAAACAGACGTCCTCACGCCCCTGATCTTTGGTGCCCCCCAAGTGTGTGTGTGTGTGTGTGTGTGTGTGTGTGTGTGTGTGTGTGTGTGTGTGTGTGTGTGTGTGTGTGTGTGTGTGTGTGTGTGTGTGTGTGTGTGTGTGTGTGTGTGTGTGTGTGTGGTGGGGACCATGAACTCATGACCCTACACAGTATCAGCTAAAATAGACCGTTCTGCTTCTCAGTCTCTGCTGTCTCAGGCTTGGCGGGGTGACATGAAGAAGGACACAGCAGTGTGGAAAGTCCTTCTCACCCTTTTCTGCCTTCCACTCTGCTACACCAACCTCATCTCCTACAGGTTAGCTCCCAGCCTTACATGTTTAACACAATAACACACTTGTTGTCCCATATGCATATTATACTTGTTACCAAAACTATGCATTAATTCACTTTGTTTAAGACTAAGTTGAGTGGGTTTATGATGATACTCTACCTTGCAGGGAACCAGATGAAATACAACAATGGATTAATAGTTGTAGCAAGGAGCCCAAGCCTTCATTTGTCGTATCAAGATGGCGTCAGTTCTGGAGTGCTCCGGTCACTTCCTTTTTGGGAAATGCAGTGATGTACTTCCCCTTCCTCTTCCTGTTTACCTACGTCCTGCTGGTGGACTTTAAGCCACCTCCCCCTAGTGGGCCTGGGCCGTCCATCAGTGAATATGTGCTGTACTTCTGGGTGTTCACCTTCTTCTGTGAGGAGATCTATGAGGTGAGCATTTCCTGTGTTAACACACACTCCCACTCATCCAATAAATACCTGCGTAAAGTACAACAGTGGAATGATGTTTAAATCGTGTCATTAAAGGTATATTATGTAACTTTGCCTTGTTTACAAAACATACCAAAAATCTGATACATGAGCTCGTGACCTGTACAGTACTGTACAGTTCTCTCTCTCTCTCTCTCTCTCTCTCTCTCTCTCTCTCTCTCTCTCTCTCTCTCTCTCTCTCTCTCTCTCTATGTATATGTATATATGTGTGTGTGTGTGTGTGTGTGTGTGTGTGTGTGTGTGTGTGTGTGTGTGTGTGTGTGTGTGTGTGTGTGTGTGTGTGTATGTATGTATGTATGTATGTGTATATATATATATATATATATATATATATATATATATAAATAAATTGATCTAATTGCTGTATTTTGGTGTTTCCATTCTTATTTTGGCAGACAGGACGCATTTGGGCGTTACCTTTTGAGAGTGTCTAAGTTCCAAACAATATTTAAAAAACTGCTTTTTTGCTAATCAGCTTTTTCAGACTATTTTGAATCTTTAATTTTTGTCCACACTGTTTAGGAGGATGTAAATTCAATAATTTCACTGCCGGCAACGTTGCCACAGCTGTAATGTAAGGCAGCCTAAATGTGGTTACAAGTGACAGCTATATTACATTTGCTTAGAGGGTGGGTGGACCGACCGCGGCAGACCGTTGGCCGCGGTCACAAACGTAACATTCGGACCTGCCACATCCAAACTGGGCACAAACACTGCTCAGGGGTCTGCCATGAAAATAGCCACACCAAAAAAAAACTAAATTGGGCTCTACAGCAGTGTTTAACACTTCAAATGTCAATAACTCAGTGACCGTCCACTAGTGATGCGCGGGTTGACCCGTAACCCGCGGGACCCGCGGGTCAACCCGCGGCGCGGGTGGGTCGAGTCAGAATTTCAAGGCAATTATGCGGGCTGCGGGTGAGCGGGTCAGCCGCTCTCACACGCAAATAATAAATAAAAAATCACATGCTCTAGTTTTGTATTTATTCCTAATAAGAATAAGAATAATAACAATAAAACAGTTTGAATACACTGGGGGATTATTTTCTAACCATGATTTTACAGAATAAAAAAAGAATCGCGGGTCGCGGGGCGGGTTGAGCCATAGATTTATATATGGGTTCGCGGGGCGAGTTGAGGCGGGTTGGGTTCCGTGGCGGGGCGGGGCGGGTCATGAAAAAACCCGACCCGCGCATCACTACCGTCCACATAGCTGAGTTCTTATGAATGTGTTCTGAAAGCTGCTGGTAGGAACAGTTCTGCACACAATAATGCAGGTGTGCATACGAACATCTGGGGGGTTCTTGGGGGCCCCTGAGGGGTGAAACATAAATTATAGGCTGCCTGTGCATGTGACACATTCAGCTGATTGTCTATCAGCTTGATTCAGTTTGATTGATGTGTTTATGAACTTTCAGGTATTCTTCATGTGCGACTTTACTCCACGCCAGAGGATGAAGCTTTACATGCAGGATATCTGGAACGTGTATGACATCACTGCCATCCTTCTCTTCATTATTGGTCTCATCTGCAGGTTGGTACACATTATTAATTATTAAGTACTATAGTACTCCAGATTGTGACATAAGCAAGGACAGAAAACAACAGCAAGAAAAAACAGTAAATATTGTGTGTGTAATGACTTTGGCATCAGGACCCATAATCGTCATTAATGGAGCTCAAGTGTTCATAAGACTCCAGCACCATGCAATCATATTGGTGTGTGTAATGTTACAACACAATGAAATACGAGGTAAAGCTGTTAAACATGAGCCTATGGCTGCCTCTGCCTGTGCAGATACACATACAGTAGTGATTATCGACTAGTTTATATTTGTGATGTATTTATTTAGGTTATTCAGCCACTCCACATAGTGCCTTCTGGCCTCCTGTTTTGCACAAAATGCCACAAATCTTGAACACAGCATTCAATTACTGTGAAACTCCCAGTAGGCCAAGGAAGAAACTCCACATTTCTCAAATTGACCTCATGTTGGCGCTAGGGCATTCACCGAATAGTCGAATATTCTAATATTCGACCATCAAACCACTATTCGACCACTGTAAATCAAAGTACATTATTCGGATTTTTTTTTTTATATGATTGTATTTATTTTATTTTTATTTTTTTGCAGTGGCTTTTCTACAGCAGCTATGAGCTCTGGTGTTGGTAGTTCTCCTAATCCATTCATGGTTGATTGTTGTCAAATCATTTAATACTGTATGTGACGTTGAGCCGTCACTCAATGTAGGTGGTGGCGCGCTGAAACAGCAGCGCTCATAGAGATTTTCTTTTTTTTTAAGCAGAAAGAAACATCGCTCTACGCTCAATGGTGACAACTACAGTACTTGAATAAATGTACTTAGTTACTTTCCACCACTGATAGATCATATGGCATCTTAGCCTTGAAACGACCAGACCGAAGGATGGACATAACTGGTTGTTGTTGAACATAGATAGGATAGGCTTGAACAATCATTTTCTGACTTATTCCAAGTTAAATTAACTGAATGAATAAGTTCGCTACGTTTCTTTTCAACCAGCACAACCAGCTTATGCTCCGGTGTTGTACCGAAAATAGCAGATCTACAAGCTCACAACACGTCCATCCGTGAGGCAATGTGCAGTTGTAGATCTGATTGGGAACAGCTGCTAAACTTTAGACCAATCAGACCCACAATTTTGTGTTTTATTCAAAACAGACTTTTTGCTCCAACTCCCACACCTTTTGTCCAAAACTCACAAACCGGTAGACATTTATATCTGAAGTCATGTGATCAAGATGTATCAGTCATGTTTCTCATATACCATTCCAGTTGTCTATAATTGTCTTACAACGTTTGCAGGCTCTATGTCTATGGCAACCTGGCCTTTTCTAGTTCCTTAATTAGCTAGCAATGAAAATACTTGTTTTCTTATTGTTAACGTTCTAGTCATGCAGCCTACGTTACCCAGAGTCTCTGGGTGCCGTAGGCTACGTTATCTGGCATCTGGCAGGTTTGATATCTGAAGCTGTCGCTGACTGGAAATCATGCAGAATTAACTGGGTTGTAACCGAGAGCAGAGACGTGCTACAGCCAGTTTGATTGTGTAAACTAGTTATTATAACCTTTATTACAGACGCACTGTCTGTCAGTCTGTCTGTCTGTCTGTCTGTCTGCCATCCACTCGATCACATACGTAGACACATGCCTATAATGCCTGTGCATTAACACCATGATTGAAGTAAATAGAGAACTAAGCGAAATGCCGGAACAGTCATGATAATCTTGTAATCATAAAAATAGGAGTTTGTTTAAAATGATTATGTATTTGTTCTGCTCGTGTGCTTCAGGATGTTTGAGTGGTCGTATGACTTTGGACGATGTGTCCTGTGTATCGACTACATGGTCTTCACACTCCGTCTCATTCACATCTTCGCTATTCACAAACAGATGGGACCAAAAATCATCGTTGTTGGAAAGATGGTAAGATATAAGACAGATATTAATGTTCTTTTGTCACTCTGTGCGGGTAGCATTGTTCACTGATATCATAATATCATAATAACATAACATACACTAGCTCTGTTTGTGACGTCTCCCTCCAGGATGAGATCCCGCTGTGTGAAGCTCTGGCGGAGGGAAGACAATGTCCAATTCTTACCTTTTGTGAACATCGATTCCAAAATGTAAATGTAGTCCAGCAATTCTACAGATGTCTGTTTAGTTGTTTTTCTGAAAAGGAAAAGGTTATTGATCGGTTATAACACACTTTTAAATGTCTTATTTAGTCATTTAGTCATTTAGTCACCATGTGCTTTGATTTTAAGACCTAAAGGAAGTTGCTGCCCCATCGGCAGCAGTACTCACCCCAGGTCGTTTGTTGAACATCTTTTTTTTCCCTAATCAACCTCTCTCTTCACATCCTTGGACATTAACCAAAAAGGGGAAGGTCACACACAGGATAAATAAACACTAAATGTCTTGTTTCTGTTCAGATGAAAGATGTCTTCTCATTCTTCTTCTTCCTGGGGGTGTGGATAGTGGCATATGGAGTAGCCAATCAGGCACTGCTCTATTCCTACGACCCCAACCCAGAACGTATCTTCCGTCGAGTGTTCTACAGACCTTACCTGCACATCTTTGGACATTTTCCTGTTGAGGAAGTAGATGGTGTGTGTGTGTGTGTGTGTGTGTGTGTGTGTGTGTGTGTGTGTGTGTGTGTGTGTGTGTGTGTGTGTGTGTGTGTGTGTGTGTGTGTGTGTGTGTGTGTGTGTGTGTGTGTGTGTGTGTGTGTGTGTGTGTGTGTGTGTGTGTGTGCGCGCGCGTGCATGCATATTCTGCACAAAATGTGGTTGGTTACCACAGCTCTATAGCAATGATTACTGTCACAATATAGAGATTTCACTTTTTAACTAAAAACATTTTGTTTTAACTATATACTGTATAAATTACTTACAATACCTTTAAAATGCCATGGACCATTAACTTATCTTATGTGTAAGTTTCAATTTCAGTTTGAGACTTGTATGCTGACTGTTGAAATATTCAACCATTAAATGTATTATTATTATTATTACCCTTATTATTAATTACCCTTATTATTATTATTATTATTATTATTACCCTTATTATTATTACATTTACCCTTATTATTATTATTATTATTATTATTATTATTGTTGTTAATATTGTTATTTTAATCTAAGTGCGATTACCTTGGGACATGGCCGACAACTGCACTGACAACGTGACACAGATAGAGGGCGGTGCTGAGCCATGCAGGAGCGAGTACAACAACTGGCTGGTGATCATTCTGCTGGTGCTTTTCCTGCTGGTCACCAACATACTGCTCATCAACCTGCTCATCGCCATGCTCACGTAGGTACCCTGTTGTATCTGTTAGCCATCTTCCTTCTGTCTGTCTGTGACTCCATTAATGTCACTCTGTCTCTATTTACTGAACTCAGCTCTTCTCTCCTCTCATCATATCATTAGTGTGGTCCACAGTAACCTTGTAGGCATGTATGAGGGAACACACACACACACACACACACACACACACACACACACACACACACACACACACACACACACACACACACACACACACACACACACACACACACACACACACACACACACACACACACACACACACACAGCAGTCTGTGATGGAAACCTGTGGTGTAGTGCTCTTAAAACAAAACACCACATACAGTATGATGACTGCAAAATCCAATCAACCCCAAATATGATTTAATAGTTTGTTGTTTTGTCCCTTCATCCCTCCATGCAGCAAGACCTTTGAGATGGTGCAGGATAAGAGCGACCACTACTGGAAGTCCCAGCATTACAACCTCATCATGGAGTACCAGTCCCGTCCTGTTTTGGCTCCTCCGTTCATCTTCTTCTCCCACCTTCATGTCTTCTTCTCTTTTTTAAAGAAGAAAATCCACAAGGAGCCTTCCAGGGACAGTACTGACGGTATTGACTAAGTATTTGATTTAGATTAAATAAAACAATAACACATGTTTTATCTTTAGTAAAAGGTTATAGTGTGATTTGACCACTGGGTGAAGTCTTGAACAAAAGAGAATCATTGATAACTGTCTATTGTATTGTGAGCGCCTGAATGAATGAATGAATGAATGAATGAATGATTTTGTGTGAAACTGGTCATTTGTACAAAATGGTCTGTGTAACTGCTTTTAGTAAAGCATCTACCCAATATAACATCGATTATTAATCAATTGATTAATTGATCCATTAATCAATAGATTTTTTAAATTGTTGACATTGTCTATAGGCCCAAACTCAGCTCACAGCTGCTGAGATATTGTGTAAATGATGTTGATGGTGCATGATAATAATTTAACCTTTCCCCCAATGGTTAGATGAGAAGCTGAGGGAGAGAGGGGAGAACAGGAGGGCGATAGTCATTAAGAAGTGGGAGAAGAAGCAGAAGGAGGAGTTCCTCCTGAGGGAGACAGAGAGAAGCAGTGACTCTGAGAGGATTAAGCAGATTTCTGACAAGTAAGATGACAATGACCAGAGGTGGACACTGATGGAGTACATTTACTTGAGTACTGTACTGTACTTTACTTGAGTATTTGTATTTTTGGATACTTATGACTTTCACTGCACTACAAGACAAATATTGTGACTTTTGACTCCACTGCATTTCTAGGAATGAAAGTGTAGTAATGAGTTTTGAGTTGTGCGTGTACTTTGAGTTTTACTTTGTCTTAAAACTGCACCACTGAAATGTGTTGTGCTGTGTTGTGTTGTGTTTGTTGTGTTGTGTTGTGTTTGACAGAGTGGACAATGTGCTGAAACAAGTGACTGACAGCACAGATATTGACCAGAGGAGGTGAGATGATAAATAATAAAGAAATAAATACTTTATGTGATTTCACTTCATGTCAATAATTAAATTCACCATAAACCTGAACCTTGTATGAGGACCTATTATTGTAAATTGTACTTCCCTGTAGGGGAACTGCACTGTTTCCATGTCTTTCTAAATGAAGTGCTTCAATCAATCAATCAATCAATCAATCAATCAATCAATCAATCAATCCATGTACTGAACTGTGTGTGTGTGTGTGTGTGTGTGTGTGTGTGTGTGTGTGTGTGTGTGTGTGTGTGTGTGTGTGTGAGCACATTAGCTTGCTGATTAGCATGAGCCAACTTTGTAGGAATTTGCTACATCTCAACATATGTGATACGAGAGGCTAGAAAGACCTGGTGTTGAGGTGTGGATAGGGGCTGTCAACGTGGTATTCTGTGGGCAGTGTATATAGTTTAAAAACAATGTGTAGAGTTTAGTTGTATAACTATCTAAACATTGGCACAACATCCACCACAGGACATGACAGCGTGGTTACATAATATAGCCAAACTCACATCTTTCCATCACCCTTTGTCATTTGTGTTCCTGAAACAAGATTGACAAAACAGACAGATTTATGGCCAAATACAATGGGTCACAAACTTTTTCACGTCAAGGACCCCCAAATTAACACTTATTAGCCCAATGTTGGTCCATCAGTGTAACAGTTCAGTAACATTGTACTGAACTGTAGCAACTCAACCTCATTTTAATCATCATCTAATGAGATGCAGCAGCTTCCCACAATGTGTCACTATTCTGTGCATTCTCTAGATGTAGGCCTATGTGTGGAATAGTATTTTACTTCAACATCAATCAATCAATCAATCAATCAATCAATCAATCTGTGTGTGTTTTGGCAGAGTGGACAGAATGGAAAAACAACTGACTTCTTTGGAGGCCAAGGTAACGTCCAGATGTTTATTCAAACCTCTTCTCTCCTCAGTGTGTAACCATTATTCTGTTTGATCTGTAATGAATCCTCATAGAACAGTTTACTACACATGTTGTCCACCGTTCTGTCAAAGAGTTAATTTAAATGTTGACATTCATATGCTGTTTTTACTGTTTGTGTCCACTAGGTGGAGAATGCTCTCAGTCAGATCTTGGAAGCTTTGGCCAAAGCACCCTGGACCAAACCCCCGTCAACCTAAACATCCTGGAGGTTGTGGGTTCGAATCCAGCGTGCTGCATCGGCCTTTGTCGAGCGTCTACACCAACACGATTGACCCATGTTCTGGGAGGGAAGCCGGGGGGGGGGGGATTTTTGTCACTGTATGTACTCCTACAGGCTGAGGGGGGTGGGATGAGTAGGACGAAGGCTCTACATCCTCCTGGTGGGGGCTCCTCACTGGCAGGTGAGTCAGTAGGATACAACAGCATGTGACAACACACAAGTAAATTGAGGAGAAAAGGGGGGTAAAAGAAAAAAGTTAAAAAAAAAAGAACATGACACATGCCTGCTTCTCTATAGCACCATTTCTCAACCTGTGGGCCGGCGCCCTCTGGTGGGCCGTGGGGATATTGCAGGTGGGCCCAAATATTTGGCAAGACTTTAATGAGAATATAACCTTAATTTTTCAAACAAAATGTCATGGTATCTTTTTCCTTTAAAACAAAAACAAAAACAAAAAACTGTGAAACAAAAAAAAAAAAAAACTGTGTGGAGCTTATATTTACAAAAACTGGATTTGTAACTTTAGTTTGAAAAAAACTATCTATGGCTTATATTTTGAAAAAACGAAAACAAATACTACATCTGGGGGCAACTATGTAGATGCTTTTATTTTGAAAAACATTTTTTGGTGATGTATGGGACTTTTTTAACTGGTTTTGGGGATTTAATTTTGAAAAGAAAACAATGTGAGGGGGTTTTATTTTTAAAAGAAAAAAAAATGGGGATTGTTAAAAATGTATGGAACTTTTCTTTTTTTCTTTTTTTAACTGGGTTCGGACATTTTATTTTGGAAAAACTATAGATGTTATTGTGGAGCTTTCATTTAGAAAAACAAGATCATACAATAATATACAAGCTCACAACGCGTCGCCTTGTGAGCTTGTAGATCTGCAATTTTCAAACATTTTAGTACTTTTACTTTTATGTACTTTAAGTATATTTTGATGTCATTACTTTTTTACTTTTACTCAAGTAACACTTTGAACACAGGCCTTTTACTTGTAAGGGCGCGCTCCCACCACACTTTTATTTTACCTCTGGGGCGGAATCTGCCAATGCCTTGTCAATGCAAATGTGTGGATTCATGGTCTTGTGGATTTTTTCCAAGAATCCAAGTATTGCTACTTTTACTTAAGTAAAATATCTGAGTACTTTCTCCACCACTGCTTATATAAACCATTTGTGCCTATGGTATATAATCGTCCTTCTCCTCACAATCATGTCATCATTGTGTTTGAGTATCAATATTATTGTATTCAATTGATTACTTTAATAAAACCATAAGCATGAGTGTGTTTATAACTGGTGTTTTGTCCTGAGGAGAATGTTGGATTTTTGCGTTTGGTTATATATGAGTTATATGAACTATAAGGATCATTTGGTTATATATGAGTAATATTAACTATAAGGTTCATTTGGTTATATATGAGTTATATTAACTATAAGGTTCATTTTGTTAGTAGACACTGACACTGGTTTAGCCGAACTGGCTAAACCCACTCATTTGGGCTTTAGGACTAGGCAGGGGGCATTCCCCCGCAAAAGTTGCTATTTTGGGTCACCTGCCTTACTCACAAAACATCTGCACTACCCGTTACATTGTGCATAGTGGTTTGGGCGTTACAATTATAAAACCAATCACTGTGCCAGTCAGATGCCACATGTAATAGTACCTCTCCTTTCTCCCTGTCTGCAGTGTTGCCTGGTCTGATTATTATAAGCCACATTGGGCTTGTTTTTCTGAAGTTGCTTGTAAATAATGGTAGAACGGCTGTGAGCTTGTAGACCGTCTATTTTCAAATAGCCAATATATATATATATATATATATATATATATATGAATATGCACATTGTTTAATCGCCAACATATATAGGTTTGAAGTGCTCATGTGGCCTATTATAGTTGCTTCTTTTGGACTTTTTTTCATAGACCAGGGCCCTATTTCACAAAAGCAGAATTAGGGCTTAAGCCTGGCTTTAACACCTACCCTGGCTTAATTTGGCCAGGATTTGCGATGAATCAGTTTCATGAAAGCTGAACTATCTTGCCAGATTAGTTTAGCCAGTTCACCCTGGCTAAGTTTATCCATGTCTAGATTTCACAAAAGAAAATTGACGCAATCCTGCCTTAGTTACCATGGCAATTTAGCTGTGAAGTTAGCCTGGTCAGGAGCAGGCTAACAGCCAAGCTTAATTAATCCAGTGCCTTGTTCTTCAAGTTTTTCCACAGTTAATTCAACACATGTGTTTGTATATGAACTCATTTTAATGATCCTGCGTTCAAATAAAATGAAATCAATAGAGGATATGCGCATGCTTAAAGTGAATGGCACATCGAGTGGCAAAGCGAGTGGCAAAGCAACATGCAAAGTGAGTTTAACATTGTTTAATGTTGTTTAATGCAATCAGATATGACTTTTCTGTTTGCATGGGCTGTCAAGGCCAGAAAGTATTTATTTGACACTCAGTAGGCATTCCTGCATAACTTCCGGGTTTGATGATGATGTCACACGCATATCCTCTATACAATAAGATATAATCAATTTAATTATATTACTGAAATAGTGTGTGACCATGAATCATAATTGTTTCACGATGACTCATGTGATGTCTCCATGACTATTTCAGTGGACGAATAACTATGTAGCCTAGCCTACTGTACGTTAATGAGAGATGGCATGTTTCTGCAGGCCTATAAAAATAAATGAAACACGGCCGCAATAAATAGATCCAGGGAGAAAGCGTGGCAAACTACACGATGCAGGAGGTTACAACATCAATGAACAAAAACTTTCACAAAATACATAAATATTCCCAGGACCCTTGATAAACCCCCCCATTATATATTGACCTATAATTTAATGTGCAGGTGTCATTAAATTATAATACTCACTGGATCATCATCATCTGCTGGCTCAGCAAGTAGAACGGTGCTGCCTGACTACTAGAAAGGCAAAGGCTCCAAGCATAACATTATGTTGACTATCATTTATCTCTTTGATACTACCTTAAGAGCTGTGTTTAGAGTAACATGTACTGTACCTGCCACCTTAAGTGCTCAATGCATTGTGGGGCGTTCATTCAGCAGCCCTTTTAACATAACCTCGGTCCCAGCCTCACTCATCTGCGAAAAGAAGATTGCTTTTAACCCTATGGTAGCAGAGAGCGGTGGTGAATCCAGTTCACCTGCAACAAACTACCAGTGTGCGTCTTTGATTACTGTAAGTGCATTGTTTAGTTATAGTAATGTCTACTGTATTCTTACCATGCTTAGGATAAGTAGTTTATCTGAGTTACTGCCGTTTCTATGTTTGCTGCTCTGATTGACAGTGAGTGTTTGGTTCAGTGCGTGCCTTAAGCCCACTTCATTATACCTCATTTGGGATGTGATGTTTATGTATCATTTAAGAGAGTAGCTACATGTAGGACCGATGTATGTGTGCATTTATATGTTTAAGCACTTTACAGCAAGTCAGGTCTATGATATGTTTGGACATGTGTATTCCACGGGCGTCGCCATTACGTCCCATGCCACAGCTGCGTCAGCCCTTTGATGTCCAATTAAGCCACTTTAGGGCAGTGCAAGGCTGCAGTGATTACTATTGGAGTCGTTGGTTTATGTTTGATGCTAGTGAGCAGCTTGTATGGAAAGGTGTTGTAATGTTTATGGTGAAGTTAATGCACTTGTTAGAGATAACAGATAAGTGCTATTTATATCTGACCACATAGGCTACTGTGATAACCTATTTACCTCAGTCAGTGTATGTGCATGCCTAGTATATTGCATACTATATTATTGCAGTATTGTGATATATTGTGATGTAAGTTGAATGGTATTTGTACTTACACAAGTTATTGTTCTTTTCTGTATTTACTGCAGAGAGAGAGAGAGAGACGGCCCTCTCAATCACGCTTTAGGCAGCAGTACCAAGTGTCGGCCAGTAGGTCTCAATGGAAGAGTAGGGAGACTACCACAAACCACTGACTACATTGTATTAACACACACTAAAATAACACAGTAGTCATTAAAATAAGTGCAGGATTTTACAGTTTGTTAGTCAATTATGTTCAAAAGTCAAACTGGACTAAACTCATCAACATTGACACCACTTTTAATACAGTTTTCATTTGTGTTCAGTTGAACTTCCAAGTCTTTACCCACACTGTAGTGACAAAATCCTAAGTGTATGGAACATAATGTTGCTATAGTTTGCAGAGAATCACAGCAACATACTGTAAAAAATGCTGTCATTGGAATGACGGGTAGTGTGATCGTGTGCATTCCATCGTGTGTGTGTGTGTGTGTGTGTGTGTGTGTGTGTGTGTGTGTGTGTGTGTGTGTGTGTGTGTGTGTGTGTGTGTGTGTGTGTGTGTGTGTGTGTGTGTGTGTGTGTGTGTGTCAAATTATATCGGTGTGAGCTTTAGGCAGCAGTACCAAGTGTCTCCAGTAGGTGTCACAGCAGGCTCTAAAAGGTCTCAATGGAAGAGTAGATCACCACAAACCACTGACTGCAAAAGTGCACCTCGGAGCACAGGTCTCCGCCAGGTCAGGTACGTTATTGTGGCCTCCTGGTGGCGCTATACTAGGCCAATGTTAAAAAGGTGCCATTTGTTAATGGACTTTTCACTGCAATCGGACACTGCATTCATGATTTGAGGCATTTTGTTCCAAAAATGTGTTTTGCAAAATTAGACCTGCTGGTGGCGCAGGTCTAAGTTTTTTGGTGTGCTTTTGCTACTTTTACTTAAGTAAAATATCTGAGTCCTTTTCCACCACTCACCCGTACACACGCATGCACGCACGCACACTCACACAGACGGTGGACAGAGTGTGTTACTGAGATGATAGATGCCATGTACTTCAATAATAACGCATATCTATGTGAGGCCCTCTGGTGATATCCACAGAGCCATTTGTCATCAGCCACATATGGAGCAATATGGTTATTGCAGGTTTATGAACAAATGACTATCATTTCTATTTTCAGATTTGATCTCACTGTCATCTCCTGGTGGTTCCTCACAGCCATTTTCATTTCCCAGAGAGGGTTGGCTCATCTCATTTTTCATCAATTATGTATAGGGCCTTCATTTGTAATGGTTTTTACTTAAGACATTCAATCAGGGGAAGCATCTGTGTCATTTTAGATTTCTTTGGCTTTTTTATTTTTTTAAATCGTGAAAATTAGTGCAATTTGGCCGACTAACAGTTTTTTGAAAAAAACGTATGTTGCTATATCAGTGGGTTTTTGTTTTTGTTCCAGGGACCCCCAAAAGCAAAGATTTGAGTTAAGTGTGTGTGGGTGGGTGGGTGGATATCTCTATCTATCTAAATTATTCTTTTTTGAGCGCTATGAGCTTGTTTATCTGCTATTTTTGAATAGCCAAAGAAATCGTAAAATTACACACAGATGCGTTCCCGGTCTTAAAGGGTTAAAGCTGTTGCATGATGTGTACTGTTTGTTTTTGTCTGTTTACATACTGACACAACTTGAGCAGTTGTGGTTTACTGATCGCTGGTCTGTTCCTCATTCAGTAAGTTGATTGGCTCTCTTCTTTACTCGCAGTATAATTAAATGGCACGGATCACTACTATTTAAAATGTAGAGTGAAAGTCACTCCAAAAAAAAATACTTAAAGGGCAAGACCACTTTGTTAGAGGTTTGGGTTGTGTAGTTACCTTGCCATTATGTAACTCCAAAGGTGGACAAGAAATCAAAAATAATTGCTCCATTGATTAGAAATTGATAATTCAAAATATGCTCCTCATTGACTTAAATTGTACGGTGAAACAGCTCTCTCAAAGTCACACTTTTTTTTTTTTCATTTTTTTTTTCTTTTCTCCTTCACAGCACCAGGAGATATGATTTTACGAAGATTTAGACTCCAATCCACCTCCTGGTTGAGTTATGACTTCAAAAGCCTGTATCTCGGCTCCTGTGTACTTTTTGTTTTTACGATGTATTTTTGACTATTTTCAACTGGCTGCAACTATGGAACGGATTACAGAATGTTTTTAATCTTTTTCCCCGGATTGTACAAGACCTCTATGTGTGTAATGAGGGGATCACCGTGAGGACGGTGATCACTGAAAATGTTTTGTGACTACTTGAAAAAGGTCCAAAAATGGTTAAAATTCCAGGCACTGGAGGTACCCTGTTTTGAAAAACCCCTGGCACTCAATGTGTTAAGTACTAGTACAAGGGTTCCCAAACTTTTTTCTGGCCGCGACCCCCCCAAAATAATCATATTTCAACTGGGGACCTCCACCCCACCCTGACAAGCACTTGGAATAGTAGATTACATTTAGTTTGACTCAGTTCCCACGGATAAATATTGTGAAAATAGCCGATCTACGAGGCGTTGTGAGCTTGTAGATCGGCTATTTTCACAATGTTTGCCTCTTTCTCATATTATTTGGCCAATGTTTGACCAGTTCTTATAGTATAGTTTGTTGATTACTTTTGATGCAGTAATGGTCTTTTTCTTTTCTTTCTTTTTTTTTGTTGAGTTATTAAAGTCTTAAAGGGTCTACACCATGAATTTTAACTTTTTCTTCATTTTTGTGTGTTTTTGGTCTCCCCCACCTCTCTTCTGTTCCAAAAAATACCCGACTTCGAGCATGCAGGCTTTCATAGGCTATCTGTGGTTTCTATGTAAATTGGTCTGAAAACAGTCTGTCAGATTTGTTCCCCCTGCCTACGTCACGTCTGGGAAATATTCCTCCCGTTTTTCAGTTCTAACCCCCCCCCCCCCCCAAAAAAAAAATATATTTTTTTTCTAATTTTTTTTCATATATTTTTTTTTTTACTTTTTCCACACAGAACCAGGAGATAACATGCATACAAACTGACTCAATAGCGCCCCGTGCCAAACAGGACAATGTGGTATTGCAGGTGAAAGTGCTTTATAAGCCTGAGAGAATTGACTTGGGATGAGTATATCTGAGTGTTGATTTAGGCTCAAACTTTTTGAAAATGGTTTGAGGGACATACACCATATGATATTGAATATCAAATATATTTTTTAAATTCATGGTGTGTCTCCTTTAAAAGTTCTTAAATTGTCACTGTCATCTTGACATTCTTTGAAAATGTTCACACCACAAATCCTGTATGCGGGGGTCCTTGGCACAAAATCTTTTCAGATGGGGGGTCCGCGGCCAAATACACATACATTTAGGAGTCCTTGACATGGAAAAAGTTTGGGAACCAAGCTGGTGTATATAGTACAGAACAGTGGTGTAAAGTGACTTAGAACATTTGCTCAAGTACTGCACTTAAGTACACTTTTGAGGATTTTTTTACTTTACTTTCCCATTTTCAATACTTTTACTTCTACTCCACTACATCTCAGAGGCAAATATTATACTTTCACTCCACTGCAATTAATTAAAAACTTTAGTTACTAGTTACACTTAGATATACATTATTATATTATAAAACACACATTAACCACTTTAGCCCAATTTTATACCCAGGCTATTTGAAAATTGCAGATCTACAAGCTCACAACGCGTCGCGACGCGTTGTGAGCTTGTAGATCTGCTATTTTCAAAATTTCAGTGCTTTTACTTTTAGTACTTTAAGTGTATTTTGACGCTAATACTTTTGTCCTTTTTACTCAAGTAAAATTTTGAACACAGGGTCTTTTACTTGTAACAGAGACCTTCTACCTTGTGGTATCGACACTTTTGCTTAAGTAAAACATTTTGAGTACTTTTGTGTTACTTCCGTGTTTCGTGTCTTGCAGTCCAGGGCTACAGCGACCCGCTCAGCGGCGAGGTGAAGCCGCGCATCCTGCTGATGGGCCTGCGACGGAGCGGCAAGTCCTCCATCCAGAAGGTGGTGTTCCACAAGATGTCGCCCAACGAGACGCTGTTCCTGGAGGCGAACGGTCTATTACTCTAATGTCGAAGCAAGGGGGCGGGGGGTGCGGGTGTACCCGGAAGTTGAGACGCACTGTGATTGGCCAGTAGTCACTTTGAGTGGCAGTTGGGGCAAACGCAGTCAGTGGGTCAAACACAGTCCCCACCAAAAATATTTACGATTCTGTCCCTATCGGTACATAACTCGGACGGCGCTGAGTCGACTAGCAGACCTTCGGCCGGTCGTTGCGGGCACTCGCGCCTGGAGGCGCTCGGGCGCAACTCCTCGGCCTCAAGGTCTGCTGAGTCGGCGCGCCTCCGTCATGGTCCAAAAATATACTTTATCGGCGAAAAAAAGAAGTCCGCGGATGACTGAAAAAGTTTCACCCCAAGCGGGAGTCGAACCCAGCCTACCAATGGTAGTGGGTTGGGAGTCTAGTGATTAACGAGGTGCGCCACTGAGGCCGGTGCCGAAATTGGGTATTTTGGTTGTATTAGAATGTGACGTTCTAACTCTTCTATTGTAGAAGAAAGAGGGCGGGGGCGCCTCGCCCCTTCGGGGCGAGGCTCCCGCCCCCTTGCTTCGACATTAGAGTAATACGCTGTTCGCTTCCTGGAGAGCACCAACAAGATCTGCCGCGAGGACGTCTCCAACAGCTCCTTCGTCAGCTTCCAGATCTGGGACTTCCCCGGCCAGATCGACTTCTTCGACCCCACCTTCGACTACGAGATGATCTTCCGGGGCACCGGCGCGCTCATCTTCGTCATCGACTCGCAGGTGAGGAGGGGCTCGCCACGAGAAGAAGAAGTACTGACCAGTGGTGGAAAAAAGTACTTAAATGTTTTACTTAAGTAAAAGTGTCAATACTGCAATGTAGAAATGAGTGAGAGTGAAAGTGCAAAAGTATTGGTATCAAAATGTACGTAAAGTGCCAAAAGTAAAAGTACTAAAATGTTTGAAAATAGCAGCACGACGCGTTGTGAGCTTGTAGATCGGCTATTTTCAAATGGCCTGGGTATAAAATAGGGCTAAAGTGGTTAATGCATGTTTTATAATCTAACTATATAAATGGCGAGCGACTTCCGCACCCTCGGTGCGGACACCCCACAGCTCTGTTATCGAATAAACAACGCACCGCCAGACCACATGTCGCCAACTGACTCGCCACGGCGGCCGCGCTGAATTTACGCGTCGCGTAGGGGACATCTCATTGCTCACTACACCTTTTCCACCGCGCAACATAATTAATTCTACTCACCAAATGTCGGACAAAACGGAAGGGGAGGCAGCTTCGTACCGTTTACCGTGCGCACGACCTAATCACCACAACAGCAGGCAGCCGATGCGGGGGTTTTCTCCTTTTTTTCCAACATTTTTTTTTGGTCACCATTTTCTCCAGGAACCATTTCTGGTGTAACGCCACCGCCAGCATGCGCTGGGGTGATGTCATCATTATGCAACCCGGAAGTACAAATACCAAGGACACGTCACTGATGTCAGTCGGGTTGCCAAGTTCAGGTTGGCATGCCAGGTTCTCTAAAAACAAGCGCCAGAAACAAGCAACCACCTTCATGAAAAAAAAAAAAACCCCAAGGGGTCCGCCATGTTCCAGGGGGGTCCCCGCGCGTCCCAACACTCCACAGGGGGTCCGTCGACCAGCAGGGGGTCCGCGGGGGTCCCCCTCAAACATCAAAAATATATTTTTTTCAATTTTTTTTTTGTTTTTTTTTTAAACTTTTCCACAGTTTTACTCCAGCAATTTGAGTACCCCAATATACACGCGGCCACGCTGGGCCCCGTGCGCGGCTGGGGTTGAGGGGGGCGTAGCCCCCCGAAACTCTAGTAATTTATAATTGCAAAGTAACTAGTAACTCAAGTTTTCAAATAATTGTAGTGGAGTAAAAGTACAATATTTGCCTCTGAGATGTAGTGGAGTAGAAGTAAAAGTACTGATCATTGGAAATATTCCAGTAAAGTAAAAGTACCTCAAAATTGTCCAGTACTTGAGTAAATGTATATTATATTAACCACACGGCATCCATTTTAGCCAAAAATAGCAGAACTACTGTACCAGCGTTGCAAATCTCTTCACTGAAAGTAGGTGACTTACAAGCTCACATCGCATCACCACGCAACACATTGTGAGCTTGTACATCTGCTATTTTTGCCTATTATGACATGCCTGGAATAGGGATGCTATAGGGTTGATGTGTTAACCTATCGTCATGGCAAAACATGTAACACTCTTTGTTGTAAGCGTCTTGGGTCGTTCTGTTCAACAGGGTTAAGGACGGCCTTCTAGGAGCTGATGAAACTGTATAGCCAAAACCGTGCAGTCTGTCGTGCAATCTGTCGTGCAGTCTGCAAACACTTTCATGGCCCAACACCAAGACTGGGTGCAGCTCAGTGTTGATTTCTTCGACTAAAACTATGACTACTAAAAACTAAGCTACGATGACTGAAACTGAGACTAAATACATTCGGGTGCTCGGGTGTTGCACTCTGAAAATAGCGGATCTACAAGCTCACAACGCGTCGCGCTGCGACGCGTTGTGAGCTTGTAGATCGGCTATTTTCAGCATGCAACCAAGTGTAAAATCAGCCATTACGACGCCATCAAGGCACCGCCAAAATACATTTTAGTCGACTAAATCAACTGTAGATTTAGTCGACTATAATCTTGTGATATTTAGTCGACTAAAACTAGACAAAAACTAAAACATTTCAGATGACTAAAATATGACTAAAACTAAATGGAATTTTATTCAAAAGACTATGACTAAAACTAAATCGAAATTTGCTGTCAAGATCAACACTGGTGCAACTCCAGAATCTCACATAAGCCCTGAAATGGGTTGAGATCTGGTAAATGCATCCTGATAAAGAACATAAACTGCCACCCACATTTCAAATGGGAAGGCTCTGTCACACACAGTTCATCGGCCGCAACGTTTATCTTTCTCATCTCAAGAGGCTAGGTGGGGAACTTCATATTACACTTTGGAAGCTACCTGTCAGAAAGCCTATACTAGAAAAGTGTGCTATTTTCGTAATAGTGACAGGTTTTGATGACTCTCCTCTTCATGGGGACAGCTATTTATTATCTTGATGGGAAGCATCTGAAGTTGATGTCGTGTCTTTTTGGACGGCCTTGCGGTGGGCCCAGACCAACCAGGGAATAGTTCCTAAAAGCAGAGTGTAATTAAATTGGAAAACCTGGTTCCCCGTTTGTTTCATGCCTTCGTTTTTTTTCAGTGGCATGCT
Organism: Gymnoscopelus microlampas; assembly: GCF_963454915.1. Classification (NCBI taxonomy): domain Eukaryota; kingdom Metazoa; phylum Chordata; class Actinopteri; order Myctophiformes; family Myctophidae; genus Gymnoscopelus; species Gymnoscopelus microlampas. The sequence goes on from NC_139957.1 coordinate 3,379,410, forward strand.
GACCACATTTCTGCTCCATAGTGCAGTCGGTTGATCTTGTTTTCTACGCAGGAGCATATATTTTATTTAATTTATGTTGATTGAGGTAAAACAAAAAGAAATGGCTTTGTCAACATCTCCTGCCTCTCCTGCTCCTTCAGCCCACTTAGACCGGGAATCGTGTGTCATTTGTAGATTTCTTTGGCTATTTTTAGAAAAATCGTGAGAATTTGTGCAAATCTTTAAATATATATTTTTTAAAGTGAACGTTTGTAAAATATTTAGTTCCAGGGACCCCCAGAAACCAAGATTTGCGGTACAAATGTTCGCTTTAAAAATATATATATTCAAAGATTTGCACACATTTTTTTTCTTTTTCCTATTTTTGAAAAATCTTAAGTTTTGCAAATCTTTGAAAAAATAAATAAATAAATAAATAAATAAATAAATAAATAAATAAATAAATAAATAAATAAATAAATAAATAAATAAATAAATATAAATATATATATATATATAAATAAAAACATTTGTAACTCAAACCTTTGCTTTTGGCGATTCTACAAATGTGTTCTAAATCTCAACAGTTCTTTTTGAAAAAACAGATATAACGGCTATAAACAGCTGTAATATCAGTGGTTCCCAAACTGTTTCTTGTCAAGGCCCAAAATGATATGTATTTGTCCAGAAGTTGTAACAGAGTTAAAAAAGTTCTCTTTAAAAATATATATATATTCAAAGATTTGCACAAATGTATTTTTCAAAAATAGCAGATCTACAAGCTATGAGCTGGTATATCTGCTATTTTTGAATCGCCAAAGAAATCTTAAAATGACACAGATGCGTTCCCGGTCTTAAAGAGTAAATACAATCCAAATTAATGCATTCAGTTGTTTCAATGTGTGAAAGGTAATTTGAAACTCTTCAAACATTTTACTCAACCATGCTCAGCATATGATGACAATTGACCATATAAAAGGGAATGCAGCAGGACGTTTGAGGATGTCGAGTGAATTCTGTACTATAATCACCTTGTCTCTGATAAGTCATACATTATTAATACATACATACGCTGATACACATGACAATGATGATTATTCATGAAACACTGTACCTGTCACCTTGTAAAACTAAATTGAGCAAGAAGAGAATGACAGCAGCATGCTTTGTTAAGCATGGATTGATAGATTTATTATGACCATGGACTTTTGTGAGGTGAGCAGCACAATTGTGTGCGTGCGTGTGTGCGTCTGGCAGGCAGGCACGCAAACCACTGGACCAAATTTCATGTGCACGCTGCCAGTATAGAGCACCGAAGTCTGACTTTTACGCAATTTATGCATCCTACCTGGGTCGCGTTTTCCCCCCCATTCTGAATTCCCATAGATGCGTTTAATATCGCGTCAAATAAGAACTGTGTTCCGTTTCACAACTTTTCAAATATAAAATGTACAACAATCTTTAGAAAATAGCAGATCTACAAGCTCACGACGCATTGTGAGCTTATAGATCGGCTATTTTCAAATGGCCGAAATGTATATACAGTGTAGGGCTAAAGTGGTTAATGTATGTTTCGTAATAATAATCAAAATCTACAAAGTAACTAGTAACTGAAGTTTTCAAATAATTGTACTGGAGTAAAAGTATAATATTTGCCTCTAAAATGAAGTGGAGTAGAAGTGAAAGTATTGAACATTGGAAATACTCAAGTAAAGTAAAAAACATCCTCAAAAGTGTACTGAAGTACAGTACTAGCTCAAGTGGGCCCTGATCCAAAGGTTCAGAACCACTGGTTGAGAACCACTGTCTTCTGATAATCATCAACGACGAACCGAAATACACAGCCTGAGTGTTTCTATTCATGTAGCCTTCAAGCCTTCTGTTAAGCACAAAAGGTTGTGCTCTGAGTCACTCCTTTTTAATAAAGCCTTCAGCCTGTGGTGGTGGTTCATAGAATACATTATTTCAGCCCTGTGGGTTTCTCTTTTCTTTTTCTCGCACATGATGGAAATTATGGTTCGGCATCATCGGCTATTTGGTGATACAGAGAGGACAAAATAATAGAGCTGTCACTTTTTTCCTCCCCAGATTCGAAGTCGTTGCGACGGTAGAGCTGTTCGTTTGACGATGGAACATCTGCGTCGCGTTGCGTCACCCTCCCCTTCGCTGACACGGACCGTGCCTACAGAGGCAAACGTCTAGTTCTTGTCAGCGCCGGTGCGGCGAAAGTGATAAATGAGAGCACATTACCCAGAGAACACGGCTGCTGTACTTTCCCTGTTAAATGCGGACCATTCATCATAATTAGACTTACACCGTTTTTATTTATGTTTTACTTTTTTCTTTTTTGCCCAACATTCCTTGCAGGGATTTCAAAGAAAATGTAATTTCATTTTTCATGAAAGCGCCGCTTTCTTCTGATGAAGTGCTTTTATTATCAAGCGACCATAGAAAAAGTGACAGCGGCTAATACGGCAATACTTTTTTCATTCTGTCTGCACAATGTTTTTTTTCATCAGAAATGGGGTTTGATTTGATTACAGAATTTGATTTAATTTTTTTTTCTCTTTATTCATTTAATTTGTTTTCCTGAATTCATTTTTTTTATAGCGTGGCACTGAAAGAGGCTGTGTGTGTGTGTGTGTGTGTGTGTGTGTGTGTGTGTGTGTGTGTGTGTGTGTGTGTGTGTGTGTGTGTGTGTGTGTGTGTGTGTGTGTGTGTGTGTGTGTGTGTGTGTGTGTGTGTGTGTGTGTGTGTGTGTGTGTGTGTGTGTGTGTGTGTGGACACTTTAATCAGTAGTTCCATACTTTTTTGATTGATTGATTGAATACTTTATTAGTCAGAAAGGTAAACAGCGTGTGGTACTGTCAGTCATTTAGGCTAAAAGGATGACACAAAAAAGTCCTGGGGACTTGTTTCCATTGCGGTCCTATGCATTCAATTAATCAACATAGCATTAAAAAAAATAACACAACGAAAAATACTATGTACAAAGGAGAAAAAGGAGCAAAATGTTGTCAGTGAATGACACCCCCTTTCTATGGGAAATTGCATTTACCTCCCTTGTGGTCTCCTGATGTTTTTTTCAGGCTAGTTTTGAAAGAAGCCAATGATTTACATGTTTTGAAGGGATGGTGTCAGGGCATTCCACATTTTGGCGGCAGACTAGTAGATTGAGACATGTCCCATGTTCTATATTTGGGTGTTACCAGATCGTTGTCGCTCCCTCTAGTGTTGTGGCTTTGGGTGTCACTCACTTTGGAGTACTTAGTCAGGTATGAGGGCAGTGGTGTAAAGTAACCAAGTACATTTACTCAAGTACTGTACTTAAGTACAATTTTGAGGTACTTTTACTTTACTGGAGTATCTCCCACTTCTACTCCACTACGTCTCAGAGGCAAATATTATACTTTTATTCCTCTACAATTATGAAAACTTTAGTTACTAGTTACTTTGCAGATATAAATTGTTATGTTATGAAACATACATTAACCAGTTTAGCCCTATTTTATACCTAGGCTATTTGAAAACAGCCGATGTTGTGAGCTTGTAGATCTGCTATTTTCAAACATTTTTGTACCACTATACCAATGCTTTTACTCAAGTAAATTTTCTATTCTGGAATTTTACTTGTAACAGAGTACTTCTACATTGCATTATTGATAATTTCACTTAAGTAAAACATTTGAGTACTTTTTCCACCACTGTATGAGGGTATTGAGGGCACTGCATAATAAATAATAAAGTCTGCACACTGAAAATTTTAAAAGAAGCTCCCAGTCAAGGCTTTTATTAGGGTTTCGACACATTAAGGTCTTCTTCAGACAGGGCACTGCCCCTTTGACTATCTTAAACACCAACCCCGTGTTTATTTTGCTTAACCCTATCTTCTACTTTAACCCATTCAGACCGGGAACGCATCTGTGTGTAATTTTTTTATATCTTTGGCTATTAAAAAAAAATGCAGATATACAAGCTTGTGGATCTGCTATTTTTTAAATAAATCGTGAAAGTTTGTGCAAATCTTTTGAAAATATATTTTTTTAAGCGAAAAAGTTTTACTCAAATCTTTGCTTCTGGGGGATTTTGTCATCTAAACAGTTAAAAAGAAATCACACCCAGTGTGAAGAGAGTGGTGCCTTTGAATTACTGTAACTGGTTGCATCCTTGTGTTGCAATCAACTGCAGCTGTTGAGGCTGTGCTCAAACAGACGGACGGACCCAAACACACGGTCAAGTGTAGGAGTGGCTGGCACCAAAAAAGAAAAAAAAAAACGTATATTGCATTATATCAAGGACCCCCAAAATGATATGTATTTGTCCGCGGACCCCCCCCATCTCAGAATGTTATGTTACAGGGACCCCCGAAGCAAAGATTTGAGTTAAAAATGTATAAATATTCAAAGATTTGCACAAAGTCTCATGCTTTTTCAAAAAAATAGCAGAGCTATGAGCTTGTGTATAGTTTATTTTTGAATAGCCAAAGGAATCTAAAAAGTCACACCACAGTGTGAAGAGAGTGGTGCCTTTAAATTAGTGTAACTGGTTGCATCCTTGTGTTGCAATCAGCTGCAGCTGTTGAGGCCGTGCTCAAACGGACGGACGGACGGACGGACGGACGGACGGACCCACACACACGGTAAAGTGTACGAGTGGCTGGCACCACTCAAAAATTACACACAGATGCGTTCCCGGGTCTTAAAGGGTTAATTCTATAATGGAAGTCGATGGTGCTCGTATCCACGCCGCCGTTGGAGCCCGTAGTCTCGATTTTCTTTCAAATGGATTTCAAAGACATCTCATGCATCCAAGGACACCGCGTGAAGAAATCAATCGTGCCTCCCTCACGGCTCTGATCTCGACTTTCTTTTTGATACCCGCGCCGTACGTGCTGTGAGAAGCCTCTCACTTACAAATTCCCCCAGTACTCTGCAGGCGGCCACGGCACCGTGGGCCGATATGGACCAATTAATGACTTGCAGCTTCTTTTTTGGGGGGAAGAGTTAAATACTTGGCCTGCTAAAAGCCAGTGGTGTAAATGTTACAAAGTACATTTACTTAAGTACTGTACTTTTTTCTTTTTTACTTTTAGTGGAGTATTTTCAATTTTCAATACTTTAACTTCTACTCCGCTACATCTCTGAGCAAACTATTGTGCTTTTACTCCACAAAATCATTTGAAAACTTTAGTCGCTAGTTATTTTTTAGATTTATATTTGTATTACAAAACATACACTAACCAGCTCTATATATACTGTATAGTTCGGCTATTTGAAAATAGCCGATCTACAAGCTCACAACGCCGTTATATAAGTAGTACGTTGTGAGCTTGTAGATCTGCTATTTTCAAACATTTTAGTACTTTTACTTTTGGTACTATAAGTATATTTTGAGGCCAATACTTTTGTACTTTTACTCAAGTAACATTTTGAACACTTTAACAGAGTATTTTTATATTGCGTTATTGCTACTTTTTACTTAACCCATTTTGGGCATTCAAGACCGGAACCCCTTTTGGGGTTCCCGTTGCTATGTACAGTAAATAGCAACATGCATCATTTGTAATTTTTGAATACATATTTGAAGTTTTTCAGAAAACTTCAGGTCAGGATTTAGAAGGCGTTTTTAGAATCGGCCTCAGGTCTAAATGGGTTTAGTAAAACATCCGAGTACCTCTCCCACCCCTGTCACTCCTCTCTGGTCTCTCCGCAGGACGACTACGTGGAGGCTCTGAGTCGGCTGCACCTCACCGTGACGCGGGCCTACAAGGTCAACCCCGACATCAACTTTGAGGTGTTCATCCACAAAGTGGACGGCCTCTCCGACGACCACAAGATTGAGAAGCAACGGGACATCCACAAGCGCGCCAACGACGACCTGGCCGACGCAGGCCTGGAACGGATACATCTGAGGTGAGGAACGACAAAGGGGGTTCCTCCGCCGTACCCCAAGCCAAATTCAGACTTGTTCCAGTGCGGTGGTGTAAAGTAACTAAGTACCCGTAGGGGGATATGAGTACCCAAAGTGTGCAGTTTGGCTTATGCGCTGAGAACAGACAGTTTATCAGGGATGGAATGTGAGTTTGTACTGTGTAGTGCAGTGGTTCTCAAACTTTGTCATGTCAAGGACCCCCAAATTGACACTTGTTAGCCCGCGGACCCCCATTTGAAAAGATATGCCAGGGACCCCCATAAGAGAAGATTTTTTTTCGGCTCTAGCAGTGAATCTCAACCATTTTAATTTGAAGGACCCCCAGTTTGACATGCATTAATCTACGGACCCCCATTTAATGGCATTTCTATCTCTTGGACCCCAGTTTATATCGTAAAATCTATGTTAATTTAACTCTGAGAGTGTACAAATGGAACCAAATGGACCCGTTAGAGTCCATTTGGTTCCATTTGTACACTCAGAGTTACAAACCCATAAGAGTCCATTTGCCAACACACACACGCGCGAGCTGTCGCGAGCACACACACACACACACACACACACACACACACACACACACACACACCACAGTACGTCCTCATGCGGCCCGTGGCCCGTCGCGAACACACACACACAAATAATGTAGCCTACATTGTGACACGTGCCTCCCCAACGTGCATGCGCAAACACACAGGCGCGAGCCGTCGCGGGCGAGCGCGCGCACACACACACACACACACACACACACACACACACACACACACACACACACACACACACACACACACACACACACACACACACACACACACACACACACACACACACAGAGGCCAACACGGCAACAGTATGTCGCGGTGCCTCCCCAACGTGCATGCGCGAACACACAGGCGCGAGCCGCGCATACACGGCCGCGGAGGCGAGTTCGCTCAACTGTGTGAAGCAGTGGGGCTGTAGATGCGAGGCTGGCGACATTCTTTGACATCCAAAAGCGAATAAACAGCTGAGATTTAGTGATATCGAAGAAGTGGCTCGACAGTTCCATGCACATGGTAATGGTCAATGGCTGTGCGCGATTTGAGAGCAATAGCGCCAGGCAGTGAGGAGAACCGGGCAGAAGAATTTTTGACATAAAAATGGGAATAAACAGCTGAGATTTAGTGATATCGAAAAACGGGCTTTGGAGTTCCATGCGCATGGTGATGGTCAATGGCTGTGCGCAATTTGAGATCAATAGCTCCAGGCACCGAGGAGAACCGGGCAGAAACGTGTTTGGGCTCACACGTTTGGCTTCAGTGGTTTGGTCTCAGACAGACACTACTACAGAGGTTACTAAAATGATAGGAGGATGAGGGGGAGGGTATGTTTTTAATATGTCACTAAAGCGCTGTTTCTCTATTGGCACGTTTGACCCTCAAGGTTTCAGCCTCCAGGAAGAAACTCCATATAGTCAAGACATAAAACACCACAAAACCACCACCAGGGGGCTTAATGAAGTTCTATCAACCTCATAGACACATGAAAAACAGAAAAAGTGCAAAAACATGGCACCAGCTCTTTAAAGTCAAATTTTGACATGTTTTGACTTTGAGTGTTTCCAATGTTCAATACTTTTACTTTTACTCCACTACAATTACTTGAAAACTTTAGTTACTACTTACTTTGCAGATTTTGATTATTATTACAAAACCTACATTAACCACTTCAGCCCTATACACATTTCGGCCATTTGAAAATGGCCGATCTACAAGCTCACAATGCGTCGCGATGCATTTCGAAAATTTACAAAAGTAAAAGTACAAAAGTATTGGAATCTAAATGTACTTGAAGTACCAAAAGTAAAATGTTTGAAAATAGCAGATCTACAAGCTCACAACGCGTCGCAATGCGACCCGTTGTGAGCTTGTAGATCGGCTATTTTCAAATAGACTAGGTATGCAATAGGGCTGAAGAGGTTAATGTCTGCAAAGTAACTAGTAACTAAAGTTGTAGTGTAGTGGAGTAAAAGTACAACATTTGCACCCCCCCCCACAGCTTCTACCTAACCAGCATCTACGACCACTCCATCTTCGAGGCGTTCAGCAAAGTGGTTCAGAAGCTCATCCCACAGCTGCCTACGCTTGAGAATCTGCTGAACATCTTCATATCTGTAAGTAAAGCCCTCCTTCTTCCTCTCGGGGTCTCGCTGAGGCCAGCTCTTCTTCTTCGCCCTGGGGCCACACTCTCACACACTGGAGCTGATTTTAATGTGGGCAGACAGCGTCTCGATGGCAGCCGGCATTCATAATTCACCATGCACGCCTTTTTCATGCACTTTGTGTTGCTGTCAGTAGGTGGCAGCGATATGTAACTGATAGCAACACAGCACAGTGATGCATGGAACCATTGGTGGAAAGTAACTAAGTACGTTTACTTAACTGCTGTACTTAAGTACAATTTTGAGATATTTTTACTTTACTGGAGTGTTTCCACTTTTCAGTACTTTCACTTCTTTTTTTTGTTTTTGTTTTCTTCTTAAATTTTTATCCCACGATTTTGTAACCCCATTTTTTTACACCCAGTGCCAATTGTCTATGTAATCCTGGGCATTACTTTCCCTCTGCCAACCTAGGGAGGCCAGGGCCGAGCTCATGCCTCCTTCAATGCATGAGAGCCAACTGACCTTCTTGTCAACTGACAGGGGAGAGTTTCCCTGGTTGGACGTAGCGCGTGGAAGGAACACGTTATTCCAACCAGTTCCTTTCCCCTCCATCAGTCGCCCCGACTGACCAGGGGGAGGCAGTATAGAGACCAGGATTACTGCATGTTTTTTGTGAGGGTACCTACCCTGGGGGACACAGTTCTTTCACTTTTACTCCACTACATCTCAGAAGCAAATATTGTATTTTTACTCCGCTACAATTATTTGAACACTTTAGTTACTAGTTACTTTGTAGAAGTAACACAAAACACACATTAACCACTTCAACCCTATATACATTTCGGCCATTTGAAAATAGCCGATCTACAAGCATCGCGACACATTGTGAGCTTGTAGATCTGCTATTTTCAAAAGATTTGCATAAATGTTATCCATTTGAGAACTTTTGAAATGGGGCATTCTGCATAATGAGTACTTTTACTTTTGGTACTTTAAGTACATTTTGATACTAATACTTTAGTAGTTTTACTCAAATACATTTTAAATTCCGGACTTTTACTTGTAACAGAGTAATGCAGTATTGATACTTTTACTTAAGGAAAAAAAAAAGTGAATTCATGAATTATAATGGATTCTTTTGTACGTTTGGATCCTGCGGAGACACCAAAATGTCAGCTCAAAAGATCCATTTAATGTAAAGACACACTGACATGCGTTGCTACATGCGTCTCGGTTTCCTCGTCTGCGTGGCGTTTGGAGACGGCGTGCCGTGAAAAGGATTCGTTGAATTGATTAATTTAATCTTGTGCTAACAGGTTCGCTTGGACACATATGGTGCTTTCTGTGTATGCGTGTACGCATACTGTAGGCCTACTGTACAGGCGGAGAAGGAAAAACCTGAATAAATGGTGCACGATACAGTTGAACAACAATTATCATGTGATCGTGCTCCGTGGCGCGTGTAAGAAGATTGCAAGAGAAACGGATCTAAGTGACTCCGAACGAGGGTTCATTACTGGGGCACAGATGGCAGCGGGTTCAGTCACAAAGACTGCTCAACTAGCTACTCTTTCATTAGGAACTGTGATTAAGTGACGTACGATTTTCCATCTATGGGAAAGACACCAGTAAATAGGGTTGGAAAGTAAAGTGCACATTCGATGACCATGATAAGAAAAATGTATAGAAAAATAGAAGAGCAACCCTTCCTCAGGTGACTTTAAAGGAATAGTTCACCCAAAAAAATGACTTATTTTCTATCACACCCCATGAAGACTTCAATTCTTGGGGATTTCTTAGTGAGAGAGAGAGAGAGAGACTTTGTGATCAATAAGTCATAAGCCAAAAAAAAACAATGCTTTGCAAAGCATTGAGCCTTTATCCCATTAATACCTGGAACGCATCTGTGTCACTTTAGATTTCTTTGGCTATTTTTTTTAAATTGTGATTTTTTTATGTTGAGATTTAGGATTTAGAAAACCTTTTTTAACAATGGCCTCAGGTCTTAATGGGTTAATAAATGGGGCTTAGCACCTGCAGTACATGTTTGAATTCTCTGTCTTCAGCGCGTATTAAAAACAAGTGACACCTCACACAGATATAACAAGACTGGTGTCAGGCATCAGCTGCCAGGCAACAGAGTAGCACTAGATAACTAATGCAGGTGCAGTTATAAAACTGACACAGTGCTATATGAATCGGACCTATTATTCGTTAAGAAACGGCATGTGTACATACAGTAATTAGGTAGATTCTAACAAGGCATCAACGTCTTAAAAAAAGTATTTAATCCCATTATAAACTATTAAAGCGTGCTCCTTGGAGCACAGATCTCTGCCAGGCTTGGCTGCCTACCCAGGGCTATGTCAGTTGCTTGAATGCAGCTTCAGGGCGTGAGGAAGCTGCGAGGGGGAATAGAGTCTGTATGACAGATTTTTTGCATTCGTGGCCCCCCCCCAGGGGCAGAATGGTGCGCTTTATAGAGGGCCCTCAACGTGTGATTCCAATTTTGTAAGAAATAAGCTATTTTTTTGAACCCATTAAGACCTGAGGCGATTCTTAAACATTTTAAAAATCATTTTTTTGAAAAAAAAAATGAAAATGTTCAAGATTTTTCAAAAATAGCAGATCTACAAGCTCATAGCACGGCACTCGGTGCCGCGCTATGAGCTTGTATATCTGCTATTTTAAAAAAATAGCAGATCTACAAGCTCATAGCACGGCACTCGGTGCCGCGCTATGAGCTTGTATATCTGCTATTTTTGAATAGCCAAAGAAATCTAAAGTGACACAGATGCGTTCCAGGTCAATTACAGGCAAACGGTATGGAGTATCAAAACCCCTCAATTTCCTTCAAATTCAGGGTAGATCGGACTCTGCGTAAATAATGTTTTTTGAGAGACTTGTGCTGAATCACATCAAAGCCTCCATCCCGCCCCTTACTCGACCAACACCCGTTCCAACAGGGATGCCATCTCCACTGCACTTCATTCAGCTTTCACTCACCTGAACCAGAAGGACAAGAACAAGCTAAGTCAGAATGCTATTCATTGATTACAGTTCAACAGTATCCTCCCCTTTTAAGCTGGTGAACTACACCACCTTCAGCTCAACACTCTGCAATTGTACCCTGGATCTGCTGACTAATAGACCCAAACTGCCGTCCACAAATCTAACACCACCATTACATTTGCAGACACCACCACAGGACCGATAACAAGACAAGGAGATAACAAGGAGATTCAACAACGAATGATATGGCGCTCTATTAACAGCCTTGTCCTAAATGTAAAATAAATACATAAATGCCATATATATACTGTATATACACACGAATCCACGGCGCGCTGCCTTGCGCGCAGCCATTGCTGCGGTCTGAACGCTACGCGGACGTAAGACCGCAGCAATGGCGGCGCGCAGGGCAGCGCGCCGTGGATTCGTGTATATTGGGCTTTTCTTCCTTTATTCATAGTACAGTGGAGTTATGACAGGAAACAGGGCAAGAATCGGGGAGTGACGCATAGCATAGGTCGGTCGAGCTCGGGCATCGAACCCGCAACTCACTCCCAGGCTGCAACAGAGCCTATATAATGGTACATGCGTTCATTGTGTTGACCACTAGGCCATCAGTGCCCAATAACCCCTTCCTAATCGATGGAGCAGACGTTGAGGTCAAGTTTCAAGGGTGTCCTCATCGCTGAGGACCTGAAATGGTCCCTAAATACCTCTTCTTTGGTTAAAATAAGCTCTGAAACATACAATTTTCAACTGGGCCCTGATCCAGAAAAGGTTGAGAAAGTACTGTATTAGACTGTATTAGTACATCTCTCAGTCTACCGCTGCGAGAAGTCGACAACGAAAAGGCCGGATGTGGATCCATGTCAAAAATCCTTCCGGTCGGCCTTTCCAATGTTATCTCCTTGACTAAAAGCTTAATATCTCCATTTCTTTTTAACGTGGTGGAAGCGAGCCGTTTTAGATCGGCGATCACTCTGCAATGGAGGATCGCGTTGGAAATATTATTGTTCCAGGCGTTAGTCGGGACCCTCGGCCGCCTCGCACGCACGCTTGTTTACATGCACTTTCGCGTCGGGGCTTCTACAGCACGAAATACAAAATGTGGGCACTGAACGTATAATATTTTAATAAACCTCTGGCACCCGATGTGTTAATTATTATTTAAAAAATCCCCCAAAAAATCTACGTATAAAAAATGAATTCAAACATTTTTCAAAAGAATTTAATAAATAAATACGGTTGTTTTTTTAAAGAAAAAGTTGTGAAAATAGCAGATCTACAAGCTCACAACGCGTCGTGAGACGCGTTGTATTTATTTATTAAATTCTTTTGAAAAATGATGTACAGCCCAAATGAATGTACAGCCCAAATGAATGTATCTTTTGGGTCTCGAGCTAAAAAGTTTGCGAATCACTGGTTTGAGCTGTTAATTAAAACGAAAAGATAGCTTTCTTCACGGAGACATTGGTATTTTGTTTTACACATTTATACGTTGCAGACCAATTACTGTCATAGCCTAATCAAAATAGTGGCTTTTAACAAGCACAGATACGTGCCAAGCCCAATAAGTATTATCAACACGTTCACAGCAGTGTTTTTTTGCATGGCTGTCACATCGATTTGCAGTGCTGGTCAGCAGACTGTGGGTGATTGAATACTTTTATTAACAGTTTGTAAGCAGAACAGAGGTACAGTTATACATTCATTCTAAAAGGATTACACAAAAAGCCCTGAGGGCTTGTTTCCATTGCGGTCAATTCATCAAGACATATGAACATACACTACTATGAAAAAAAACATCAATACTAGGAAATATATATATTTACGGAAAAACAGGGGGGGGATCATTTCATGAAACTCCCAATGCACAAGCAACACTCAACAGTTCTATCTATATGGACAAACCTCATCTGAAAAAAAGGATTGAGAGCTTCTACAAAGCCTTTTGAAAAACGGAATAATGCCCCTTTATTTATTTTATATAGAAGTATTACATTTATTTTGGTGTGTGGGTCCTGACCATTTTGATACACACCCAGGTGGGCCTTGAGGTACAAAAGGTTGATAACCCCTGCTCTCTCTCTCCTAACTACCACCCTGCTATTATTATGACATGATTATTGCACTTCACTAGTATGCCATAGATATACTGTATAATAACCTGGATGAGAACTGTTACTTTATCAATAATGCAATGAAATCAGAAAAATGAACTGGAACAGAATTGTCACACACTCTGTCATGTCAATAGGCTCTATGCACAGCAGCCATATTTTGTTGGGCCTCTTCTTACTTCCTTCACAGGTGTTACCAATGATACTAATGAAGGCTCTGTTCCATTCCTTGCCAGGGTGCTGATATTGTGCATGTTGGCTCACTGGAAACACTCCATTGTGGTTCCCAAATGGCCCCTTGTGGTGGGTGTGTAACTCTGAGAGTGTACAAATGGAACCAAATGCACCCGTGAGGGTCCATTTGGTTCCATTTGTACACTCTTAGAGTTATGGGGGTCCTTGAAAATAAGACAACCACTGTGGCACACTAAATGGAACAGAGCCTTAATTAGTATTATTGGTAACACCTGTGAAGGAAGTAAGGAAGGGCCCGAATTCATTCCCAATATGGCTGCTGTGCATAGAGCCTATTATGGACCGACTGTTAACTGACCGTTGTATGGACTGTTTTAAAAGTGTGTGTGTGTGTGTGTGTGTGTGTGTGTGTGTGTGTGTGTGTGTGTGTGTGTGTGTGTGTGTGTGTGTGTGTGTGTGTGTGTGTGTGTGTGTGTGTGTGTGTGTGTGTGTGTGTGTGTGTGTGTGTGTGTGTGTGTGTGTGTGTGTGTGTGTGTGTGTGTGTGTGTGTGTGTGTGTGTGTGTGTGCGTGCGTGTGTGCGTGCGGAATTGGCACGCTGCCCAGCTCCGACCTTGATATCTCCCTACTGAGGGAAGTGAAGTGAATTCTCAGACGGAGTTCTTAGGCAACGGTTCAACTGTGAAAGCATTGCGGGGCCACGCATTTGCTAAAGCTATTCCAAAAACTTTGATACGAAATCAGTAGTCCATTGTCTCTATAGATAATTAGGTATCATCAGGGCTTTTCCATTTGTACACACAGAGTTATGGTGTCCTTGAAAAAATAATAATAATCAGAACCACCGATCTACAATAGGAATAGGTAAAAAAAATCCCATTAATATTTGTTAAAGTGCAGCTACAAGTTAGTAAAATAATAAATAACACATAAGTGCGAGTATATAACAAGTAGTGCAACATCAACCGAAGCATTCATAATATCCTGTGATAAATGACGTGGTAGTGGAATGGCATACTCGCTACCGCTACCAGCATTATAGGCAGTATCGGCAGCTTTTCCGATACTGGTATCGGAAAACAACTCTAGATGGGGTTCATGTGGTTAAAGCAAGCTGAAGTACCGTACACTGCAGTACGCCGCATTGAGTGCTTTGCCTGGGTTACCCTTTAAGACCAGGAAAGCATCTGTCATTTTAGATTTTAACCACTTTAGCCATTATCTTATACTTTGGCTATTCAAAAATAGCAGATCTAATCTTTGAATATATATATATATATATATATTTTTTTTAAAGCAAACATTTGTAACTAAAATCTTGGGGTCTAAAATCCTGAGGCCAAATGTATATAATTTTGGGGGTCCTTGACATGAAAAAGTTTGAGAACCACTGATATTAAAGCAACATATTTTTTTTTATTTAAAAAAAACAAACTGTTAGGATTTAGAAGACATTTGTAGAATCCCCCAGAAGCAAAGATTTGAGTAAAAAAAAATAGCTTTGAAAACATATATTCAAAGATTTGCACAAATGTTCATGATTCAAAAATAGCCCAAAGAAATCCAAAATGACACAGATGCGTTCCCCCGGATTGAATGGGCTAACAGCCTCTGTCCTACAGTATATGCATGCAAGAGGCGTCTTCCCCAGTCTGTATGTTGCCGCCATGTGGCACTTCTATCTGATGCAATGAAAGCCATGGAGCGAAGTCTCTCTGGACTAGTCACTTTCATATGGAGGAGTCTATGCAAATCGTCTCCCTGACGGCAGGACGAGAAGACCTTCTCCTTCTAACCTCGATAAGGCTTCAAAGCCATATGACACTGCCCCCCCCCCCACACACACACACACACACACACACACACAGGACAGCAATTTTGACATCTTTATTGACAAACGTACATAGAACTTGCACACCACAGTCAAAGGGATAAAATGCAAGAAAGCTAAAATGTTGTTTCCATTGCGGTCATTACTTATAAGGTGCAATCAGGCATAACACTAACCCCAACCCCTAAGCCCTCATACGTGAGAGGGCCATGTTTTTTTCAATTGCTTTTTTCATTTATTAAAAAAAAAAGATTTGGAAGATGAAACATTTCAATACAATAAAAATAAATTAATAAAATACGACGAAAAAAGTAATCGAAAAAACATGGCCCCCTCACGTATTAGGAGGGCAGGGTGAGTCACCAGAACCACTTAAAAACTGTCTGGGGTGTTCGATGATAAAATGACCCAATTAAAAAGAAAAGTGAATAATATCCCTTTAAACCATAAAAACAACATTTTTGTTTCGTGAGGACCATGGCAAATGGTCCTCACAATCTCTCAAATTCGTATTATGCTTTTGGACATTTGGCCCTCACAAGCACAGTAATAGGCTCAATAGTCCATATTCACACGGCGGCCATTTTGGAATTTAACATTGCGTTGCTGTGGCAACTGGGGTGGCAACTGGGGTGGCATTTCATTGACATAATGGCAATATGGCCGCCGTGTGAATATGGTCTATTCACAGCAGCCATAGTGTGACGACATTCACAGGTGTTACCAATGATACTAATGAAGGCTCTGTTCCATTCTGGTCAAACAGAGTCAGGGTGCTGATATTGTGCATGTTGGCTCACTGGAAACACTCTGTTACACCAGTGGGTCTACAGTTGGGGTCCAGGGACCCTCATGGGCTTCCAAATGGCCCTTTACAGGTGTGTAACTCTGAGAGTTATGGGGGTCGTGGAAACCACTGTGCTTGACTAAATGGAACAGAGCCTTCATTAGTATCATTGGTAACACCTGGGAAGGAAGTGATAATATGGCTGCTGTGCATAGAGCCTATTCAGGTACACACACGTTCCTCTTCCTGCTGTTCACCCCCCCCACCCTTGCCTCTGTCTCCTTTGATCAGAACTCAGGCATCGAGAAGGCCTTCCTGTTCGACGTGGTCAGCAAGATCTACATCGCCACGGACAGCAGCCCGGTGGACATGCAGACGTACGAGCTGTGCTGCGACATGATCGACGTCGTCATCGACATCTCCTGCATCTACGGGTAGGAAGACCGCGCGGTAACGCCCGCATGGCCAAAACATAGACGAAATATGTGTGGCTTACAGTGGCCGGGCAGCTCAGTTGGTAGAGCACTTGCAGTGGTGGAAAGTAACTACGTACATTCACTTAAGCACTGTAGTTAAGTACAATTTTGAGGTATTTCCAATTTCCAATACTTTTACTTCTACCCCACTACATCTCGGATCCAAATATTGTACTTTTACTCCACTACATTTATTTGAAAACTTTAGTTACTAGTTACTTTGTCGATTTTGATTATTATTATTATTACAAAACCTACATTGACCACTTCAGCTCTGTATACATTTCGGCCATTTGAAAATAGCCGATCTACAAGCCCACAATGCGTCGTGATGCGACGCATTGTGAGCTTGTAGATCTGCTATTTTCAAAATATTTTTAAACATTTGAAAACTTGAAATGGGACATTCTGCATAATGACTACTTTTACCGTTGGTACTTTTAGTACATTTTGATGCCAATACTTTTGTACTTTTACCCAAGTCAATTTTGAATTGCGGACTTTTACTTGTAACAGAGTATTTCTACTAGTACTTTTTTTTTAGTACCACTGGGCGCTTGCCTCTGGACCACAAGGATCTTGGTTCGATGCCGCCAACACAGCGTATGAGCTTGGGTATCTGAGTTGTGTGGTAAGTACTGGGAGCTGAGTGCGTGCTGTGTTCCACCTCAACAATCTATCTCCCAGGGGTCTAGTCTAGTGCTTTGAAAAGGGGATATACAGTAGTTACTTACTACTTCTTAAGTGGTGTTAAGTTCACATTTTTCTGTGTACTCTTATCTCTGTCTGTCACAATGATACAGTACCTAGACAGCCAGACAGACTGTCTGTCTGCCTGTCGAGGTAATATTGTATTTCTGTCATGTCTTCTTTCTTTCATTTTGTGCTGGTATAAATATATAATATCTACGGCTCCCTGCTGAAACGAGCTAATTTTCTCCGAGGGACCAATGCACATGACCTTTAAATAGAATCACCGCTCGCAGACGGCTTGTCTCACAACAGAGACAAGTTTTAGTCATGGTCTTTTGAATGAAATGTCATCTTAGTCAGATGAAAGGTTATAGTTTTGGTGTAAATGTTTTAGTTTTAGTTTTAGTCGACTAAATATCATAAGATTTTAGTTGACTAAATCTACAGTTGATTTTGTCTGCCAAAATGTATTTTGGAGGTGCCTTGATGGCGTCGTAATGCCAGATTTTATACTTGGTTGCATGCTGAAAATAGCCGATCTACAAGCTCGCAACGCGTTTCAGTGACGCCTTGTGAGCTTGATCTGCTATTTCTGAGCCCAACACCCGAGCGCAACCAAACATAAAATTACTTGTCTTTCAGTTCTACTGGATCTCTTCTCCACTAGTCCCTTCCTAACATTGTAGTGTAGTTTTTATTTTGTTGACCAAATTGTCAATGCATTTAGTCTTAGTTTTAGTCATCTTAGCTTAGTTTTTATTTAGTTTTTGTCAGTGAAAAAAAGTGGTCGACTAACATTTTTCGTCATAGTTTTAGTCGACAAAATGAACACTGCTCAGTAGCCACAAATACGTTGAAGTATGTATGTTGAAAGTATGACATTAAGATGATTTTTTTAAGAAATAAGTAAGCAAATGATTTCTAATAATGTGCTCCCAGAGAAGCCAATTTCTGCGGTTGACTGGGATGAACCGTAGATTTACGCACCCTAATAGCATTCAAAGTGTCATAACAAGATTAAGCGCTTCGGCCCAGTTTCGCCTTTAAGGTTAGCCAAACATAACCTCAATCACAGCTCCGCTATGAGACCCATTATATTTCCGTGCCTTTTTTTTATCTATGTCTTTATTTGCCGTATAACGTAAACATGTCTTACTATCAGAAACCTTGAGCTTGGATTTCGGGAAAAGTAAAAAAAAAACATTATGAGGCTCATATCTACAACCTTCATTCATAACCTTCATACAGAGAGAGGTGCTTCGATGAAATTACAGAAATGTATGGTCATTGGGTTCGTGTTCGTTTGACACACAAAGATCCCTTTGCTTTTATCAAAACCCAAGTTCAGAAATATTAGTGTCAAGCAATTTAAAAGTCCTGTTACTTTACCATAACTGCTC